>NC_045719.1:14573315-14882648 GCF_009834535.1 Camelus ferus
TATGCCTGTAAGAGCCAAGGGAGCCTTCAGCTCAAGGATTCCAGACGTTAATCAGGAGGAGGGAGAGGTACTCTGATGCACTGTCAAGACCGTGCTGAGGTTTTTGTCAGACAGTTGCTGCTTTGCACACACTTCAGTCCAGCATCATCGCAATCTCATCATATGGTACAACCGGTCTATGACTTATTTCGAAAAAAAATCTTTTAAGATGTTGCTTCAGCACTCCATTTAGACCCAAGGATAGACAATTCTGTTTTCCCTGCTGAGCTGAATCTCATTTTGCAGCTATCGTGCCTTCCTCCAATTTTCTGGCCCCTGAACAGCGTTGACAATTTCCTCAGGTCATTTGGTTCGGGGACTTTGCATCTGAGTAGTCATCCTTGTTCACTGACTCATGAGGAGACGCCTCTGGGGAACAGTCGGACCCTGTGACTCATGGTGAGCAAGCAGCTCACTCACTGTCAGGGTGTCAGGGACCGTGCTCTCAGGGCTGACCACTGCTGCCCCCAGTGTGGTGACTTCATTAAAGACATCCTGCCTTCTCCGGGCTAGGCCGTGGGGCTTGCAGTCTGCAGGGCTTTGATTATTACTCTGTTAAGTTCTAGCTCAGAAAGGCAGCAAAGCTTTTCCCACCCTGCTATTAGAGGCCCCCATGCTCCTCTCTCACTGCCTAAGGCAGAGGCGGCTCTAGGTCCATCTACCCAGAGAGCCCACGAAAATTTCAACATCCTGATGGTGTCAGTCATGTCACTCATGTCTTGGCATCTGTGGAAAAGGACGCTGACTCCTTTTCTAAGATTAAGGGGAAGGACGATCCACCCCCATTTCTCTACCACCAGGGTAAGACAATCTTCTCAGTTGGCCCCTGAACTCCTCCAGCTTTGTGCTGCCACACCCAACTCTGGACACTGTATCCCAGGCACTTACACCTCTTAAGTATCAGCCAGGTCACTCTGAAACCCTGATTCACACGGTGTGCTATTTCTCTCCTGCTCATGCGCTGCAATGTCGCTGGGAGAAACACACAAACACCCACCAACACACGTGCATGTGTACGTGCATGCAAGGACACACGTGCCTGACAGGCACAAACAACACAACCCCAGACCAACATCTTCTGACCAGATCCAATTAATGTTATAATATATATAATATTAATATAGTAACTATATTATATATGACATTGATACAGTAACTCATCCATAGTGGATACTTATAATATTAGTATATATTAACTATAATACATACTATTATATATTATTATTAACTATATTAACTATTAACTATAATATATACTAATATTATTGTAAAAAATAACTAAATTAATATATTAACTCATCCACAGTGAATATTTCAAACACCTTCCCCTAAAATACTCTTTTTTCTTATAATTAGTTCCTTCCAGTATATGTGTTTGGTTCAACAAATCTTTACTGATGATCTAATATGAGCTGGCTACGTGGGGCTGAGCCTGCTCTGAACATGATACGGCCTCTGCTCTTAAAGAAGTAACAACCTTGAGAAAGAAAAGTAACTGAAGTAGCAGACCTGACTGAACTAACCACAAAAACCATAAACCACAATGTGACTGCTGCTGCGCAGGTTGTATGAACCATTTTAAACAGAGCCACAGAGAATGAAAGGAAAGTTAAGTACAGTAATTGGATATGGAGAGAAGGGTAAAAGGAGAACTGAGGGTGACTCTCAGGTTCCTGGCGTGGGCCAAGGTGACAAGGCAGCTGAGGAAGGAGCAAGCTTGGGCTGGAGAGGTGTAGAGGGATGCAGAAAGCTTTCTTGTCAGTGTGCTGAGTTTGAGATTTCCTACAAAATTATTACAGTGGTTTGAGGTCCCTGTGAAATAACCAAAGGGTAATGTCCCATGTTTGAAGTTCAGGAGAGAAAGCAGTGATGGCTTTGCACAATGAGAGTGGCTACAGAATCATGCTGGGTACCAAGTAAGGAGAAAAGATGGAAAGGAAAGAACTCAAAAGGCATAAGCATTTGACAGACAGGCAGAGAATAAGGAATGGTTTGAGAAAAAAACAGCCGAAAAGACGGAAAATTCAGCAACTGTTTCTGCCTCCTAAATCTACCTGCAATTGTGTTCTCTCTTTTCAAACTGCTTGCTAGAATTTTCTCATTGGATATGCTCTCTAATATCTCAATTTAATTTTCACCAAAAAAAAAAAAAGCTTTTACTTCTGACTTTCCTACTTGTGTCAATGTGATGGGAAAAAAAATGCTTTTTTCACAGATAAATCTGAAACCCCTGATTCTTCACCAACAGCATTTATGCTTTGAGTTACTCTGTCTCCTTCACAATTATTCATCCTTTAAGAATCAGTTCACCCCACCAGTCCACCCCAGCCCCTCTAAAGACGCCTTCTCTCATCTCATGGTCCAAAGCTTGAGTTAGGTCCTCTCTTCCCTCTGTCTGCTTTGTACCCTGCATATAGTTCTACTACTGCATTTGTAATAGTTTACAAGTTAGTTATAGTTACATTATTTCATAAGCATCAATTTCTGTTTCTTGGATTACTTATCTTTGCATCACCAATAAAACACAAATTAAATGTTTACTGAACAAAGACAAACTAAATGTTGAACAAATGAAGGAACAAATGAACGGAGCTAACCAGAGACAGATGTCTCCTTTCATTGTCCTTCTCAATTTCCCTAGATGTATTTCATATCTTTTCCTGTATCCACATACCCTTTATCAATCAACGTAAGCCTCCTGGCCACAATAAGCATTTTTTAATGTTGTAACAGCCCCACATTTCTGTGCTTTGCTTCTAACGCATTTCATAGGACAGCAACCAGATTTAGCTCTCATCTCTTTGACATTCATTCTAATATATATACTCATTGGGACTTTTCAGTGGAATTAAATGGTCAGCCATCTATCAAATCATTAGCCACTTGTACCATGATGATTTATAAAGTGATTTTTAATGTGGGGGTGGGCAGGGAGTAAGGAGGCAATGATAGTAGGAAAGGGATCCATTAATTTTTATTGGTCTTTATGAGAACTTTTTTTCACAACGTTTGTTTTAGATCATATTAAGATATTCTAATAAGCTAATCACCTATGTGTATGTGTGAAATTGAGTAAGCTGGGAAACACAACTCAGATATTTTGAATATATCTAGATGTTAAAGCTAATTATTTACACAAAGTACATTTTTTAACTGATGTATTGTAAGTACGTGTCTGAAGAAAAATACATTTACTATAATGTTCAGGTAATTTAGGGGGAAAGACCTGTAAGTTAAATCTTTCACATCTTGGTAGCACTTCAATATATTTTTAAAGCAATCAGCACTTCATTGGAAATGGCATTTGTTCTTGTGCAAAGAGATTTAGGAGACTGACTCCCATGCCAGGAGCTAGAGAACCAGCTGCGTAAGATCCAATCTCCAACAAGTCCCTTCAACTCACTGAGTCATGAGTTTCAGATTTTTAATGAGGAAGTAATTCAAGAATGATATACTGCGACACTGGATTGTACGTGCATTGACACCTTTTCTCAAAAGCCTTACAGCCAAGGTCTTATAGAGGAATACACTCCTGAAACTGACTTTGACAGCCTCCAGGGGACAGTATATAATAACCCAAAAGAAATAAAATTTGCATCAGCTTTTTCTCATTCTGGAAGCTATAATTATCTTCATTACTAAACAGAAATCAAGCTCTAGATAATGAAGCATAAAAATGCTTGCCCATAGGACTTAGTTGCAAAAGCACTAACTTTAGGTACGAAATAGTTTCCAGGGATGATTTGTGAGTGTCTTGGTAAAGCTTGCCTTGTTTAATTAGGAGTTTTCCCAGCAGTAATGGGGAATGAGAACTATCACCAAGGTGCGCTACCACCCACATCCAGCTCAGGAGAAAGGAATGGACACTAAAAGGCATTCTTCTCTCCTGATTCAACTACACAACCAATGTTTACTGAGAGTCTACCATGGTACTCAGCACTGTTTGAGGCACTGGAAACAGTGGGAAACTAAGCAGACACTCCTAGATACTCAGTCCTCAATTTAGCCACTGACACTTAAATAACACTATGAGAAAAGTCACTCAACAGTTAATCCCTAAACAAACAGAGAAAATGTGGTTCTCAGCAAAAAAAAAAGGGAGTGGTCCTTGGCAGCTGGGGAAGAAAGGGACTAAGGAGGAAATGACCATTGCACTGGATCTGGAAAAGGGGCAAGGTCAGAAGTGGGGAAAGCAGGTAGCAGAGACTAGGGGAGGGAGAGGAAGGCGCTTGTAACCACAAATGGAACTCTGCTATTTTGGCCAAATTTGATGCCAAATGTCTCTTTCTAGTAGCAAATCAACCCTTTATACTTTCATAGGCTCTTCCAGTACTTCAACCTCAATAATTAGCCTTTCTTAGAAATCTCCTAATCTGGTGCTGATTTTAGTGTCTCTTTCAAGAATAAGTCAACTTAATATTTACACTTGCAGTAATAAAATAACGCCATCATTTGTTGATCTCCTAAGTGCCAGACACTGCAGAACCCTTCGCACAGATTTCTGATTTAATCTTCACAACAGCCGTATATATTGGGCGCTATTAACCCCATTTGACAGACCTGCAAACTGAGGCACAGAGAGACTGTCCAGGTCACACACCTAAGTAACTACTGGAGAGGGTATTCTGACCTCGAATTACGCTTCGTGTAGGGGATTTTATAAATCATATCCAAGAGTCTACCTTTCCCTTAACACCCTGAGAAGTTTTCTCCTAGTCGAGGCTAGTTAACAACGGGTCAAAAAACTGTCCGTTTGGATCATGTGTGATTCTTCTAATAACTTTCTCCCTGAGCCAGAGAAGCGGCAAACCTGCCGGAAGCAATGAAGGGGCCGTGGGGAAGAGGAGACAACCACCTGAAATCCTGCTCCAGAACCTTCGCTGCGGGAGGGCGGGCCCCACGCCCCGCGGCCGCGGCGAGGACGCGGGTCGCAGGCTGTCTCCTCCGCGCCCCCGGAGCGCTGGGCCTCGCGCGCGTTCGCAAAGCGCTGGACCTTCCGGCGGCCTCGGGCGGCCGGGCCAGGTCTCTGGCCGCCGCGGGTCTCGGCAGCCGAGAGGAAGGCCAACCTCGGGCGAAGAGGGGGTCGGGGAAGGGCGGGCGGCGGGGCGGGGCCTGACATTCAAAGTCCCCAACTCGGGGACGTCACGGCTCCAGGTGCGCGTGCGGCGCGGGGCGGGAGTCCCCCGCGCGCTCCCCCACCTGGGCGGGCAGCTCGGCCGAGCTCCGGGCTCGCTTTCCTGGCGGAGGCCACACCTGGAACCGCGCCTCTGGGCAGGGCCGCGCGGCCGCCTCGGGGGAGGGGACCCTCGGGGGCGCGGGCGCCGGGGAGGAGCGCGCGCGTGCTCGCGGGGACGCGGGGAGCCGGCGGCGCCGAGCGGTGCGAGCGGCCCGAGGCGGAGGCGCGGGCGCGATGGCGCGGGGCGCGGGGGGCGCGCTGCTGCTTCTCCTGGTAAGTGTGGGGAGCGGGGGCGCGGCGCCCCGGGAGGGCCCGGGCAGCGGCGGGCCCCGGGCTCGCGCCCCTACCTGCCCGCTTCCTCCCGGGACCGGCCAGCCCGCCCGGCGCTCCCTCTTTGTGCCCCGAGGTGGGAAAGGGCCGGGCAGGCGGCGGCAGGCGCGGACTCCGGGGCTCCGCTGGGGCCGAGCCGGGCGGTGGGAGCCTGGCTGAAGTTACGTTTTTCCGGCCGCTGCACGCAAGCCCTCTCGCCTTTTGGTATCTGCGATCTGTGGGTTCAGTGAGCCTTGCAGCGGGGTCACCTTTCCTGGAGATCCGGGGCTTTGTCTGGAGTCTCCTCGCACGGGCAACATGGAGGCAGTGGAGGCAGTGGAGGCAGTGGTCGTGCCTCCTTCTAGGCTCGCCGAGAATCTCCTGGAGTCCCCTGGGGCTCCCGCCACCGTGCACGTCAGTGACCTGGGGGAACCAGGGAGATATCTGTATTCTTAGACTGCGGAAAAGGGCCCCAGTCGTTTTTTCTAATGTATTTTACAAAGTTTTTTTTGTTAAACCACGTTACTCCAAATTACCCACATACAGTTTTAAGTTAAAGTTCACAAAGATAGTGTTTTAAAACAATCGCCTAGTAGCAAAGGTAATGAACATATATATTCGTTTTAAGATTTTTTTCATTTTAAAGAGTTACAGAAAATCGAAGTCAGAGCCACATTCAAAGGGGGTTTCCAGAAGTTATTAAAGAAACTGGGAAACAGTGTTCAGTCTCCAGATGTACATTTCTTATGCTTGGTTTCTGTACTCAGATTGGATTTTAAGTATATTTGTTTTCTGTTCTTTAAAAGAATTGCACGTAATTAAGAAATGTATCTGACTCATAAGAGTTTGCAAGATGCAAGATAACATGACAGTTATCATACTAATATAGGTGTGTGTTCACTTTCCAGAGACTTAAATGTATGTTCAGAGAGATTATATGCAAAATCATACTCAGTTTTCTTATATAATGGTTAAAATAGAAAATACAAGTACATTCTCTGCATTAGAAGTTCTAACTTACCAAAGATTGCCTTCTCTCTATCCCAGAACTGCAATGGAAGAGGGAACAATATATTTTTTCCTGTGTTTTATGTATATATCTCATACGGGGGCGGGGGGCGGTGGGAGCATGACTAATGCAATCTAGGGATTTCTGTGAACTCATTTGCATGCTATTTAGGACCTCCAGACCTTAGGCACATCAGTTTATTTTCATGCTCTTTTAACCATTTCATTTTGTCCAAGTCATTGAAGTAATTTTCAATTCAAGTTCCCCTTGTTAATAGAACTTTTCAAAGATAATTTTGAGTTTCCTTTTTGGCCTCCAGAGTAACAGAGCAACTAGTTCCCTCATCATGGTACTTCCTGGATAAAGATATCACCAAACTAAAAAAAAAAGAAAGACATCACCAAACTAACGTAGCATCTGGCTCACTTTGAGGGTTAAATACTAAATCTTTCCATGTTGCCTTTATCCTCAAATAGTATAACAAGCAGGCCAGTTAACAAGAGAAATGGGTACATAATTTCAGTATATTTTTTACTTTAGCAATTCAATATTTTTAGCAGTAATTGGGTTCTCCCTTTAAAAGTAATATTAACTAACTGAATATGCAAATTTCTTGGACAGTTCTTCGTATTTTCTGTAATACTTTGATATAAATTTGAACATGTTTATTTTGGGTCAGAGAACAATGTTCAGCATTTTGGCTCCGATGTGTTGTTGGAAGTATAGTTTTTCTTGAAGAGTGGAAAGCAACTCATCTGAGAGAGTAGTTTTCCAGGACTCAGGTTGTTTATAGGAGGGAATATAAATTGTCCTGTATATGGGTCAGCGTTCAGTTGCAGATCACAGAATTCACTCCAGCCAGTTAAAGCAAGAAGAGATTTATTTCAGGGCATTATGTTGACTGCATCAGTGTGGCAAAGACTGGGGAAAGAGACTCTATTTTGAGCTGTCAGCAATGACTTCAAAGCCATACAGCAGAACCCAGGCACTTCTTAGGGAGCTGCTGCCTCTCCTGTGATCAGGACCCATCACTCCCTCTCCACAACGTGGAAACAGCCATGATCCAGGTGCTACTTTTGGTGCCAGCCCCAGAACCATGCCGTGTCTGCTAGGATGCATACCAATGAAATGCACCAGGACCCTGCTTCTTGGCACCCACGAATCTAGTGATGGACGCTAGAGCCAGAGTAAGATTGCTACAAAAACCCTGGTACATCCACATCCATGCTTGCCAGCGAAGACAGGAGACACGTAGCTTCTGATTCACTTCCTTCTTTCATATCTCATGTAAATGCCGATTGGTTGTACCTGAACCACATTCAGAACCTTAGCTGCTGGAAGCCTATGCTATGTGGTTTTTAGCTTTCCTCTGAAGTTCAGGGAGACAAACCAGAGGGGAGATATTGAATGGTACCCCCAGAGCTGTCACACAGTCATTTAGCCTAACTCTAGCAAAGTGGGAAATAGAGGCAATTTTGTAAATAAAACCAGAGAACCCGTCCTCTTCAAGAGTTCTTTTTGTGCGATCCACCAACTCCCAAATGGTCCATAGATAGAATTCAGAAGGTCCTTAGACATGGCTGGGAATAAAATTGCATATGTATTTTCACTGATGTCTAACTGAAATTTAGTATTTCTTTAAATTAGTAGTGCAGGGAAAACTGCAATAAAATTAGCAGTACTTGTGACTTCAGGCAATAGAATTCACAAATATTTTCACATCCTACTACAGGTGTCTCAAAATACCATTTATTCTCATTACTAATAGACTTCCTACTATATCTTATTATATAATGTGTTGATGATACAGTACATGACATGACTTCATCACAAATTGTTGGGGTTTTTTTAAATAAGACATAATGACCCATACCCCACTGCCTCACTTTAAAGATCCGCTCTCCTTAGACCCCAAAAGTGCTAACATCATCATCTTTTAACACCATCAGTTGTCTCTTTTTTCAAATGTCTCCTTCCTTTGCTTCCGCAGTACTCTGCTGGGGGTCCTTCCACCCTCCGGGAGGCTGCAGTGGTTTTCCAGCGCAGCACCGTAGAAGAACATCACATCACCCGGGGACACATCAGATGTGGGTGGGAGGCGATAGCAGTGGCTGAGAGGGTGCCCACTTCGGGCAGTGTGCGCCTAACCCCTGCCTCCCTTTGAGCCGCAGCGACCGACTCTTCAGTGTCTACTCTCCTTCCGACTCAGATGATTTGCCCAGGGTTCTAGTTCAACGTTTCTGTAATCTGTGCCCTGAGACTCACATCTTTCTAGCTTCTCAGACTTAAAATGTTGGTACCTTCTGACCCCTTCCCCTGTCTTCCACACACACGGCATGGCCAAGAGCTAATTAATACTGTCCCCATAAAGATTTGCCTTTACCCATCCATCTATTGCCGGTCCTCATTACATCTCCTCTGGCTTATTTCTTTCACCTCCAAACTGTCTTCTCCAAAAGAGTACAGGTACTCCAAACAATACCCCTAATCAGAAGCCGGCAGTGACTCCCTGCTCCTCGTAGGATCAGGGAAGATCCCGATCGCAGCTCTTTGTGCTCATCTTCGACTTGCCATCCTCACATCGTCTCGGCGTCAGACTGCACGCCTTCTGCACTCCAGCCGCACTCCATCTCCGTGTTCTGGCGCGTGTGTTCTTTAAAGCAGGTCATTTCTTTCTGCCTCCTATCTGCTCCCTCCCCTAACCGTCTCCCAGCTTCCCTACAAGGAAGTAATTTCTGCCTCTTCTGAGCTCCCCAGAACTGCTTTTGCAGCTGCCATTCACACAGCGAAGTTTTTCTACCTCTTAATTATAATAATTTATGTGCACTTTATCTCTCCTGCTAAACTAAGCTTAGGAGCAGGATCTATAGAGCTCCGTGTGTTGGACGCATAAGTATCTTTTAAAAACCTAAGAGTTAAAGTATCTTTCTATGTTTGGAGAACGCTGGAATAATAATCTGAATTTCGTTTGTTTAGGAGAGACATTTTAACGCCCAGATAGTGTGAGCGATAAATTTTTGTTTGACTCTAACACGTTCAGCAATTACTAGCTGTGCTTCGACTGTATGCCAAGCGCTCTTGTGGGAGCTTGGGAGCTGTCCCACCACGGTCATGGAGCTTACAGTGGGGCAAAGGCGGATGTAGCGGAGAGAATTCGACATTTTTTGAGCACCCGCTGTTGTGCCAGTAACTGGATTTAGTGAATGTTACTAATGGGTAAAGCTGGTTAGAACCCAGGTTCCCCCCGAATGGGCATCACTGTGACCTCCTTTTACAAGTAGTTTTCTATAGTTAGTCATACATAAGGCCTGAACTTAAGGAACTAGATAATTGGTTTAATTTCATTGCAAGTTAGAATCATTCTAGAAAGTAAAAAAAAAAAAAAAAAGAAGAAGAAGAAGAAGAAATGTGAACTGAGATTTGCCTAATTTCACAGTCTTGCAGAAGTATTCTTACCACTTTCTAAAACCATCGATTTGCCCTGTTGAATTTTGCCAGTTCACTTCCTTGAAGCCAAGTGAAAAATGCCTGTTTTCCACTTTGGACCTGGGAGTCTATCGTTGGTCAGTTTCTGGTAGTTCCTGAAGTTTGACTTACTGACAGACCAGTGCCATCTAATGGTACAAAAGGACAATCTGAAGCCCTTGGTCTTAATTAAGCCTTTGAGGGGAAAACAATCTGGTTTTCTTCATTCTATTTTTTAGTGTAATTTTCAGGAATATATTGCCACAAAAAGGTGGAAACAGCCCACCATTTTTGTCTAAAAAATTATGTATTATACAGGTGTATTTGAAAAGATATGCATATTTATTTATATTTTGCCTGATTTCCAAAGCGTTTGTAGCAGTTATAGAAAACACTAATAAAATGGCAAAATGGCAAAATATTTCAAAAATAAATTCTTAGGGTCAGTATAACTTAGGCTAGAAGACGAGGTTTGAACCAGAAGAAAACAGTTTAAAGCAATCTTACTGTAGTTGATTACTGCTTCTAAAGCGGAAAATCTTCTTGCGATGGGAGTAACTCAGGTGCTGAATTTCCTTATTTGGAATATATGGTTTCACACATCTCTGTAATTAAGGGCTCATTATCCAGTCTGTGAATTATCCAGGCTCAACCCTTTTCTTTGCTACACTGTGATTTTTCACAATTATTTTCAAAAGTGTGATCTCGGGACCAGCAACATCAGATTTTCATACCCCACCCCAGATGTACTGAATCAAACTCCAGGGTGGGGCCCAGAAGTCTTGTATTTTAATAAGGCAATTTACATGCCACTCAAGTATGAGACCCACAGTTAATTAACATCCCTATTAGAAAATAATTGGGAATGGAAAAGATTAAATATGAAAAATCCTACTTTTAGCTGTTAGGAACTCTGACTTTTTTTTTTAATGTTTTAGGGGCCAAGGAAGTTGACACTAAATAAAATAATGTTGACTTTTTTGGACCTGCAGGTTGTCTATGCCAAGTTAAAAATAGGAGCTGACCATGATTACACAAAACTTAATTTGAAATGACGGTTCACAACACAATCTAACAGCTCAAGTGTAGCACAGCATTGCTAAATCTGTGTTAGGAGATTTTTGGCATCAATAAATGTTTCCAAGGAAAATATCTTCCCTTTTGAAGCTAACTTCAATATGACTCACCCAAATTCATATTTGCTACATTAAGATTAGCCCAAACATCTGAAGAGCGGGCAAAAGATTGTGATCAGTCATGGAATTTATTCTGTAATTCTTTATAATTCTTTATTAGTATGTTGAACTTAATAAAGTATATAATGTTACTATCTAAAATTCACATTCAGAGTTGAAAAATTAAAGTTCAAAATACTGCTTTTCTTGGCTGTTGGGTTTTTTTAAATTAGCAGCCATGAAAACGAATATAATTATATATTTAAACTAACTGTTGAGTGACATTGCCGTAGGAATTATGCTTATGTGTGGGTCATTTAAGAGTTGGATTTTTAAGTTGGAATTTTCTAAATAAGGTATGATGTTAAGCCATAAAGTAAGAAATTTTATAGACCACCTCCCCTCCTTCAAAAATAGAAAAAGATAAAGAAGAAAAGAGTACGATAGATGAAATTCTAAGATAAATCTCACCTGTGTTAGGTGTATCAGGGTAGCTGACCAAAATCCCCAGTCCACCCTTCCTGCCCTGGGTCACCTGAACCCCTCTGCCTGTACCATTGCAGAGGTCTTGTGAGAACTTCTTGTGAATAAAGAGGCTGCTGAGGACCAGTGCTGTCTACACAAATAGAAAAGTTAGGATATGTGATCAGAGGAAATAAACAAGAGGCATCCATGGCCTTTCTTTTATCTCATTTTCCCTCCTTTTAAGTTATTTTAGCCAAAGCTGAAAACACTTTTAAGAGTGGATTGGGGGTAAGTAAGCCAGGGACCCTCCAGGCAGTTTCTGATTCTGCCCTCTGTGCAATGAAAGGGAGAGACAAAGAATTTTAAAACATTCTGCCTGGTTGGGAGAGTGGGTAAGAAAGGGAAATAGCAGTTGTTTCTGTGATTGTCCAGGGGTGGGCGTGAGCTTAAAGAGGCGGCAGGCACGTGCTAGGTCACCCCTATCTGGGCCCTGAAGATCATCCATTGACCACCCTCCAGACCTTCTCTGTGAGGTTCTTTCTGGCTGAATGGAAATAATAAGCCATTATAATGCCTCAAAGTTAAAACAGTATTTTAAATTACTTTGGACCCTCTACATCTCGTCTGCAATAAGTTATCTAGTAATCTGAGATATAAAGGTTAAAGGGGTCACCTCACCACGAACTCATAGAATCACAAAAGAAAGTTTCAGAATTATCTACTTAAGACCAACAACCTGTCAGCCAGGAGGAGCTGTCATTCAGTGACTCAAGGCCTCCAGGATTCTGTTTGTTAAACTTATCAAGGTGACTTCAGAACAGGAAGTCATTTCTAAGGGTGCGACCTTGGAAACAAATAGCACATTGATTGGTTGTATTTTTTTCAGTGATATTTGACCTTCCCTCTTGCCTCTGCCGGAAAAAAAAAATTTTTTTCTTGTCAGTTACCAAGAAGGCCAGTTTTTACAGCACATATATCTGATCTAATGGGAGAGCTTTTGAAGGATTTGTCCTGGTTCAACTAAAAACACTACTTCTTTGAATATAGAGACTAGAGCTGACTTGTCTTCAGTTTCAAAAGCATGTTGCATGTGACATTTTTCTACCACCAAGTTCCCTGTGAGAAGAAAAGAGTTACAGATTTCATAGTTGGGAGGTCATCCTGTCCAGGCATCCTTCCAGTGCTTGAAACCCTTCTGTAGCATCTGCACAGGACATCACTCAGACCTGCAGAACTGAGAATGGTCAAAGGGAAGTGGGACGGAGTGGGAATGGAGGACAGAAGATGGAGTATATCCGTTAACTCCATTTATATTGTCTGCAGTATGCTGCCAGTCTG
Source organism: Camelus ferus (assembly GCF_009834535.1). NCBI lineage: Eukaryota > Metazoa > Chordata > Mammalia > Artiodactyla > Camelidae > Camelus > Camelus ferus. The sequence continues at coordinate 14,586,292 of NC_045719.1, forward strand.
CAAGTTTACAGAAGTCCACAGTGCTGGGAACTTGTATGACCTTCTTGACCATAGTTACTACAGTAACTTCCAATCAGACAAACATGGTCTAAATTCAGGTCTCTCAACCTTTGCATTTTGCTATTTCGGGAGGGACTGCCCTGTGCATTGTAGGATGCTGAGCAACATCTCTGGTCTTTACCCGATAGATGCCGGTAGCATTCACCACCCCCTCAACTCTGATTTGATAAGCAAAAATGTCTTCAGACTTTACCAAGTACCCCAGGTGACCGCAGGGTGGCAGGAGCTGGGGAGGGAGAGGGTGGTTAGTGCGTGTGCACAAAATCTCCCCCAGTTGAGAACTACTGTTCTAAATTAAGAATGTGTTCTGTGAGATAGAGTCCCAAGGAAATATCCAAATCATTTATTTTAGGAAGGAGCAGTTAAGATCTCAGCTATTTCCTTAGTCAAATAAACAAACAGTTCCACAATTGACAAAATGTTGGTATAATTCTCTTGGGGGTTTTTTGTACCATGAATGTGGACTACATATTTCAGTTTGTCGTGTCATTATTAAGTGTCTGTGAAAACAGGCTACCACAATAGATGCTATAAAATGCACATAGCGAAACTATTAGTTAGATTCCAGGAGACCCTCAGCTTTAGATATGCACATCAGTTTTGGTAACTTTTTAGTGAAGGTACTAAATTACTGAATTTTCACAATCTGAACATACCATGTAACCAGCAAGCAGATCAAGAAACAGATTACCAGCACCCCAACATCGTCTGCACTGACTCCGCCCCCTTGACGTCAACATGGCCTCGTGTCTTGGCTGTTCCTTACGCAGCACTCTGCCCAGCTTGCTCCTGCATCCTATTCCAGTCTCTATGTACATTTCACTTCTTCCGAGAGCCTCCCCACAGTCCTAGATCTCTCTCTACTTTAATTCTCTGTCCCTACTTTAATTTTCTTTACAGCTCTTATCACAACCTGTTTTTGTCCATCTCCCCAACATGTAGGAATCAAAGAGGACAGGAATATTCTATTACTTAGCATGTTATAGGAGCTTGGGAAATGGAAGGCATGAATAAATCCAGATTTCAGGAATTTTAAGATGAGGGAAATGCAAGTCAGAAATGAGGAAATACCATCGTACTTCTATTCATTGAGTGCCTGCTCTGTGCCAGTCATTGCAATAAGTTCATTTACGTATTAGTTCTTTTAATTTGTGTAATAACTCTGCGAAATGGGTATATTAGTGAAGTTGCTTTCAGGTACAAGTACCAAAACCCAACTAAAAGATTAAATTAAAAGAATGTTTTCTATCTCATAAGAAATGGTCCAGAGATGGGGTGGCTCAGATTTGACCGATTCTATAATTCAGAGATACATGGCTTCCATTTGGCTCCCCTGCCATTTTATCAGCTTTCTAATCATGGCTGTCGCGATTCCAAATGTCACATCCTTGCTCAACAATCTGTAGAAGGAGGCAAAAAGAGAGGCTGTGCAAATGCTTTTCTCCCTAGAAAGGAGAATCTTTTTTCAGACTCTTGATGTTTCCTTGGCCAAATTCTTTTACGCGTTGTTACAGACTGAATGTGTTCCCCCAAAATTCACACGTAGAAGCCCTGACTTGCAACGTGATGGTTTTTAGAGGCGAGGCCTTTGCGAGTTGATCAGGTTTAGATGAAGTCATGAGGATGAGGCCCACGGTGGGATTTGTGCCTTTGTAAGGAAAGACACTGGATAAAAGAAGTGTGTAAAAAATTTATCTAAAAAGAAGTGGGTGCTGAAGCCAATATTGTATGTCAACTGTACTTCAATTTTTTTAAAAAGCATTTAGGGACATTCTCAAAAATCAAATGCTGCCATAGCTGAAGCACATAACAATAGTAAAGTGTAAATGAGGTAAAACCCCTTCAGAAGCAATGGGTCAGCGAGAAAACAAGGCATGCTAGATGATGGTTGAACCTGGGTGTTAGCTATCTGGAGGTCATTGTACTGTTCACTCTGCTTTTGTATATACAGTCCTCCCTCCGTGTCCCAGGGGGCTGGTTACAGGATCTCCTCAGGTACCAAAATCCACGGATTCTCAAGTACCTTGTATCAAGTGGGGTAGTACATTTTACTCTGTATCTGTGGTTCTGTATACACCTGTTCTACATCCGCAGGTGAGGGCTGACTGTGTTCGTAGTTTATAAGTTTTTAAATTGTTAAGAATAAGTAAATTCATGAAATAAAAGATTCTCAGCGTTCAAGATGTTAGCGATCAAGAGTGACCAAGTTTCCTGTGTTAACTACCGAGGCAACAGTGAGCAGGTGGGCTTCGTTGTCTATATCCCTACATGAACAAATGATACTCCATGTCCCATCCCACAACTCTGCTGCTTCAAGTGTGATTCAAGAACCTACCACGCTGGCATGCATCATCTGAGAGCCGGTCAGAAATGCAGAGGGGAAGGCTGAACTCCAGGCGCACTGAACTGGAATCTTCATTTTAACAGGATCCCCAGGGAACAAAATACACGTTAAACCATATGATTTTCTGCATTTCTTAACAAAGAACGTCTAGAAAGTACATTCCAGTGAAAGTCGATGACGATATCCTTATGAAGTGTTTATGTTTGACTAGAAGACTATAAATTGCTTTTTTTTCCCTTCATATCCTCGGGAAACACATGATATGTGGTCAGAATAATTGCATTTACTCAAAAGAAACAAAGAAGAGGAAACCAGTGGTTAGGAGGCTGGACAAGAAATCCATTACATTTTAAGGATGTCCCCTGATGATGTGACACCGAGGAGCCTTGGATCCAGTCCCTAGGCTTTCCTTTTGGAAATTCCTGCCAGAGACACGTGCAGAGAGGAGTAATCCACTCAGCGTTGCTTTCACTTGTTTTTATGCCCTGCCACCTTTGAAAGTACATGAATTTGGGGAGCACAACTTTGTTTAGCAGTATCTCTGGCTATTGCTAGCTGGGTAAACTAGTAACAGGGAGGGTGAGGAAGGAATCATTTATCTGACCATAAAATAGAATATTAGCCACAGTTGTTCATCTGCCCTAGAAAGACTCAAACTAGAGGCTGAGCATCCACTGTCCTTAAGTTCCTCTTTGCAAGGGTGGCGGCGGGAACACGTACTACAAGTTGGAGGAAAGGAAGGTGAAGTAACCACGTGTAGAGAAGTCCCTACAAGAAGCCTTCAGGGGATGTACGTAAGCAAAAGAGGCTTAGCCATTTGCAAGAAAGTTCTGCCTTCCGTGATTTACCCACTAAGGCTTCATGGATCCATGTGACCTGAGATGCACATGAAAAAGGGAAACAAGACTGAGAAAAATCCAAATTTAAGGCAGATTGAAAAAAAATACATAAATAGCAGGTGGGAAATAAAGGCAATAAACATAGACAGTTACTTCGGTTTGGATTACAGCTGAAGAAGGATGTCAAGCAGTAGAGTAGGTGTCAGCAGAATCAGGAAGAAGTTTTGTTTGCTTGTTTTTAGGATGAGTAAGGTCTAAATATGTTTGATTAGCCAATGAGAAGGAAATAAAGACGTCTGATTAGCCAGTAGCGAGTGAAGATGAAAGATCAGTGGAAGGAACAAGTTTCTTGAGAAAGTGAATGTGGGAGAGCAAGTGGAAACTTGAAAATAAAGCACACAGATGATGGTTCACCTTGGAAAGGCAGCAGGACTCCCCGTCCTTAAAGAAAGAAGGGAAGGAGAAGGTGATTGAGATACAATCTCAGTCAAATAAAACGTGAGATCCTCTCCTAAGAGTGACGAGGTTCAGGAGTGCGGTCAGTGTGATTGGAGCATTCTCTGGAACTTTGGGATGGTGTGATGGGGATACAATAAGAGAAGCAAAGATAAGGTGACTGTATAATTTATGAGCTAATGAGCACACTTTTGAGAATCAAAGGATGCTAATAAATGGGATGCCTGCACAGCAGGACTCTCCTGGGCAAACAAACACGTTCGAAGTCACCCTGGAAACCAACACCACACCCCGAAGGAGGGAGCCTGGATGTGTGAGCCTGTCTAGCCCCCTCCAGCCATGTTGTCAGCACAGAGTCAAAGAGAGTAATAGTGAGGCTTACAGAGTTGCAGATGAAAGTGAGGCAGAAATATTAGAAGATCAAGAGAGTGAGGACCCCTGAGTCACTGGAACGGCGGGCAGTAATCTGCTAGCATTGGTCCATAGAGTTGTCTGCAGGGATGGAACTGTTCTTAAGCCTCTTGCCTCATGTGGCTGTTGAGCAAATGAATTATTAATGTCAAATAATTTAAGCATAAATAGTCCCATGGGGCCACTATGTTAGAAGCGCTGGTTCATATTAAGCCAAGAGAAAAGTGAGGCCAAGAGGAGATTAATGGACTATAGAGAAAGTGCGGCAAAAGGCAGTAGGGGAGTTTGTCGTGCAGGTGTAAATGTACCTCTACTCAGTTCTGTGCAGTGTCAGACCAGAGTGCTTCATAAGAGCCAAAGGAACAGCTGGTGGGACTGAGGAAGTTGAGGAATGAAGTCTGAATATGGGCAGTCGTGTGGGGGACCCCTGGGGGGTGATGGGAGTTGGGGGGGTACAACTCACTAAAGGCCTTGAGGAAAGACAAGTGGGTCCCCGAGAACTCGAGGTGAAAACCACAGCATAAGGAGAGAGGGAGAAGGGAGTGGCTAAGACTTAAAGAGGAGTGTTTTTGTTTTTCAAATACTGTGTTTTGAGTTTCCTGGAGGAGGCCTTAATGCATCCAAAAAAAAAAGTGGATTTCTCTCTGTGGTCCTGGTCATGGCGGGAAAGCAAGGAGGAAAATTGTCATTTGTTTCCCTTTGACAAAGGAGGGGAATAGTAGTTTTAAACCGCCCCTTATTTTAAATGTCTATAATGTCCTAGGTGGTAGGCTATTCATCCACAAAGTATTTAAGCCGAATTGAGTGATAAATTGTATTAAGCCACAAATCAATAATTTTGTTTTCCAGATCTGCTTTAACTTTGGAAATGGACTCCATTTAGAGGTAAGGAACCAAAGAAACTATTTCTGTCTTTTGAATTTAGAGGCTTAATTTCATGGAAGATAACTGTGCTTTACCAGGTTAAAGAGGTGCCCTCCCTCAGACTCTGCCATTCCCGCTCAGACAGGTGCACAGGAGCTTCTTTCCAGGGGTGTTTATTGCAGCAGTTTTTGGCAATCTAAATGTCCATCAATAAGAGAATGGTAAAACAATTTACGGTACGTGGAAGAATGCCCATGATGAGGTACTGAATGAAAAAAGGGGCGGGGCAGAATGAGATACACAGGATATTTCCATTTGTATTAAAAAGGACCTTTTTACATGTGCAACTGTTTGGTCATAAGAAAAGATCATAAAAGATATTCATCAAGCTGTTAACAGTGAATGCTCTATGAAGTATGAGCGAAAAAATAAGAGGTTTTACATTATAAACGTTAATGTTATTTTAATGTTTTACTACATATTTTAACTTTTTTAATTATAGAAGAATTTTTTCGACTAAAAACAAAGAAAAAACTTGATGACCTGGTGAATACCAGTGTAAATAGTTTGAAATAAAATACTTATTATACAGAACAACACAATGAGTAAAATGATAAAAATGATAACCCTAGTGTAATAATCATTTCTGATCTTTACAAACCAGATCAGCTCTATTGAAATTTTCCTTGGGTAAAATATACGTTTATCTATTAAAGCCTAAGTGAGAATTAATGGCATAGCTTTCCACTTAAAGGTCCTGAAAACCAAAGATGGACAATTTAATCCTTTAACTTCATTCTTAAAATAGTAAATTCATTAACTGACATTTTTACTGGTTTCAGTCAAATTGATACCAACAAGTTACTAACATTTAGTCTTAAAACATTAGTAATTCAACACATTAGTAAAGCACCACAGAAAGATGAAACTTCATTTTCAGTTAGGAGGGAAAAAAAGACTCGACTTGGTGTGTTAATTTTAATTTGCCTGTTTGTAAGGTCATTAAATTATTCTTTAGCCGTTTTAACTCTTCACTCTGGGAAATCTTCTCTTACTGATAAAGAACTGCTTCACTGGTTTGGAGACAATCCCTTCAATTCTGCAGTTTGCTGGAGTGTGTATGTTTCCTCTTCGAAAATGAAGCCTGTTGAGAAATGTGAAATTTATACCTTAAGATTGGCACAGCTGTTTCTAAAGTTTTAGTAAGTAAATTTCAGGATGCCGTACTAATCACACTAATTGTCTTAAGGCTGCCTAACAATTTTTTGGCCCTATTTTATTGTTGCAGGTTTCACATTCAAGAAGTGAGAATGAGCAGCTTCTTAAACATACTCACCTAGTGAGGCAAAAGCGTGCCTGGATCACGGCCCCCGTGGCTCTTCGAGAGGGAGAGGATCTGTCCAGAAAGAATCCAATCGCCAAGGTACCCTCTAAAGAGGAGCAGGAAATGCACGCACATTCCTCAAGTGTGCTGTGAGGGCTTTTGGGTTCACTTTAAAATTTTAAGAAAATTATATAATGTACGTACTGAGCTTTTTAATATTCCAGGTGTCTTTGAAAATGAGCAGAGTTTAATTTTAGCAGGTAGTGCCTCCTTGAAGGTCCTCTTCCCCGTTATGGAAGATGCGGCATCATTGTTGAATATATATATGGATGTACATATTTGTGGGGCTTTGATTCAGCCAAGAGTTGAATCTGGTGCTAGTTGAATCATTAACAGAGTGTTAAAAATTATCCTGTGTTGGGGACAGGGCATTGTTCTTTGACCTACTACCCTCCTAGCTTCTCTGGCTGAGGCCCCGTGAATTGGACAGACCAAAAACAGATTAACAAGAGAAAAACAGAAGTCCATTAACATATGTTTCTCGCATGTAACACAGGGGAGTACCCCGAGATGAGTAACTCAAAGGTTTGGTTAAGATTTGGGTTTACAGAGCATCTTAGCAAAGGAACAATAAATTTTTAGAGAAGTGACAAGACAAAGGAAAAGGACCGTGAATCCCTAGACGCAGCAAACTGTGGGAAGGCAAATATATGGGCCACTCAGAATAGAAAAAGCTAGTCAGTCAGGTCTGTTCTGTAGATTCCTCTGGTCCTGCCTCCAGGCTGATAGAGATCTAAGGTCTACTCTGAGGTTTACTCGTGATTAACTTTTGTCCTTCCTGGTGGAGGGGTCAGGACATCTTTACAAATTTATGCCCTGCTTTCAGGCAGATAGGGGGAAGGCAGAGAGCTTTCCTTGTGTCTGCTTCTTCTCAGTTGCTTTCAGCTCGAAATAATTCTTATACCAAAGAGGCATATTCTGCCACCCTACACATGAAAAGGAATTTTCAAAATGAACAGAATGTAATAGGCGGTAGGGTGAGCACACATCCTGCCTGCGACACTCCTAGTCTGTGCCCATTGTCCTGACCTAATCAATCAATACTCTCCTTCACTTTGAGAGGGCCCTATTTTCTTTGGTAAATTATATGGTAATTCTACCAGTACATATCTCAGACTCAGCATGTGCGAAGTCTGAGCCCTCGATTTTTCCCCAAAGCTGTTCTCCGTAAGTTCTACCCATTTCAGTAAGTGGCACTATAATTCCAGCCAGGATTTCAGAAATGTAACAAGTACTCTCAGTTCTACCCCCAGAATATATTCCAGATCTGCCCACTTCTCTCCATCGCTGCCCACCTTCTCTCCAGTGCCACCTACCCGTTCACATGTTCTTTCAATAGATTTCCCTAAAATGCATTGATTCTTTGGGGTTCAGTAAGTGTGCCGAGGCGGGTGGCAGCGGAGAGGAGTCAGTGTCATCTCTGACCTGTGTTCCCAGAAGAGCCACTGACCCCATCTCCCTCCTGTCAGCCCTGCTCCCCTGCCCCCACCGCAGTCCATTCTCCAGAAAGTGGCCAGAGTCATCTTTTGAAAAGACAAATCAAAGTGTGTTCATCCCCTTCGTGAGAGCCTGTCAACGGCTGCCCACTGCAGTGGAAGGAATCAGCTGTCCACCGGGCCTGCAGGAGCCCTTGGGATGTGTTGGCCTTGACCTCTCTGACCTCGGCTCCTGTCACCACACCAGCCCCCCACTCGGCTACCTCCCTGAACACTCTCATTCCAGCCTCTCACCCTCAGCACGTGCCATTTCCTCTGCACAGATCCCTTTCCTGGCAAATATTTGCCATATCACAGCATCAAGCCTCTAGCCAAGAGTCACCTCCTAAGAGAGTTCCCGTCCCTGCCCCACCCCATCTCTCTCAATCCCCTCAGTCTGTCCCACACATTCCCCTCCAGGACATTATGCTGATTCCTCAGTAGGGTGTAAGTGCCCTGAGGGCAGGGGCTGTGTCCTCAGGGCTCTCAGCTCATTGCCTGTGCCCTGAGCAGTGCCCGCATCCATGAGGTGCTCAGGAAACGTCTGTGTGAATGAATGAATGTTCATATGGAGGTTTTACCTTCATCTTTCTGATCTTATAAACATCTTATGAGACGAGCTCCTTAAAGGAAAGAGCAGCTACAGAAGCTGACAGCTTCCTTTTTCCAGCAACGTGTTGTTTTCCTAAAAGCCTTCTGAAATCCCAATTTTTAATTATGGCTTTACATGTTAGTATGTATACAAGCAGTTAAGCTGTTTGGTTTGGTTTGGTTTGGTCACAGACATCTGAGTCATTCACACATTCTTTCAATAGATTTCCCTAAAATACATGATTTTGGGGGGTTTAATAGTGTTAGCTGTTTTTACAGATTTTAACTAGGCAAGTTGTTAAGAGTAAAATTTGCATAAAACTGAAGATCTTGTTATATTTCCCCAACTTTTCAAATTCTCTATTTAGTGTTAACACTGTCAACAGTTTACTATCTTCTAAATCTTATGAAATGCATAAATGTGTATATACATACATACTCTTATATGCATACGTATGTATATACAAACCAACAGTTACGTCTACACACAGTTTGGTTTTATTTTTAACATAAGTGAAATTATATAATGTATATAATCAGTGCATAAAGATCTAGAATACCCTTTATAAATATTGAAATAATATGTATATACACATACACATATGTTGTGTGTGTATATGTGTGTACTTGGCAAAAAAAGAGAGACAAACAGAAACCCAGAGAAAGGTAGTGACAGACAGAGAGAGGGGGGCTCAGTGGAAAGTGATCGTGGGACTGCTCCAGGGTCACCATTCCACTCCGGGAGCAGAACAGGTGTCGCAGGAGGTTGGGGGCAGCATCTGATCATTGTCAGCAGCAGCCCCCCTGCCGCAGTGCATGTTGGGACTCCTGTGGGAAGCGTGTGCCTAATCCCAAGATTCCAGGACAAAGAACTAGCCAGGCAGGTGGGTGGTGATGGCTTCAGTGATGTCTGAAGAAAGAAATTGAGGACCCAGTAGGGGGCCACAGAGACACATTTACTAATGAAGAATTGGAGATACAAATAAAACTATGGAGGACGAAGGTGATAACTACAGAAGACCGAGCAGGTTATAATTTGCTGAAGCACCCAAGCAGGGGAAGCGCTTGACCATTTTAACCCTTCTATGGACGGATGCCTTATTCATACTTTCCTGATGATTGAATAGAGTTAGGGAGGTGATTTTGACTCTGCAGTTTTTACCTTCTTATGTGATAAATTTAAAATTCACCCCCACCAAGATGTACCCCCTAACGATATCTTAAGTTGGTAACTAGCCTAAGAGGTAGGCAATGGTATCTCTCCACTTTACAGATGAGAACACTGAGGCCCAGGAGGGTAAGTGACTGTCTCAGCATCACGTAACTGTTAGTGAGTGGCTGAGGCAGGACTAGAACCGGTTCCCTGACACCAGCACCTCTGAGCACCTGTGTTCTCCCACCTCTCTCCTGTCAGCATCTGACAGCTTCAGAGGGAAATGTTCCATCAAAAATAGTTACCTGTAAGTTATAGAGGGTTTAACTTGAGGCATTCTTCTCTTCTCTTTATGTTAGATCCACTCTGATCTTGCAGAAGAAAAAGGACTAAAAATCACATACAAGTACACTGGAAAAGGGATCACAGAGCCGCCTTTTGGTGTGTTTGTCTATAACAAAGACACCGGAGAGTTGAACGTTACCAGCATCCTTGACCGAGAAGAAACACCATTTTTTCTGGTAAGAAGAACAATTTTACCTTCATCAGTTAGTCATTTTTCTTGGGGAATAGTTATGATTTGTTTTTTTGTTTGTTTGTTTTTTGGGGTTTTTTTTTGAGACTGTGGTAGTTTACTGACCTCAGCTTAAACCAAATCCCTTCTATTATCTATGCCATGATTTCAGCTAATTGGTTACGCTCTGGACGAGAAAGGAAGCAACCTAGAGAAGCCCATAGAACTCCGCGTTAAGGTCCTTGACATCAACGACAACGAGCCCGTGTTCACGCAGGATGTCTTTGTTGGGTCCGTGGAAGAGTTGAGTGCGGCAAGTAAGAGTGTGTTATTTGCATGAATGAATACCCAAGGTCATTTCGTCCCCATTGTGTAGCTGAACGCTAAATCCTCTGTCTTCGTGGAGGCTGAGTATTACCCATAAGAAACCTTTTGCTCTAGGTTTAGCACTGCTTTTCTGTTACAAGTTTTTTACCCTCAGAACTTAATTGTCAGATTGATGTGACAAGTTGGGTCCCCACAGCAACCATTCAACTCTACTCCGTATCAAGAAAGCAGCCCTGGACAATGTGTAAACAAACGGACGTGGCTGTGTTCCAATAAAACTTTATGTACAAAAACAGGTCGCTGCTGGGTTTGGCCCACTGGCAGTCGTTTGCTGGCCTGTGACTGATAGTATTTCTCCTGCCAGGCTGCAATGCAATTATTCGACGCCGTGCTCCATAGGCGGACTTGCAGGAGAGATTTCTCTTTGATCAGAATGGAAAGAATAGCCATGCTTCCCCTGAATTGCTTGTATTTTTAACGAGCATGTATTTGTGTCTGTTCATTCTCCTGTCTTTGGGTTGGTTATTAGAACTAGCATAAACAAATTTGCGGCCCTCCTGTAGCAGGTATTCAGGACTTCACCCTGAGAACTGTATGTGCTAACCTCAGCCTCGCCCTCTTCTTGTTTTTCTTATTCCTACCTCCATTCACATGTATTTCCTCAGACAATTACATGTTTTGATCTTGGTAAGCTGATTTTTGATAAGCACCTGAAATCCTTTTTGGAACAAGCTAAAATTAAATAAACTAATAAGGTATGTCAGTGCGCTGGAAGTTGAGTTTCATCTCGGACGCCTTTGTTTCCAATGCCAGATACACTTGTGATGAAAATCAACGCGACAGATGCAGATGAGCCCAATACTCTGAATTCTAAAATTTCATATAGAATCGTGTCTCAGGAGCCCGCTTACCCTCCGGTGTTCTACCTAAACAAAGATACAGGAGAGATTTATACAACCAGTATCACCTTGGACAGAGAGGTAAATTAATATTTGATGCTGCTCTTGTTTTCAGTTCTCGTTTGCCCTTCCGGTTTGTCCTCTCTCTTTCTTTCTCTTCTCATTTCCCTACTTTGTTCTGTATTACTCACTCGTTGGATAACTCTTGGAATTAACCTCCTCTAGGGATGTGCTGTCCAATATAGTAGCCATTAAGCCACGTGTGGCCATTGAGCGCTTGATATGTGACTCACCCAAGTTGAGAGGTGCCATATAAATGGAAAGTATACACCAGATTGGGAAGACGTAGTATGAAAATGAAGTAATGTAAAATATCACCTTAATGATTTTTTTGTTGATCACGTGTCAAATTGATAATATTTTGGGATACCATGGATTAAATAAAATAGATTTGTTTAAACTTAGCATGCCTGTTTCTTTTTACTTTTTTAAATGTGGCTGCTAGAAAATTAAAAATTACATAAGGACAGCACAATTCTAGGGGCTCTCCAGGCAGGATCTGTTGGCTAGAGGGTTCTGAAGCATCGTTTCTTAATTTGTGGCTCTGTAATGAAACGTCAGAGGAGTCTCTCCTACTGCTAATGCATGTACAGAGGGAGGAGGAGGGCTGGAAATAGGAGTCCTATTTAAGGTGATAGAAGTATTTATAAAGGAAAGAGTTTTCGTAAATGCCAAATTGGAGGAAAATTTGAGTCAGCTTCCTAAAAAGGATGTTTTCTCAAACATTTCACTTTTTGTTTCTAACTCAAAGGGGAAATTTTAGATGAAAAAGGGAGATAGAAGTTTTCTTAAATGCCGCAGACATAAAGGTTTTAACAGCATGCACAGTAAAATGTTGATGATGCTAAGAGCACCGTATTGTCATCAAATATAAATCATCGTCCGAGCAGTCAGCGTGTTTTGTATTGCTTGGAAAAATGACTTGACTGCCCAGAGAAGGAGAGCGCTGTACTCAACATCCCTATCAAGATCTTTGTAAGAGTAAAGAATATTATGATTCCTAAAATTCTACTCTACCTTCTCATATAAAATGAGAATGGGAAGGCACAATGTTGAATTAGTAGCGTGATTTTTTTTTTTAAACAAGCTTCTGTCTCTGAAGTATGGGAAGCTTAGACAAAAAATAATGGCTGTCACCTATGGGGCATTCACCATGTGCCCAGAGCTATTCTAAGCCCCTTCCACAGATTAACCCTTTAAACCCACCTCTAAACCCTGTGAGGCAGATCCAATTATTATCCCCATTTTACATAGAAGGAAACCAAGGATGAAAGGGATAAAGTGTGTGTCCAGCACTGCTGGTAAGTCAGAATTGGAATCCAGGCAGCTGGTTCCAGAGTCTCTTCTGTGCTGCTTTTTGCTGAGCAGTTCTGTTCTGCGCAGATTCCCCGGGCACTGACACTGGTTGCCTGGCTCCTTTTTTTTTTTTTTTAATGGAGGTACCGGAGATTGAACCCAGGACCTCACGCGTGCTAAGCACATGCTCTACCACTGAGCTATACCCCCACCTTCTTTTCTTTGCCGGCTCCTTCTTAAACTCCAGCCACATTGAATGGAGCCATCAGAAGGGGACCATGTTGGAGAGAAGGGTTCACTTTGGTATAAAATCTGAGAAGTCCTTCTCTAGGACACATTCTCTAAGAATTTTATCTCCTGAACGTGTGTGATGTGTCACCAAGTTTTGCCTTCGCTAGCTGAGTTTTCTTGGGGGATTAGTTTTTGCTGGCTTGACTTTTAGCCGGGAATGAAGTGTGGGACAAAAACCAATTCCTATAGTCCATCACTTCCACGGTAAATCAAACTACATCGTGAACACCCTCTTTCGTGCTCAGACCATTTAAAGGAGGGACTCACCCAATAAATATCACCAATGGTGTAATTAAGAATTTGATATTGACAACTGCTCTAGGCTTTTCTGCCCTTTTAGGAAAGCTCTGATGGCAAACAGCATCTTCACACAATTAACAAGAGATGATAAAACTTATTTATGAATAAAATACACTGTAATTCATTCCCTTGATAATAAATTGAACTAAAACCAGATAGATAGATTTGGGAGAGATTCATTTTCACCCCAGCTGGATATTTCTCATTGCCCTGCAGGAGCACAGCAGCTACACGTTGATAGTAGAAGCAAGAGATGGCAATGGACAGATAACAGATAAACCCGTGAAACAAGCCCAAGTTCAGATTCGTATTCTGGACGTCAATGACAACATACCTGTGGTCGAAAATAAAGTGGTAACTATTATTTTTATAACAAATGTACCTACTTATTCATAATTTAGCCCTAACTAAAAATACATCGCCTCTGTTTGTGCTACATCAAAATCAAAATCGTGTGTTCATGTTTTGCAGTATGAAGGGACAGTTGAAGAAAACCAAGCCAATGTAGAAGTTATACGCATAAAAGTGTCTGACGCGGATGAAGTAGGCTCTGACAACTGGTTAGCAAATTTTACTTTTGCATCAGGAAATGAAGGCGGTTATTTCCGCATAGAAACTGATACCCAAACTAATGAAGGAATCGTGACCCTTATTAAGGTAAGCACGTAGTGTTCAAAACTGGAATGGGACAAGTTGGTCCAGAGGAGGAAATTGATATATTTTGAGTTCCAAACATTTATAAGTGTTTTACATAATCACTTAACTGGCACCACAGTTGTTAGATGTGGGAGCCATTCCTATTTGCCCAAGTTCTGTGGTTAGTAAGTGGTCACACTTTTGTGTGTGTGTTTCATGCACGTAGTACAAGGGCCACATTGGAAACAGTGTTCTAATTGTGCTTAACTGAATCAATGAACAAAAAATTAAATAGTGTTATTAAGCATATGGGTGTTAAACATCTAAAACCCTTACCCCACAGAATTTTTTAAACAAAAATTACACGATGGATCTTTATCTAACCAAATAAAAGTAAGGAAGAATATCAATGTATGTTTAAATGGTTTATGATAGAATTACCTTATCAGATTTTAAAAGAAAAGGCAAAGCTACAGCTTTCAAAACACCGTTTCATTAAGTCACAGGCAAAACTTGGAACATAAAATACGTGTTGACTGATACACTGATTATGTCAAGTGTACTTTAGAAATAGCATGATTCACAAAGAACAGAGTATCTGGAGGAAAGTTAATCTTTTACTGTATTAATAGCAAACCAGATATTAATAAACATTATGCTAAAAATGAGGAGGTTAGATTCTTTGTTCAAGTGAATTTGAGATCCCCTAGGTTTAACAGTTAAGTAGCTGTTTGTTCTGCAGGAGGTCCCAGTCTGATGACACGCTGCGTTAGTGGACCGGGCTGGCAGTGCCGCCCCTGCTTGGCGCAGCCCTTTTCACCAGAACAAACCCCTGGGACACATTTTAAGGAATGTTAACTTACATTGCATGTCCATTAACTTTTTTTTACTGAGAAAAAACCACACCAGGTGGCTAAAAATAAAAATATATGTATTTTAAAGGATTTGACTTTAAATAAAATACATTGGGGATGCTTTCTAAATATCCTTAACATTTATGAATATCCAAATTGACAGAGACTTTTTAATGCCATGATATCCAAATAAGAGTTGGAACACTCAGTGTAGCTGTATTTCTCATGTTTTAAATTATATCTAACATTAAAACCGCACGTGTGTGTGTTTGGGTTTTGTTTTCCCTTTTAAAAGAATTCCCTTTGATTTTTGCCTTTCTAGGAAGTAGATTATGAAGAAATGAAGAGTCTTAACTTCAGCATTATTGTCACTAATAAAGCAGCTTTTCACAAATCAGTGAAGAATAAATACAAGCCTACAGCCATTCCCATCAGAGTAAAAGTGACAAATGTGAAAGAAGGCGTTTATTTTAAAAGCAACACAATCAGATTTCACACTAGTGAGAGCAAGGAAATATCAAGCCAGAACCAAATAATGGGGAAATTTCAAGCGTTTGATGAAGACACTGGACAACTGGCCCGTGTGAAGTAAGAGATGGTTATGAATATTAGCTCCTCGTTTTTAATTACTTTGAATGCCAGTTTTCAAAAATCATAATGAAATTTGAACACTGCACTCTTTCACACCCCGCCATCATAATCCCCCAAAGGTCTGTAGATTCATTTTCCTGGAGTTCTGCTGGTCACTGCAGGGCAAGGACATTCTCCCAGGAACCCCCTCCCTCCACCACCTGAGTATGAGGCAGAGACTGGGTGGCTTACCTCAGAACAGTTCTGAGAAGGCTGAAAAGCAGCAAAGAAAGTTCAGAAAGGAACTTCCTAACATCTGTCTTATCTCCTGAAAGGGTGTTAGAGGTAAGGTAGTAAGTAGCAAATAAAATATACTGCAAATTCCCACTCAGCACGGGTTTGATTAAGAGAAATCAAAGTAGCTGCAAAATGTGTTGGAATATGGGGAGACTAATTTTATTTGCTCATAAACCTTGAAAATGGATCTTCATTTAAACTGTGCTGTTTGGTTTGGTGATGGATGAACCTTTTGTCATGTTCTTCTCGGTCATGGTGACCTTTACTCAGAATATATTTTACTGGCAACCTACCATGTGCCGCCAGCGTGCTGGAAGGCATGGGATTGTGTCCACTCTGTGGAGACTCCTTAGGTTTGCATGATCCATTCACATCTCAAAGTAGATTTACATCTTAGATCTCAGAGCCCTGCCATCGAAAGATGACTCTCAGCAGAGCTATTATTTATGAAGTTCTGGTTACTAAGTTATTTGGTTGAATTTGAAGCATCCTCATCTACCACCCAAGACACAGCTTCTGTGCTTTCCTGCTGTTGGTGGCAGAGTTGTTTGCTTGCCTGTGTCCCTGGGCACCAGCCCTCCACGAAACATTGTATTCAGATGCGTAGCCAACTGTAGCCAGAATGCGAATATGGAGGAAGCTCTTCAACAATCTCTTTCCTTTTAGTGAACCTCCTTTTCATAGAATTCATCAGCCAATAGTAGCAAATAACCGTTTTCTAAAATAATATTGACAAACAACTTCCGTCGTATTTTCTGTAATGTCGTGGTGACCCCTTTTGCCCACCTCACCTTCAGGAACCAGTCTAGCTTCTCTTGAATTCTGTCATCTAGTTTTTATTTCAATGGCTCTAAACCTAACAAGGCAGTCCCTACCTACACCCCCAGCATTGAGGATGAATGTTCCATACGATTTCTCACACCGAACACTGAGAGACCGAGATGTTCTAGTTGATTATGCTCCAATAATATTGTAGCTGTCTATTGAAATTTCACTTTCCATCTAACCAATTTTGGTTGCTGTTTTTATAAGAGTTATAACTATATCAAAAGATTGTATGTTCAATGTTGAAAATAATGAACCACATTTACTTCTCGAAAGTATTTCATTCTTTAGCAATTACAGAACTTTAGAATGAGAATGATCTTAAAGATTAATTCCACCCTACTGTTTTACAGGTAAGGAATGAGAGGCACACCTAAGTCCAGTAATTTTCCAGTACCCACCTAATTTAGAAATGTTGAGGGGGAGGGTGTAGCTCAGTGGTAGAGAATGTGGTTAGCACACATGAGGTGCTGGGTTCAATCCCCAGGACCTCCATGTAAATAAATAAATAAATAAATAAATAAATAAATAAATAAATACCTAATTTTCCCTGCTCCAAAGCAATTAAAAATAAAGGAAAAAAATTTTTTAAAAAAAGAAATGTTGATAAGGACAGCAGAAGAATCACTCTCTTAACTTTGTCGTAGTTTACTCTTTTACTGATTATTCATATACGTTGGTTGTCGATGGAGATTTGACACAACCCATGAGCTGCCATTCTACTTTGGTGTCTAATTTTCACAGTAGGAAACAGTTAGAAAATTCCTTCAGCGAGGTCACACGTAACATTCCATTGTGAAATGTGATTCTTGTCACTGTAACTGTGTCTTTGTTACAAGTATAACGTGGGAAAGCACTGCCGGCAGGTTAAGTCTAAGCTTTAAAACTCCAGACATGAAACTCAGAAACATTTGTGAAAATCCAAGTGTACTGTCATTTACTAGTAACAGTATTAAAAAGCAGGAACATTCAGTTCAAGAGTATAGTTGGAATTTTTCTTAAATAGTCACTATAAATAAATATTGTTGTAAATTAGCCACTCATTTTTGTGTGCCTCAACAGCCACTAAATAGAAAATAAACTATTGGGGGAGGGTATATAGCTCAAGCAATAGAGCGCATGCTTAGCCTGCACAAGGTCCTGGGTTCAATCCCCAGTACCTCTTCTAAAAATAAACAAACAAACAAACCTAATTACCTCCTCCTGCCCCCCAAAAAAGAAAAGAAACTATTCATCTGATTGGTTAAGCCAAATACTCATATGTTTGGTTTATATTTGTATTTGGATATATTTTAAAAATCAATGGTATTAAATTACATGCATTTCTGAAAACATAATATGAGTGCTCTCCTTACCTTCCCAAAGCTGTCTCTCTCCAAACTAATTCTCCTTTGCTCTGAGGGAAGAAACCCAGAAATCACCTTATCAGCATTGTTTTCAATCATCCATTTCTACCTGAAAGAAGCCTATTGCTCCTAATAATGAACAACATCCCCCATTTAAAATGCTTCCATTTAAGGCAGTCACTGATTATTTTTTAACTGAGATTTTTAAATATTGACAGCATGCCGATACACAGTAGAATATCAGCTGCTTTCCTCCACGAGTTTTTGTTGGGTAACTAAGTTATCCTGCAAAGGTTAACTCCAAATATAAGGGAGACTAGATCGAAAAGTTGTAAGACAGACTGAAGAGCAACTGGTAAACCCCCCACCCCGGGTTAGTAGGCAGGGGATGGTGGCCCTGGCACAGATGCCTGGGGTGTGTTACAGAAATAAGGAAGGTTCCAAAGTGTGATACACAGCGAAGAGAAGGGCTTTTAGAATAGTTTCAAGAAATTTCAAAACACTCCAAACTAATGCCTGTAATAAGAACATACATCATGGAGCAACAATTAAGCTTAAAAGGGTTGTAGATATTAGTTGTAGATATTCTCAGTTTATCCAGAACTAATAATTAATTTTGTGTTTGTTTTGTAACAGATATGCCAAATTCGAAGATACAGACAATTGGATCTCCGTGGATTCTGCCACATCTGAAATTAGACTTGTAAAAATTCCTGATTATGAATCCAGATATGTCCAAAATGGTAGCTACACTGTAAAGATTGTGGCTATAACAGAAGGTAAGTTATTAAATAGGTATTTTTTCTTGGTTATACTTACTTAGATTTTACTTTTCAGCATCAGACTTTTTGTTTTGACCTTATAGAAAAGTCAGATGGGTAAACCTTCACATTTCTACTTATTTAGTGGATTAAAGACATTACTTGATCTGAATATGAAAACATATCTAAGATGGGAAGTGTCCTAATTTGGCGAGTACCTTCTTACCCAGTTGGCAAGAGAATCCAAACTGTGTCTGTTGGTGAGCAGTAAAACCAGAATGTACATTTTGTTGCTGTTGTTTTTAAGAATATCCTAGAAAAACCATCACTGGCACCATTGCTATCATGGTTGAAGACATCAATGACAACTGCCCTACGCTGATCGACCCAGTGCGGAGCGTCTGTGATGACACACAGTATGTGAACGTGACCGCAGAGGACCTGGACGGACCCCAGAACAGCTGGCCTTTCAGTTTCTCCGTCATTGACAAGCCGGCCGGCATGGCAGAGAAGTGGAGAATAGTGCGCCAGGAAAGTAAGCAAAATCACTGGACTCCATATTTAAATATTTTTTCTAGTCCATAAGTTAGATTTCCAGCACAGGTTTTAAAATGTGGTTCTGAACCGTAGACATGGTGTCTTTGATCGGACTAATCATAAGTGTCCCATTTGGAGGGAGAGAAGGAACGTGGACATCTAATGTCTGAAAGTAGCTGGGTTTTTTTCTCCAAATGGCTCTGGGAGTCGCTGTCTCATAGCTGAGGGTTGCCTTGCCTTTCTAAGCACAGACGTCACCGTGGGCGTCTTCTAAAATTCTCGATGTCTGGTGACAATGTTTCCATTCAAAATACCACTTACTGATCGTGTTCCACGTGCCCGTCTGCTAGACCTTCACATTTATTCGTTATCCCGTAACGTTAGTCCCTGGTGACAGCCGAGAAAACTTTGGACTTAAGTCACTTGTCCAAGGTCACAAAGTGGGTAAGTGATGGACACAACATGGAAAGGAGTCTGTCTGTGCCTCTCCCCCGGCCCCAGCCGCCGGGCTGGAAGTGGGATTTGAACCCAGGCAGTCTGGCTACTGCGTTTCAACCCTCTATGCTTATGCCCTTTGCCTCTCCAGACACATAATGGATTTTTCCATCTCAGGATACAGAGATACAGATGTTGGGATTGGATGAGCTCTTGAATTTCTTCCCTAGCCTTAGACACATGGAGACAGGATTCTGTAACCCAGGCTTTCTTCTCCTTGGTTATACAATAAGGTGGAGTGTCTGGACTAATTTCATCATCAAACACACACTGTGAATTCAACAGAGAAGTTAAAGAAGAATAAAGCTCTTAACTGGAGCTAAATATGACTACAGTTAAAGAATGTTTCTGCAGACTTACAGATACAGAGAACAAACTAGTGATTACCAGTGGGGAGAGGGAAGTGGGGAGGGACAAGACGGGATGAGATTAATAGAGGTACCATCCACTATGTATAAAATAAATAAACCATAAGGATATGTTGTACAGCACAAGCAATATTTTATAACTATAAATGGAGTATAACCTCTAAAACTTGTGAATCACTATGTTGTACACCTGAAACTTCTATAATATTGTAAATCAACTATACCTCAATAAGTTTTTTTAAAAGAATGTTTCTGTAATTTAATCTTGCTCCTGCCTTAGTAATTACTCATTTTTATTTTCCTTTATTTTCTTGTCCCTTACAGGTACCAGTGCGCTGCTGCAACAAAACGAACAAAAGCTTGGGAGGAATGAAATCCACTTGCGGATTGCAGATAGTCAGGGCTTCAGCTGCCCTGAGAAGCAGATCCTCACGCTCACAGTGTGTAAGTGCGTGGAAGGCAGTGGTTGTGCAGAAATGTGGTCTGACTCCTACGTTGGCCTGGGACCTGCGGCTACTGCACTCATAATTTTTGCCCTTCTGCTCTTGTTACGTAAGTATTATAAAAGCTGCACTTAAGCTCCTCTACTAATTTTAGTGCCTTTTGGGGTTTTTCTTTTTCTTTTTCTTTTTTTAGTACTTTGTTACTGCAGTAGTCATTGACGTCTTTAGTTTTTCCATAATCACGCTAGAATGCTTTTGAGGGTGGGCAGGGAAACAAGAATTGATCCTTGATAAATTCACCGAAAGTGATTGGAGTGCTCTTCAGAATTTTGTTTTATGAAAATGTATCATTTCCTGATTTAAATAACCCAAGTTATTGTACACACTCTTCAGCAGCCTTTTAACCTAAACCCTGTTGGTGTCCCCATCTTGATGAGCTCCGTGAGGGAGGGAGGGAGGCTGTCTGTTCTTCTGTGCCCAGTGCCTAGAATAGTGCCTGGTGCAGAGAATGCTCTCAGAAGATACTTGCTGCATGAATTTAGATTATGGCCACAAGGTCATTGTACAAACTCATCTTATACCCACTGATCCTTGCTTGGCACGTGCAGCTTGTCAGCGCCCCCTCCCCAGACCCTCTGCTTGGCTTGCCCCTTCGCCTGCACCAACAGCACATGTCTCTTCCCAACAATGACAACCACTCCTGCCCGCCCCGCACACCCTCCAACGACCTGGGGGTTCCTTTCATGGAAGAACAAACAACTGCAGCCTGGGGTCAGGTGGAACCACTGCACGTGACCCCTGCGCACGGGCAGTGGACCTCCTCCAAGGCAGCCTCGGCCGTTTCAGCGTCACTAGAGGAGCTCGTCCAAGCCACTGGTAGATGTGCGACTGAGTGTACCCCACTCCACAGTGTGCAGTGCGCTTTTATACCATTTGGATTTAAAGGGTAAAAATACAGACATAACGGTAAATGGCTTGTGACAGCTCACCAAGTTCACAGGTGGGCGAGGCTGCATCTTTGATCTGGGGATTCCCTGCACTGCCTTCTCCTCCCAGATTTCCCAGGGCCTGATGTGGTTCTTGGCACATGGCAGACACTGGATACACGTTTGCTGCATCACCCCTGGCTGATTTCAGTCTTCTTATTACACCCAGTAACCATAGTTACTATTACATAAAAAGGAATCTAGGGAGCAGTCATTTCATCACTGGGAGCTGCCAGGTGGGAGTTTCAGTAAAAGCTAAGTTCGAGGAGGACTGCTTGCAGATGCCGTTAACTCTTTTCTCTACTGATCGTGGGGCCAGCATTGGCCTTCGCTGCCTCCTGGAGGTAGAATAAAATTGAAGGAGGGAGCTCTGAAATTTTATTGAATTCTGGATGAAATGTTATATATGTAACATTTTATATATATAAATGTATATTTATATATTTATAATATATATAAATATATATATAAAATGTTATGTATATATATTATAAATGTAGAATAATTTTAGAAAATAGTACTTAGATGATTCAAAGGTTAACTGGAACCCCAGTGAGTCATGCCTTCTGCCAAATCCTACCCTGTGGTGAAGTGAAGTATTATAGAAGCTCCAGTGTTCTAGAATGTTTTACCATATTAAAGTTTTTCTGCCCTTAGGAGCTTTTGATTTTTTTTTTAACACATAAGTGTATTTTAGATGGTGAATTTTTTTCATATTAAAAGTTAAAGTCGCTTTTAAAAAACAAAAATTTAAGTCTTTAAGTCGGTTTTAATGATTTGGATACTATCGAATCCAGTCTTGGTGCTCCGCTCAGTGACCGCAGCCAGGGACCGCACAGTCTTTGGGATGGACCAGGCCTCTCGTTCTGTAGGGCTCCCTCATCTTGCCTGGAGGCTTTGGCATAAGTCACTCAAAACAAGCTTGGTGAGGTTGGCGCCAGGGAAGGAAAGGAAAAGAGCTGTAAATACGTGAAGATTGCACTCCAGAAGTGCTATGCTAATTCAAGAATTACACAGTGTAAATTTATAAATCTGTCGAGACTAACCTTCTCTGGACTCAATTTTGTTTCCGTGCAGTGGTACCCCTTCTGCTGCTGATGTGCCATTGTGGGAAGGGCGCCAAAGGCTTCACCCCCATCCCCGGTACCATAGAGATGCTGCATCCGTGGAACAACGAAGGGGCACCCCCTGAAGACAAGGTCAGATAACCCGCTGTCAATGCAAGGGGTCTTCTTTTCTGATTGAGAAGTCTTTCTGACGTCTTAGGCCATTAGAGTAAGATGGTTACTACAGATTTCAGTCACATGCCTTCATTAAATACAGAGTTGCAATAATAATAATATATTTTGTTTGTTGGCAGGACAGAGCTGAGGTGGGTCTGCTCTACTGTGACAGGTGCTGTGTTACGGACAGTGTAACAGAAAGGTCAGGTGGTGACGCTGACACTGGGAGTGTAGAACAGAGGTTAAAGGGAGCAAGAGTGTGTAGGGATTTAGGTGGAAACTTTTGTCCTGATATTAAATGGACGGTGCTTCTCCATTTCCATTCCTCTCGACCCACAGAGTCAGCAGGGGGGCCCCCACGACCCCCATGACAGTTGTAAAATGTTGCAGAATCCCTGCCCCTACCTCCTGAATAGCCACCTCCCACCATCTCTCTGCTGCATCTTCCCCTGGGTCTCTCGTCACCATCTGCCGTGAGCATCCTGTCTAATAGGAGATGAGTCAATATCAAGTGTCAGAGAACTCAGAATAACAGTGGCTTAAATATAAAAACATGGGCTGTCCCGGCCCAATGTGATGATCCCTGCACAGCCTGGCCCCGGGCATCTCCCTTCTCAACGTTCCTCCGTGGATGAGTTCCACTCCCTGCTGTCCTCACGCTCCAGGCACGAGCTACCATCCCCACATTCCAGCCCGACCATCGGGAAAAAAGTGACCAACTGCTTTTCAAGAGCACTTCCCAGAAGCTGCATACACCATTTCCACTTAAATCACGGCTAACTTAAATCACGTTAACCAGAACTTAGGCAGGCAGCTACACCTGTAGCAATGGAGGCTTGGAAAGGTAGTCTTTATTTGGGGTGGCCATGTGTCCAGCTGGAAAAATAAAATAAGGGTTCTATAACCGTAGAAGAAGGCATCGAACTCCAGGGGAAAGTTGAAATGCCATTGGTGCCCATAGAGTAAATGGGCTGAGACCATATTTTAAAGTCTTTTGTTTTCTCCTTGGGCTAAAATCCACTAACAAAACAAAAAGGTACTGTGGAGATCTTCAGAAGACTCAAACACAAGTCATGCAAACAAAAACAGTTTTCCTAATTTGCCTCCGTGGAAATAATGT
This sequence comes from Camelus ferus, assembly GCF_009834535.1. NCBI lineage: Eukaryota > Metazoa > Chordata > Mammalia > Artiodactyla > Camelidae > Camelus > Camelus ferus. The sequence continues at coordinate 14,610,017 of NC_045719.1, forward strand.
ATTTACAGCCCAGGCTCCCTGAGCTGGGACCCTTCCACCAGCCGTGCGGACCTCCACCACCCAACTGTGTTTGCTCCGACAGGTGGTGCCTCCGCTTCTGACAGCAGATCTCAGAGACGCGGCCGCAGCTGGCGCTGGAGCAGGATGTGTGACAGCCAGGGAAGCCACCGTGAAAGGAAGTAGCTCGGCCTCCTTTACCAAAGGGCAGCAGGAGATGTCCGAGGTGGACGGCCGGTGGGAGGAGCACAGAAGCCTTCTCTCCCGTGGGGCTACCCAGGTTACAGGGGCAACAGGCGCGCTGCTGAGCACTGGCTCCATACGGACCACGAGAGCCATGGGGGCTTCCAGAGAGATGGCCGGAGCCCAAGCAGCTGCCTTAGCAGTGAACGAGGAATTCTTAAGAAGTTATTTCACTGAGGTAAGCGTTGGTTTTTATGTGTGAAGGGCAAAAGCATGTATATGTAAACGTGATGATTGTTAGGGTAATCATTTCGTTGGATGTAAATGGGACTTTTTCTTTCTTTTAATTGAAGTGTAGTCGATTTACAATGTTAGTTTCAGGTGTACTGCAAAGCAGTTCAGTTATTCATATATATACATATTTTTTTTTTCAGTTTCTTTTTCATTACGGCTCATTGTAAGATATTGAATATAGTTCCCTGTGCTATACAGTAGGTCCTTGTTGTTTATCTATTTTTTTTTCAAGAATACAGACCAGTCGTGTTGTGGGATATCCTTCAATTCGTGTTTCTCTGATGTTTTCTTGTAATTAGACTGAGATGTTAGGCATTTGGGGCAGGAATCTGGAGTCTTGTTCTTAAATGAAGTGTGTCACTCGTGTCAACGTCCCTGTTCTTGTTCCGTTTTAGAAAGCTGCCTCTTACACGGGGGAAGATGACATTCAGACGGCCAAAGACTGCCTTCTGGTTTATTCTCAGGAAGAAACTGAATCTCTCCAGGGTTCCATTGGCTGTTGCAGTTTTATTGAAGGAGAGCTAGATGACCGCTTCTTAGATGATCTAGGACTTAAATTCAAGACACTTGCTGAAGTTTGCTTGGGTCAGAAAATAGAGATGGAACCGGAAATTGAGCTGAGGCCAAAACCCAGGAGAGAAACAAACGCGAAGGCAGCTTCAAGTGCATTCTATGAGCAAACTAGGGTCCACTCAGAGAAGGCACTTTCCTCCAGTGGCAGCTTTCAGGTTCCCACACCTCTGCATGAGGCAAACACAGAGAAAGTAACTCAGGAAGTGGTCACTGAAAAGTCTGTGTCTTCTAGGCAGGGTCCAAAGGTAGCAGCTACACCACCTGAGGCACTGGCGGCTGGTAGCAGGATAGTGACAGAAACGTCCTATGCCACGGGCTCCACGGTGCCACCAAGCACGGTGGTCCTGGGCCCCGGGCAGTCCCAGGGCCTGATTGTGACGGAGCGGGTCTACACCCCGGCTTCTGCCCTGGTAGAGCAGCAGTACGCTAGGGAAGGTAACGTCCTGGTTACCGAGACAGTCCTCCAGCCTCACGGGGGGGTGTCCGGGCCTCTGGAAGGCACTCAGCATCTGCCAGATGCCCACTATGTCATGGTGAGGGAGAGAGAGCGCGTCCTCGCCCCCAGCCCGAGCGTGCAGCCCGCTCTGGCCGTGCCCAGTGCAGCCGTAGGACAGAACGTGACAGTGACCGAGAGAGTGCTGACGCCTGCTTCCGCGCTGCAGTCTAGTTACCATATTCCTGCTGAAACCTCTGTAACGGCCACAAAGACTCTGGTTTCTGGAGCTGGAGTCCCAGGCCCTCTCCCAGACTTGGGCTTAGAGGAGTCTGCTCATTCTAACCGTACCATCACCACATCTTCCACCCACATCTCCAGGCAGAGCACGGTCCAGCACTCTTACTCCTAGACGGCGCTCAGCACACACCGGCCCAGAGTGGAGCCAGCCGGGGCTGAGGGCCTGCTTTCAGGGGACCTGGCTTTTCATGAGCCTTACACACATGAGAGGCACATACACCTTGGGCTTAAATTTTTCCTCCATCACAAATATGCAGAGAACCTCACTGACTCAGCTTCTAGGCGTGCACTTCAGAAGAGCTCCAGGACTTCCTGAGGGCGTAATGATCATGCTGTCTTAGGTGCCTTTTAGTGACTCATGGCCAAACAGTACTCACAGAGCAAGTTAAACAGAGAGTAAATCTGGCTTCTAAGAATTTATCAGATGAACAGTGTCCAGTTCATGAGCCGTCCAATAGAGCCACCCACCAAACTGAGTGGGCCCCTCTGCACAGCGTTTAACGTTGCTGCTCCCTATTCCATGCTTTCCTGCACCCAGCAGATTATCAGCAACTTATTTATCCAAAGATACATGCACAGTCTGAGTAACCAGTTTTGCTTGTTTGGTTTCCTTAAGACTAGAGGCCCTCCAATTCCTGTAAGATTAATTGAATTTTGGAACACCGGCATGGTGAGAGCACACACTGCATGTTCCTGTGGGCGCGTGTGTGTCGTATAGCCTTAAAAACAGCATTATACCTTCCCTTTGTCTCTCAGTAATCATGAAAATATTAAATACTTCAAATTCAGTAAGCTAATCCAGGGCAACATTCATAAACATAAAATCACTTTATTTTTTATAGTAATAAAATATACTATTAAAAAAAAAACTCGGGATACATTATCTTCTAAATTAGTACAGCTGAATTAACTCTATCCACTGTGGTAAGAACCATGCCTGTTTCATTGCCATATGTCCCCCATGCCTATTGTGGGTGGCAAATCAGCATTTGTAGAATTAAACTGAATTTTAGAAGCCACTCTTACCTATAACTGCAAAAAATATCGAAAGACCCTTTAACTTCTGTAATTACGAGTTTGAAATTACGATTTATTCCGTGTCTCAAAGTCATTGGCTAGCTAGTCACGGCTTCCTACACGAGTGTTAAATATTAGATAGCTGACCTGAACTTGTACCTCCTGCCCTTTTTTAAGAAGTGATTTGGGTGTTTTGGCCAAATAAATAGATTGTATTTTTATTGCTCCTTGAAGAAATCATCCATCTCTAGTTTCAAAGTGTAAGTGCATACCAGTAATAATTTATTTCAATATTCTCTACAATAAAAAATGTCCATAAATTTTTTTAAAAGGCTGTAGTTTTGTGAATTTTCAGGATATTTTACTAGGAAAATGAATCTCTAAAAATTTATTTTGTATCACATTTTTTAAAAATATTGTTGACTTTTGCATTATGCAAAAGATTTTACATATTTTTACTCCCACTTTTGTATATAAGTAAAAGGCAAATATTTTTAGACACCACAAGTCTGTGGCCAAAATGAAGGTCACTGTTCTGTGCTCTAAATTGTTTACTCTCTACTTAGTCTTTGTTGTTGCTTTTTTTTTTTTTCACTATAGACTTAGTAGTTAATTTTTGCCAAGTCTGCATCAGGAATATCACTAGTGTGTGAAAATGGGGCTATGACCTACGTGCTCCAAACCGACAAAACTTGGTCTTCAACTTCCTCCTTGGGTGGGTGTGAAAAATCCTCACTTGTCTCCTGTATGTAAAGTAATCACATTTTCTAAATGGTTTTCTTTGTACGTGAAAGCATGGTTTGTATTAGTTACATTTGTTCCATGGGAGAAGCATTATATTTGTACGTGTTATCCTCAAAATATTTAAATAAAAAGATGACCTTTTGAGCAACCCTTTGCCCATATCTTTATTGCCCCATCATATTTTTACTAGGAATGTAAGTAGTCGTTAGGGAGGAGACAGCACCCTGAAGGCAGGTGTTTGTCAGACTTTGGTGTTGGTTTTCATTAGGACTGCTTATATCTGGCTCAGCCAGCCTCCTCGGAAGAACATATTTCCCTTCCTAAGAGGGGCAGACCACAAGCAGGCTCAGTTAAATATGAGTTTCAGACCATAATGAATAGCTCTTTAGTGTAAGTGTGTCCCAAAGTAAAAAATTGTGTCCACCTGAAATTCCTATTTCCCTGGCTGCTCTGTTTCTGTTTGCCAAGCCTGGTGACCTTGTTCCTAAGAGACTGGAGTTTGCTCCCCGCCTGGAAAATAATATGGGAGGAACCTGTGGATTGATTCAGCTGAAGAAGATTTGCACTTCTGACCCCAAGAGATGAAATCATTCAACCAATGTTGAGAAGCTTAGTTGCTTATTATATTTTACAAGGAAAATGATCAGAGTTTCTGTCAATACTGTAATGTCCCATTAATAAACAGTTCACAATGCAGGTGCATCAAGACGTCCTAAAGCATGAAGACTGTTCTACTTCTGGGTCCCCGGGACTCCAACCCTTAGGGGCACATGGGAGCAACTCTCAGTTGACCTCATGAATCTGTCCAGACCCAACATTCCAATCACCACCACATCAAAATTTATACAGTAAGACATTGCTTATCAAGTATCTAGAAATGAGATGTTTCAGATAACAACTCTCAGATAATTAAATCTTAACTTCTTTAACATACCAACATTTCCTAGTTTCACTATGTTCGTGTAGCTCAAATCCTCTGCATCATTATTGACTTCTTTTATCTACTTTTTCCATTAATCATTGAGGGAGGAAGGTTAGTCTCCAAATGATTGTGCGTTTGCCTGTTTCTCCTTTAATTCTTTCTCTGTTTACTTCCTGTATTTTGACACTTAACTATTTATACCTGTGTTATTAGGTACAAACACATTTAGATTTATTGTGCCTTTCTGAAAAACTGACTTACAGGCTGTCTCTCTTTATCTCTGGTTATATTCTTTGTCTTGAAATTTGCTATGCCTAACATTAACATCACCATGCTAGCGTACGCTTACTGTTCACATGCCAACCTGGAAAAAGGTAGAAGAGAAAGAAAGCAGTTTGATGATTGAATAAGCATTAAGCCAGAATGCAATGTGCAGCACGGGCCACCCATAAAGACTGGAGATGGATGAAGAAAGAGAAAAGTGGGTCATGGCATTTCTTCCCGTTTCCTACTGCCAACACCTGCCAGGCTTCTCTCTGCACAGCACCTCCCCTTTTGGGTTCAAGGACCCCTCCCCCTCTCTGCACCTGGAGGCCGTCGGTGGTGACTGCCCCCCTCCACGTGCTGCCAGACGCAGAGTCCTGGACCATCCCATGAGGTTTCCCCCACCTGCCTTACCTTTTGTATTTGACCCATTAAACTCTCCTCACCTCCGTCTGCTTCCCCCCGGGGACACTCCCTGACTCTCTCGGCTGCTTTCTTCTCCTGATACACCCAAACAGGACAATTGTGAATTTTGAAAATCCAACAGCATTTTCCAAGTAGATTTCCTATACCTGTGAGTGAACAGTGGTGTCAGTGTCTCACCCGCCTGTCTTTCATTTAATTTGCAGCCTCTAACTTGCTGCATCTCAAGCCCAAGTTGGTTCTCATTGTAAAGGCTTAATCAGAGAACTCTGAGAAGGGACTGAGGGCTTCCGACATAAAGTTGAATGATGGAGGTTTTAGTGCAGAATGGGGACTGTTTGCAGTGATTCAACATCCTTTCTGTTTATTGCAGAGTCTATATGCCGCTTGCTTGGATTATCAAGAGATTTTACTCCCTGTATTAGAGGTTTGTTTTATTATTCTGTCCTTTTACCCAAGGCTGACGCTGGGACAGAACCCAGATGCCCCATTACTTCCCCTCATCTACGGCTTTCCGCCTCTTCTAGCAGGAAGCTTGCTTTCACAACTTTCTTGAGTTGGATGTAGTTTCAAGCTTTGTCTTTTCCAACCCCTCCAAGGACCACGCCTACCATCACCCCAGGGCTCTTTCTCAGAGGAAAAAAAAAACTGGGTTGAGGAAAGGAAAACAGCCCTTGGGGTACTGCTATGAAAAAAGTGGGGAAACACGCAAAACACAAACATCATAAATGATTCTGAATATATTCTTTCTAGATGAAGCCTTAGTTGAGTTGGCTTAACAGGAAACTATGTGTACGTTCACCTGGTGCTAATTCACAGGTTTCTCCACGTGGAGATCCTCTGGACCACAGAAACAGATGGAGTAGCAGAAGCACAATGATCTGAGTGCATGCTCATAAACCACGGCCTCTGCGCTACTGGAGTAAGTGAGTGTTATATGCATTCTGGCCACAAGATGGCACTAGGCACGCAGCAAAAGAGGCAAAGCCGATCAGCGCTAAAACTAGGAGGGGAAAATTCAGCGATTTAGTAAGTTCATAAGCAATGTAAACTCACAAAGGCCAATACTTGCCTTTGCTAACTGTGCTCCTTCCAGATAAAGAATGATATGCTTCAGGATTGCCTGGGAAACGAGGCCCAGATCATGGAAGTCTGATGAAACCTGTTCGGCTCCTTTGGTGATGAAATACAAAAGGTCTTCTGAAGGTCAGTCATGAGGCTATGATTCTACAAAAATGCCGCACTTTGGAGGATGGATTGGCCAATGGCTTGACAGATAACACACTTAGCCTGGTGTGAGCTAATTTTAAGAATAGATGTTGAAACAGCTCTTACAACTCAGTATAAAAAAACAACCCAATCAAAACATGGGCAGAAGATCTTAATAGACATTTCTCCAAAGAAGACATACAGATGGCCAACAGGCACGTGAAAGGATGCTCAACATCACTAATTATTAGAGAAATACAAACCGAAACTACAGTGAGGTGTTACTGCACACTAGCATGGTCATCATCAAAAAGTTTACAAATAATAAATGCTGGAGAGGGTGCAGAGAAAGGGGAATGCTCCTATATTATTGACAGGAATGTAAATTGGTGCAGCCACTATAGAGAACAGTATGGAAGTTCCTTAAAAAAATAAAAATAGCATTATGGTATGATTTAGCAATCCCATTCCTGGGTCAATCATCCAGAAAAGATGAAAACTCTTAATTGGAAAAGATACATGCACCCCAATGTTTACAGCAGCACTATTTACAATAGCCAAGACATGGAAGCGACCTAAGAGTCCATGAACAGATGAATGGATAAAGAACATGGAATATATATAGGAATCTTGGAGTGGAATACTACTGAGCCATTAACAAGAATGAAATATTGCCATTTGCAGCAACATGGATGGACCTAGATATTAGCATACTGAGTGTAGTAAGTCAGACAGAGAAAGACAAATATTACATGGTATCATTTATATGTGAAATCTAAAAAATAACACAAATAAATTTATTTACAAAACAGAAATAGTCTCACAGAGATAGAACACAAACTTATGGTAACCAAAGGGAAAAGACAGGGAAGGATAAATTAGTAGTATGAGATTAGCAGATACACACCACTGTATATAAAATTAACAACAAGTATCTACTGTGTAGCACAGAGAACTGTATTCAATACCTTGTAATAGCTTATAATGGAAAATAATCTGAAAAATATATAAATGTATAAAATTGAATCACTTTTCTCTACCCTTGAAACTAACACAATATTGTAAGTCAACTATACTCCAATATTTAAAAAGTAAAATAATAATAATAATAATGAAAAGAATAGACATTGACTCTTTCTGCAAGACAAGATTCAGTTAAACCAACATGTGTTGCCTTCTCACTACATGCAGAGCACTGCTTAGTGCCTTAAAGGTCATTTAAAGGTGAGGATGCCCCAGGCTTTGCCCTTTGGGGGCCCACACAGTAGTGGAGGTGGTAGTTACAAACACCTTATTCTGAAAATCATGACAGACTGTAATAAACAAGACATCAAAGAGAGAAGGAAAAGGCCAAGGCTGCTGTGAGAGATGAGTCCGTCTGTGAGGCAGGGCTGGGAATATTTAAGGAGACTTCTTAGAGAGGAAGGCTTTTCATGAACAGTGAAGATGAAGCCAACAGGCTTCAGCTGGATCAGAGGCTCACCTCACCGAGGGAGGGTGGCTGGTGTCTGGGAAATGACAGGCAGCAAACGCAGCAGAAGATATGGATGAAGGTTAGGTGCAGACCGCAGGTTAAGGCTGTGGCACCAGACTCTGTACAGCTGAGAGTCACAGGAAATTTCTGAGCAGGACAATCATATGATCAGGGTCTAGAAAGAGGAGGATGGGCTGCAAGTCTGCACGTGGGAGATGCTAAAGAAGAATGTTGGGGAAAGTTGAAAATAACTTCAACTCATGTGAAAGTTAAGTGTTAGCCTTTTTTTTTTTTTCTCTGATATTCATTGATTTTCCCTTGTATTCCAGTGCCTCTTTCCTTGGTGTAGAGTAAAACATAAATGTTATGTCAACAAGGTCACTGAACCAACAGAGAGGCCCGTTATAATTATAGAAAAATGTTTCCCTAAACGAAATCGGGAGATGGCACTTAACAAAAGATTTGTTTTCCTGACTTGTGAGTTTATTTGTGTACAAAACCTTACAAAGTTAAGCACTCAGAGTAACACCGAGTTATTTACTTAATGATTCCTTTACAGTTAAAAAATAATAAAAGTATTTGAAATTAGACTATTCCAGAAAATCATTGACCTATGTTTGGTCCCATGATGGTGTGGTTTTGCCTGGGTCTCCCTTATGAAGTTATAAGATTTCTGAGCCAAGTATTTTGTCTTTATTTATTTTTGTAGCCTCAGTATATAATGCAGGCCTTAATAGATGACAGGTACTCATTTTTTTGTTGTTGTTGAGTTGACTTTGAATTAAACTGAATACTACTGAAATTAATTAAATGACATTCTTTGTACCACCAGATATTTCCCCAACATTCTACTGGAAACCTCATCTATGCAGTGAATTTGAAAGAATTTTCAGAGAACACCCCTATTTCCATCACCAAATTCCATCATATATTTTACTCTTCTTTCTTTATCACATGTCTATCTACCCACCCATTTCTCTATCCATCCACCTTCTTTTCTATGAATTTCAAATTAAATTGGAGAGCCATAAGTACACTCCCCGCTAACAATGTCAATGTGCAGATCTTTAACTCGAGCTCAAGATTTGTTTATATTTTTCCCCCTGAGGTAAAATTACAGACAATGAAATGTACCAATTGTAACTGTGCATTTGTTAAGTCTTGACAAACGCACATACCTGTGTAACTCAAAGATGTATAATAAAAAAACAAAGTATACTAAAAAAAATATTCAGATTTAGCAGCTCAGTTTCTGAGATTTCACATGAGGAGATAACCTTACAATTAAGACAAGATGTGTGCGGAAGGATGGTCATTGCAGTGTTGTTAATCATGCAAAAACTGTAAACAGCAGGTTACTGGTGGAGTTCATTAAGAAGCAGCGCCGTGCAATGCCATGTGTGGATTAATGGGACACTTTAATGTTACAAAACGGTGACACTCCTAAATTATTTTCAGGAATTGCAAGGATACAGGGGGACATGGAATAGGTATTCCCACCACTCCGTCTGACCTTTGTGACGATGGCACTTGCAGCAGGCTTAATGGCCCACTTTTCAGACGAGCCAGCCACAGTGTGCGGCCCATGCTGGGTGAACCTTTCACATGTGGTGGCCTTCACTACTGGGTGCTTCTCAGAACTTGTTGTCACTGCAGTCAGTCTTGAAGAGGGGAAAATAAATGTGCATGTCACTTTGGAATAATCACACTCTGAAGCCACAGAGAGACACTGGTACATGACAATAGAAGTGGTAATAATAATAGTATCCAATACTTTCTGGGTACTTTCTATGGGCAGGCACTCTGCTAATGAAGCATCTCTCATACAAATCTGTTTTCATCCTCTCAACAATCCTAGAGAGACATCCTATTATCTTCTCCCATTTTATGGATGAGTAAACTGAGGGTTGGTGCAGTTCCTCACTATGAAAAGCTGGACAATCTGTCTTGTGCCTTCATCAGACACACAGCCCTAGCTAAAGAAATGATGACAGGAAGATGAGAAAGCCAAGAGTGAGAGGGCCTTCGGGACTGCAGACATCTGTTTGTTGTGTCTTCCAATCTTTGGGTTTGTTGGGACAGAGAGGGGCTTCTTTAAAAACCATCCAAGAGCCAAAGACACAGAAGAGAGTTGGGTTTTTTTCCCCTAAATTGCTCCAAACTATTTTTCATCACTACAAACAAAAGCACAGGGCAGAAATTTCCATGCACCTGTGATCTACCATCGGCTAATCCTCTTTGGCTGTCACTTAGCAACCGGGTAACAAATGGAGGTTGGCGTCCCCAGGCTGATCAACATTCTTCTTTAGTCAAAAGATCACAGTTATTACAAAATACAGCCAACAGCCCTGAGGCTTACAGGGGTTTTAAAGGTCAGGCAAAGTTGTTGTTGGTTTGGTTTGGTTTTTTCCCTTCTGTGCAAAACAAGTCTTCTTTGTTTGTTTGGCTTAGAAAACTCATATGAAAAAGACCAGACTCTGGACTGTGGGGAGGGTCCCAGCTCGCTCCGTCTCTGAAACCCTGGGAGGTTTTTGCGCCCATTACTCAGCCTCTGCAGTGTCTCAGCTTTCTGCATCTACAGAAAATCCACACCAGCCCCTGACAGTAAAGACTAGCTGGAGAATGCTTTGAAGTCTCCAAAGAAATTGTCAAGGCTAGCTTTTGTCAGTGGAGAAAACAGCAATGATTTGTAATAAGTGAGGAAAACACATTCACAGACTCAAAGGGAGCTGAAATGAGCTTTGAAATTCAGCTAGAACCATGCTCCCATTCAGAGGCTCCTCCTGACCAATGAAAGTAGGAAAAGGTTGGGGGGAGTACCTTCGTTCTCTGTTATCCACTCCCATTCATAGCTTGTGTACGGAAGTTCTTCCCTAAGTCTCACTGGAATCCCTCATGCTGCTGTTTCAAGCTAATCTCTTCTTGTACTCTTCACAATGGAGGCATCTATTTTTCTTACGATTTTTCTTAGTCTTTTTATTAACGTGGCATGCCTCATGAATTCACATGGACCTTTCTCTTCTCCAGCGTCAATTTTTAAATCATTTATCAGACAGACATGTCCAAGCATGGCACTCGGCTGAGCCCTGGACATACAAAGATCATTACGAAGTGGTCCTTGCAGGCGAGGTGCTTACGGTCTCGTGTGGTGAAGGAGATACTTAACGCGTGAGGTTCAGGAGTTCCTTGTTTTTGAAAGTTTGCATTCTGATGAATGTCCGTTCAAAACTACCTTATTTTTTTCATCTCAACATTTCAGCTATATATGTATCACTAAAATTCAATTATTTCTTTATTTTTCACCGGCAGATCGTGGCTGGGGAGGAGCAGGGGCAGCAATAGCAGATGGGCACGCCCTCTAGTGGCAAAATGAGAGAAAAGGAACATTGAACTTCTCCCATTGCACCTACGTGGAGTAGCAGTAAATTAATGTATTTCCTGGATTTAAGGTACCATAAATTATAAGACAGAGCCATTGCTAGAATAAGAGAACAAAAAGACCAAAAGTGGGAGTGAAGTACAATCAACACATACGCCTTCTGGATCCTAGAACTCCAAGGGAAGTGTGAGGGGGCCACGTCAAGGAAATACAGTGGTGCGTTTGTACTGTCTTCCTTTCTCTGTGCACAGCTAGTGAGGGGTGATGAGTGCGGCTGACAGTGGACTGCGATGCACCAAGTACCGGCTGTCTGCTACTTCCCAGTCATCCTGCTGAAGGGACATCGTGGTTCCCGTTTAACACCTGGCAAGAGCAAGGCTCAAAGAAATCATCTACCTCGACCTTAGATATTTAACCAAAGACCCAGGATTTAAACTCTGGAGTTGACGTACAAAGTCCAAGATTGTTCCACCCTCCTAAGCTTCCTTCTGCTTTCCGCCCAAATGCTAGGGCTTCCTGGCTGCTGTGCTTGAAGACACTCAGTCCCCAGCACACGTGACAAGGTACTATTCCACCAGGGAAGGTGGGTCCCCTGAGCTCCGTTTGCACGCCGTTTCACTCCATCCCCACTCCCAGGGGACGTCCTTGAGCCGTCAGTTCCAGGAACTGCTCCACCTCAGAAACCTCTGTCTCAAGTCCCTGCCTTCCCAGGCATGTCTCCATCCCCACCACATGCACTCTTCAGCTTTCTGGAGGCTTTTAGAAACCTCCTCCCTGCTTCTGGATTCTCCCTAAATTTCTAGAAGCTCCCTAAATGGTCCTGACAGGCCCTGATTCCCCCACAGCCTGGGCTTGGAATTCAGGAAACCAGGAGTGTCCAGGCAGGGGGCCTTGGAGATGCTGAGAGGACAGGTGGGCCAGCGGAGACCCAGAATCAGGAGATGAGGGCCAAGAGGGTGGCCGCCTGCCTCATCAGTGGAGGTAAATGTTGGGAGCCTTCGAATCTAGCAGAAGGTTCCAGCATTGGCCCAAGAGACCTTTTGGAATTAGCCTCATCTCAAGGGAGAGCAGCAAAGGGCATCCAGGGACAGCCTGGCTATACCAAAGCAGAGATCAACAGGAGGAGTATGGGCAGATTTCCCCTGGTACCCGGGGACTGTGTACCCGGGAAAAAGAGGAGGGAGCGAGACGTAAGCCAGTTTAAGTCAACTTAGACATGAGTGTTTTAAACTGTAAGAGGCAGAATTCCCTTAATTGGGCAAGTTAAGTAGCATTTCCCCTCCCATCACTGGTAGAAATGGGGGCTCCAAACGTAGGTTAGAGAAAGTAAATGCAAGCCAACATTCTGCACGTCTGAGTAGCGTCTGTCTTAGCCAAGTTGTGTTCGGGAGGGAGCGTGGCCGTGTGTATTACAGGATCAGACTGAATACTGGGACATGATGGAATCATGGGAGGAGCTCAGAACGCAAGAGTCTGGAAGGGGGGTGAGACACTCAGGGAAAACTCGCTGTCCAGACCTCCTGAAGCACTGGCGGGACGTGCTGATCAGAACCGGCTGGGAAACAGGAAAGCCAAGTGCTGGTGGGTCACTGAGGAGCGCTGCAGTAGGGTTGCTTGTGTGTGGCGGGGATGCGGGGACAGGGCACTGCAGATCCACTGCCACGTGGCTGGTGGTTGATTGTCATTCAGATGCACCAACAATCAGAAAAAAGAGCTGGACGCTGGAGGGAGGCAGCAAGGACAACCTGGAAGCCACCGGATACCATGCATCCGGCTATCACCATATCAGCCTGCAAAGTGCTTCAGAGCAAAATGCCATGACTTCCTTTCTGCCTCTCTAATCTCATGCATGTCAGCCAACTCTAACTCAGACCACAGAGGGAAGGCGACTCTGGAATACACAGTGGATTCTGTTCCTCCAGTAACAAAGGTGGCTGTTGAACAATCCAGAATACTGTGTATAAATTTCAGTCCTGCTCCAGAACAGCTTTAAGCTTATTAAATACACGCCTGCATAGCAGTGTCAAATAAAACTAGTTGGATGCGGAGAAAGCCAGGACAAAAGCAGACACTCGGAGCAGATCTGATACTAAAATTCACTCTGTAGACGGACTGTTCGTCACGTGGTAGCTGGCATGTGACAGACTGTCTGATTGTCAGCACAGTTCATGACCCACACATGCTCGATGACTGGTAGCAACATTTCCGCCCAGACTGTCCCTCTTCCTCAGCGTGGAGTTCTCGTCTCCGGTTACTCCACGGACAGCAGCAGGATGTGGGAAACAAGAGGCTAGGAAATACTGGCTTCCTGTTTGGCTCCCGTTTAGGGGCCCCGAGAGTAGTTTTGGAACTCTTTTTTCAGCAGGGATAGAGAGCAATCCAACAGGTTGGCTGAGATGTCAAAGAGCAGCGTGGCTGAACTTTATATTTTCTGAGCAGGACCTAAAAGACCCCAAGGCATTAAAACACTGCAGCCAGCACTGTCCTTCACCCTCACAATTGCCGTTCCTTGGACCATCTTCTTTCCTGGCTGATAAAAGCCAAAAATGCCAGACACCAGATTTGCCACCCTCCCCTGTGGTCAGGACCTGGACTTGTGGCCCCATCCTGGCTAATGGGCTCAAGGGAAAGATGTGGAAAAGCTTTTCTTCCTAATAAACAGAAACGCCCTTCTTCTGCTCAGGTGGCTGCTGTCTGAAGACACGACGGGGGCAGAGGTGGTGGCCACCTTGACAGCCTGCAGGGTAAGTCATGTGAGTCCTAGAGAAGCTGGACCCAGAGCGGAGGCACCATGAGGAACTGAGACAACCTGCCCCTACCTACGTCTCGACCCCTCACAGGTCAGTGGAGGAGCACGTGTTGTCCAAGCCAGTCTCGCTCGGGTGTTCCATTTCACACAGACTCACCCCAAGCTTGTACCATCATAGCATTCCCAGTTTTGCAAGGAGTCCACTGCCTTTCACAGACCCATAAACTACACTAGGATATCCGAGCACGCCTACCCAGGGGCCACACACGAAGACCCCGATGGTCTGCCTGGTCCTCCGGGCTTTCTCTCCTCTTCCCGGTCAGTTTCTGCTAACTCGTGGCTTTGCAGCTTTCTCTCATCAAAGATCTGCTGGCCAGCTAGGTTTTTACATTGATCATAGGCCCCAGAGGTATTAACACACTTTGCCAATAATGAGCTTTGTTCTTCTTCCAAATATGACTTTCAATTCCTGCCCAGAGCATCCTTGCACCCCAGGTAACCACATGCCCCAGCCCTGATACTGCCAGGCCGGGTCACCCCACACCCACCAAACCTGTCGCACCTACCGGCAGCAACATCAAATTCATTAGACTCTTAGACATTCTTCTGTATCAACTCTAATCAGGTTACTTGTTTGCATGGCAGCCTTCTGCAGTAGTTACTGTAACAATTCTAGTATCTGTCAGTGGAAAATGCACTCAACAAACAGTCCTTAGCCTGCTACGCACCCAGGCTGTCATTAATACAGAGAACGTAGTTGAATTTTCACCGTAGGCACGGGTGAGAGTTTCACTGCCGTCTGTTCCAAAGCTAAACTCTGATTTTGGTCATTATTTATAAGTTATAACTAAGGCATCCAGTTGTCCCTGAGTTTATGCAAACACGTCCTTCACCAGAGAAGGTAAGCAGGATCTTGGTGCATGAATTTTGCTGCTCATCCTTCTTGGTTGAGGACCTCAGCCTTGGCTTCAGCTCTGACATGAAGTGCGTTTGGACACACTCTGATGTCCTGATCCAGGCAGGGGACAGGGCCAGACCATCAAGCACGTCCCCAGCCCCTGCGCTGAGCCTGGTCCTGGCGCTGACCAGCAGCCTTGGCAGGCAGGTCCGCTAAAGGTCAGAGCCTGCCTTTCTGCCCCAGGAATCAGCGTCAGGCTGTTCCGAGTGTGGCCCCTTCGCCTGGGCCCACCTCCCACCCGCCACAGCCCCAACCTGTCCCCAACCTCACCTCTAATTGGGGTCATTTATTATGTATTTATTTCCAAGTGTTAAATTGTACCTGGACACCCAGGCTTATAAAAGTAGACACATATATGAGTGCATTTTCTCATGTGACTTATTAGAATAATAACATTCTATTATATACAATAATAATATTCTATGATTATGTCCACAGGGCTCTCTCATCTGTAACCCTAGAAAGAGTCTGCCTCGTTTCGATTTTGCCTTCTCTCACTTCCATTCTTTCCTTATTCCCAATATTAGCAACTAAAGAAAGAAGTATTTTAATTCCATCACCCAAGAAAATCTTCCCCAGATGGCTGCTGGAACACATTTTACTTTCATTTAAAATTGACTGAAGTTACCAAAAAGAATGGAAAGTAATAATAAAATGAAACCCTAATAGCTTGAAACAGCAACGTATTACCATCCTCACTAGCTTGGTTATCCAGGGCAATTCTTTCTAGCAGGATTCTTTTCTATGGAGGCAAGTAAAGGTGAGAGGAGAAGAAACGGGTGTGTAAAAATAGAAGCAAACAGAACATGGGCCTTCTGCAAGTCTCAGCCCGCAAGTAAAAAGGAAGGATGGGGCTGAGTCAGCGGGGTGATTGGGAAACGCATGAGTTTCCACAACCCCTTTGCTGAAATAGTAACAGGACAACATTAAAATTCGGGCATTTCCCCTTTGGTCTACATGCAGTCTAACAGTTCTCGCTTTTGCTCCCCTGAACCTGAGCTGTGCTCTGGAGGGAATCAGCTGCTGAGAAATGGTCCTTTCCTCAGCCAACTTTAGGAGACGGAGCAACGGGACTGAAAGTCACAAAGAATCTTGCCTGTGACCAAGGAGTCATGAATTGGCTGCAATGTTCCAGAATCCCCCATCCTCCTTGCATCGGTTAAGACGTCACGGTTGCTGACTGTTTCTGAGAATAAGTTCCCCTAAGTCTAATCAGTCTGGGGACCAAGGGGACCTTGTGTGAACTTAGGGTCGGAGAGGTTCCCATGCTTCAGAGCTGTGTCAGTTATACGATATGGGTCGTTCCTCTTTGAGTCAGAGAACATGTGCCTGGGGAAGTAGGAACTCCCTGTGCGTGCTAGGTGAAGCAAACCTGGTTAAGATTAAGAAGTGTAACTGGAGAAGTTGAGATTATTTTTAAAGCTGGGTCAATCATTCCAGCTGCTAATCCAAAACCATTTCTACCATTTCTACTGGACGAAAGCCTGCACATGGATGTTTATATCCGCTTTCCTCATCACTGCCAAAACATGGAAGCAACCAAGACGTCCTTCGGTAGGTGAATGGATACATAAACAGAGGTGCGTCCAGACGATGGAATATCATTCAGCCGTAAAGAGGAAGGAGCTATCAAGCCATGAAAAGATGTGGAGGAAATTTAAATGCATGTGAAAGAAGCCTATCTGAAAAGGTTCCATATTGTGTGGTTCCCACTGTGTGACATTCTGGAAAAGGCAAAACTATGGAGACAGTTAAAAAATCTGTGATTCCCCAGGATTAGAGGGGAAAGAGGGCTGAACAGGTGGAGCACAGAGGGGTTTAGGGAAGTGAAACGACTCTGTGTGACCCTACAATGGTGGGTACGTATCACTACATCCACCAAAACCATATTATGTACAATGCAAAGAGTGACTTCTAAAGTAAACGATCAACTTCAAGTAATAATAATGTTGCCCATTAACTGGAACAAATGTACCACGCTAATGCAAGACATTATTAATTGGGGAAATTGTGGGGTGGGGGAGTTTAACGGGGTGTCTGGGAGTCCTCTGTACTCATTTTTCTGTAAACTTAAAACCGCTCCAAAAATACTCTAAAAATGTTTTTAAAAATTTGCCCAGTATTGTCCTTTCTAATGTTATCTTTTCAATAACAAAGGGTTAAAATGACAGGTGAGTTAAGCTTTTGTGCCGGCTAGTGTGATTTGTGGCAGTTATAAAACAGGTCTGCAAAATTCTTTGACCCTCTTCCCGTGGAAAGGTGAGGTCTATGTCAAGTGCCCTTGGATATGAACTCTGTGGCTGTTTGACCAAAATATACCGTGGAAATTACACAGTACAGTGTGCAGAATCAACTCTCAATAAATTGGCAGATTCAAACAAAAAATTCCTCAGTGTTTCCCTATAGATAATGCTCTCACACGTTTAGTTAAGGACTTTCCTGACCTCAAAGAACACACAATGACCTTGAGGTAGACGGTCCCAGTTCAGGGTGTTGGAAAGGCATTCCTGAGTAGGAAGACAATGGAGCCTGGAGAGTGAATTTCAGTCACAGCTCTGGGGTCCTCAGTGAAGATTTGAGTGGTCCGGTGTAGGTTAATTGTCCAAATCTTTCTCCATTTCTCATCTCTAAAATGTAGATTGAAAAAAGTAACTATCTGGCAAAGCTGTTGTAAGGATTCCCCGTACATTGCCTGGCACACGGCAAGCCCTCCACAGAGACCTGCTGGATGCTGCTCTGTGCAAGTGGCCACACCTCTCCGAACCTCAGTTTTTTCATCTACAAAGTGGGAGTTTATTCTGGGGACGACGAAGGTGTCTTCCAGGCCAGGCTGTCTAGGTTTCTAGAATTAAGGTCTGGCTGAAGTAAAGACAGCACCAGGAAACTAGGTGTTATGAGAAGCTGTTGAAGGGAAAGAAAGGAAAGAATAGACACGAACTGAGAGCTGGTTCTTGCTTAAGCCAGTGCTTTCCAGACCTTGTTTCCTCTGATCCTTCCCAAGCCCCACCCTCAGGGCTTTTGCCAAAGAGGGATGGGAGACTCCCCCACTCCCCCAGGGGGTGGAAAGGCAGGATCTGAACACAGGTCTGTCTGGCTTACAGCCCACGTGGTTTACTCCAGGCTCCCCTCTTCTACTTCCAGGAGGCCCCCAGGTGTCTTCCACTTGGGACAGAAGGAGGCTTGGAAATACTGGGAACAATTTAACAATACAAT
The DNA here is from genome assembly GCF_009834535.1 of Camelus ferus. Taxonomy (NCBI): domain Eukaryota; kingdom Metazoa; phylum Chordata; class Mammalia; order Artiodactyla; family Camelidae; genus Camelus; species Camelus ferus. Next base: position 14,628,149 of record NC_045719.1, read on the forward strand.
GTGATGGCCCAAGGAGATTTTCTCTGCAGGAACGGAGCATAATGAATCCCGCTAACAAGTGAGGGAAATCCCAGAGGTGAACAGAGATATGAATATCTAAGAAGGTTCATGGCCACAGTGGTGCCCCTGCAACACAGCTCTGAATGAGAGCCTGTTCTGTCTTCGTTCAGAAGAGGAGTGTTTTCTGAGTGCCTCTCAGCCCTGACTTCCTGCTGGTGCAGCAACTCCAGCCTGGCAGCGAAGAGGAAGCAGTGATGAGAAAATCAATTATGCTGAGCTCTAACGGCGAGACACGTCTCCTTTGTGTAGACACTGTTTCCCTTGTAGTCGCTGGCTTTCACTCGCCCAGTCTGGCCCCTTGCAGCCCATGTAAGACTTGAAATTGCAACCCTTATACATTCAAGTCCAGATTATCCTTCTTAAAGGGAATCAACCATTGTTGAAATCCCCAGATAATCCCTCAACCTCATTTGCGCCATTTTTTTCACTGCTTTCCCAGAAAACCCAAGCTCTAAATTGAAAGAACAAACGAGGAAAAGTTGATGGCTTTGAACGTCAGATCTAAGCCAAGGATCCAAGCAAACACGGCACCAGGCCCCCAAGGACGGCCCCTCCTCCCCAGGAGCTCCCAACTCCCAAGTCCACTCCTCTTCAGAAAGTCTCGGGCTGGTGGGTACAGCCCCAGTAGAAGCAAGGAGGCCACTTCCAGGCTGGAGGAAGTCTTGGGCAGCAGAGGCAGTACATCCCCCTCCCATGAGCCCAGATCAGAGCACAAGCTGGCTGCCTCTCAGGTTTGGATCTTAATCCCTAATTTGACTCTAAAAGCATCCAGTGCAATAGCTGTAGGGCAACACTGGGAAATAACTAACGAGACAGAGCCAAAGAGGTTTCTAGAGCAATCGTGCCTGAGGGTCCTAAACACTGAGCAGACATCCTGGAGATTTTGGACTTGGGATGGTCCACAGCGCCCCTCTCCCCAAGATCCCACCTTAATCTGGTCTCCCAGCTAAAGCCAGAAGCACATGGCGGCTGACTGAATATGCCCTTCTGTCGAAGTTACGGGCCCTGTGTTTCCTCCCAACTCTGTTAGGAGTCCTAGCCGGCCACAAAACAGAGACACCAAGACAAGGAAGGGCAGGTAGTCAGGAGGGGAGAGGAAGGAAAGTGGGGAACATGAAGATGGGGTCCTCATGGAAATGTCAGGATTGAAACCCCATCTCCCTTCTGTCTCCTCTTTCTTTGTTGGATCTTTGAAACTTATATTTTACTCTAGTCCCCCACTAAAAACACTCTCCTCCCCAGGGACCTTCACAGCCACAACCTGACCTTGGCCCCTCTCTTTCCCCCCAGCGTGCTGGTCAATTTCCATCTGAACTGCCAGCCAAGCACTTGATTACATGCCTCTGGTTTCAAGTGTGTAAAGCTGGTTCCTCTCCTAGCAAGGGGTTTCAGTGGCCTGAGGACAGGATTATGCTAGAAATTTCCTTTGCAACAAAGACCTAGTAGTGCAGCTAAGACCTTTGCCCCGAGAAGTGTGTTGACTCACTAATTGCACTCCCTCCAGCCAGCACGCCACCTCCTCGGAAGATGAAGGCGTTGGCAGATGAACACTCGAGAGCGCCCCCTTCAGGACCAACCTCTGCGGGCTCGGGGTGCCTTGTAGACAATGACAGTAGTCAGGGTCTGCCAGTCCTTGGCCCAACCATCGAAGGTGACTGAAGTTGATATTTTATCCAGAAACAGAAGAGTGTTTTTCAAACACGCATGCACACTTGATTTATAAAATACAAAGTCACTGCAAGGCATTGTTGACCTTTTATTAATTTTTTTGTCAGAGCGTTTTTTTCCCTAAATAGGTAAACATAAGGAGTTCAGGCCAAAGGAATTTTTTTACATTAGAAAAAGAATTTCTCCATCATGTTAGACTGAGCCACACACCAAATGCTGACGTCTTCTTCCATTCAGTCAACACTCAGGGTCCTCCTGACTCCCCATTCCTGAACTCAGCCTGCCACAGTGTTCATTCCTCTGAACGAGTATTTTTTTTTTAACATTTTTGTTATTGAGTTATAGTCATTTTACAATGTTGTGTCACATGAGGGAGTATTTTTTGAACCTGCCAAAGATACACTTCTGAATCCACAGAAGCTCAAAGCCCAGGGCAAAGTTTAAATACTACTGATGCAATTGTCACCCTTGACCTATTTGCTGGGAGCAGCAATCATACACAGTCTAGAAATGTGATGCAAACAGTTCTATTCTAGCTGACAATAAACAAGTTCCCCCCAACCCTCCCCCCATCAGATTATTCAGGTGCCCATCCTTGCGTGGCAAGGAGGGGGAGACCGTGAATTTCCATCTTACAGCCTAGCAATAACAGAAGTGACAGAGCTTCTCTCTCTCCTTGACCTAATTTACTACCTTTATTCTCACAAACTATCTGGCGTGCTAGCCAGCCGGCAGAGTGAATCTCGCTGAAATCAATGGCCATCACTTGAACGCCATGATAACTACTTATATTTCCACATGCTTCATAATCCAAAAGGCAATGACCAAGTCAATAATATCCAAATAAATATCCAGAGTCTCACGGGACTTCCGTATTTTAGGATGCTAATATTTGTGTTCGGACAAAAGTGAAACAAGTCTCCGATCGAGTTATGATATAGTGATCCCTGTCCTAAAAGCTGGGACCTGGAAATAGCCAGGGGCTTGCAACTTCTCTGTAGCGTATCCACAACAAACAGAGCCAAAGTTTAAACTGCTTAAACAAAATCAAGGCAAAATCAAGGCAGGCCTGCCAACCCCCGTGTCCACGCCTGCGACTAGACCAACACTTATGCATTACTGTGTGCCAGTCACCGTGCTGTGCTCCGTCTCCACGACTGCATTCACTCCTCCCTGACAGGTGGGGCTATTCTTAACCACTGTTTAGCAGATAAGGACATTAAGCCTTGCAGGCTGTGTAAGAAAACCCAGGTAGAACACTTAGCGCGGGGCAAAGTCAGGCTCAAACCAAGATTTTCTGACTCCAAATTTCGTGCATTTTCTACGATGCTACGTTGCCTCTCGAGAGAAATGTTGTCTCTCTGCCTAGCAGCCCTCACAGCCAGGGCGGGTGTGGACAGACCTGGAGGCGGCCCTAGAATAAAAAATGGGGAGATGCTTGGAAGGCTTAAAAAAATGTGGTGGCACCAAAAATTCAAACTGCCTTCTTCACACAGGAGCCCCGGCTGAGTTTTTAAATCAATATGCCCACAACTGGCCCTGCTAAGAAAGAGATTTCAAAAACCAAAGATGAGCAGACATGTCCCATTTACTTGTATCTGTGACCTTTTAAAAAATGGGCGGTGAGTCACCAATTTGGAGTCCATGTGCGGGCGCCATGCTGACAGCTGGTGAGGGCTGCAGATGGAAGCCAAGCCGGAGGGGGCCTCTTGAGGAGGGGCCTGGTGCGAGGTGGGGCACCATACCTGTCTCGGGGGCCACCTTCAGCCCCACAGGACCCCCAAGAGTGGGGATGAGAGACTGTGAATGCTGCGAGCTGACGGCCCCTGTGCCTATGACCAAATCAGCAGGCAACAGCACTGGTCTTTGTGATGACTTTGGAGCAGTTCTCAGAGCTGAGCAGTGGGGAGAAGGCCAGGTGGGGTTAGTCATGACTCCAATAAAGCTATGGATAAGTTCTTTTTGGTTTTTTTATGCAAATATTTGTCCCAGCTGAAGAATTATAGTGTTGGCATGGATGTGCGTTAAAAGAACAGAAGCTGAGTTGTGCTCCAGGAGACTTGTGTGGATGAGACAAGCAGCTAAGGACATGGTTTACTTCTCTAGAGGAATCAGCGCTCATTGTCGGAGAGACCTTGTAGTTTAAACTGTTGAAATGGAGAACTCACGGGTAAGCTCCTCTGCTGAATTCATGAGTAAATAACACACGGCAGCACTAAGCCACTTTCGGGGAATTCTTCCGCCTGTTGAAGTCTGGGGTGACCATTGTTCATGTATCAGCCTTCCTAAGCTACTAATATCTGCAAAGAGTTCTTTCTAGACAAGTTAAAGGGACGCTGGTTCAACCGTAGCCATGTGTCATGGGGCATTTGCTTAGCCTCTCTCATCGCAGAACTTTGGCAGGGAGGCAAGGAGGTTCTCATTTGCCTCATAGACACCTGGCCAAATGGATTTGTTTCTTAGCAAGGTTGGGGGGGGCTCTAAAGGTAGCCATGCACCTGGTCGCCAGCCAGCCTAGCCCTTCTAATGTGTCTAGCCAGCCCTGAAGCTCTGGTTAACTGAACCCATGGCAATTTGTGTTGTCTTTGTCTTTGTAGGTGTTTGCAGAACCCTAGAATACCGTGACTCAAGCTGATGATCAACTGACTCAAAAAATTGATCTTATTGAAAACAAACCAAGGCCCAGACAGGTTAAGTAACTTGGCCAAGGTCACCCAGCCAGGAGGTGGCAGAACTGTTAAAGAATCTAGGGCACACGGCCCAACCTCACTCCTAAGCATGAGTCACATCTGAGACAATGGTTTTCAAACTTTGGAGCACGTCAGAATCACCTGGAGGGCCTGCTAAAGCACAGGGTGTTGGGGTCCACTCCAGAGTTTCAGATTCACTGATTCATGTGGGGGAGGGGCGTGGGGAGGGAAGGGACTCTAGAATTTACACGTCCTAACAAGTTCCTGACAAGGGAGTGTTGATACTGTTGGTCTAGAGGCAACACTTTAAGAACCACTGATCTAGTACATAGGGTGAGGAAGAATTTCTCCTTTTACCCCAAAGACACAATACATTTATCCAAAACTTCAGCATCAAGCAGTTCACTCCAGTTTCCACATCTGTTCTGGGCTCAGTAAGTGATGTGAAATTGTCTTCAAGGCGTGGTTTGGAGGCCATGAAATGTCAGGGGAAAAGGCTTCTGCCCATCCTGCTGAACCGTCGTAAAGGAGTTTTAGATTTGAGTTTGGAATCAATGAATGAAGAAATGAATCCTCAAACAAACGCAGAAGCCAGATAGAGGTCCCTGGAAAATAACCCAGGGGGAGACAGCGGGAGGAAAGGAGAAATGGAGCTCAGACTCAGTCCGGCGCCGTCGGGCACGTGCCACCAGGCACAGAGGGAAATAGCAGTTAGATCACTGAGCTGCCACCTGAAGCGCCAAAAGTGGGTGTGGAGGGCAATGCCGGTGTGGGTTCACCGAGAGACAGAGCAAAACCTAGCTGCTGCTGGGGGTGACCCTCCCTTCATTTGCTGAATGACGTGTCAGCATTTACTGGGCCTTTCCTGTGTGTGGCCCCGCACAGACCATCAGAAGGCGCTGCTCCCGCTCTCAGGGCACTAACACTCCAGGAAAGAAACTGTGACTACAGGCAGCTCCGAGGAGTAGCATGAAGGTTTGAGAGAGGTACAAAGCACGTCAAAGGAGAGAGGTAACTCCGGCCTAGGAAAGACCTCGGTTTCAGGCTTCTCGTCCTTTTATTATCCATTATATGTTGCTTTACCCCAGAGTTCTCCCCTCAGACGTCTTACTGTTAATGACCAATGGTGATGTCCAAGTGCGGGAGCCACCCCCATGCTTGTGACCCTGAATCTCCATCTCCAGCCTGATTTCCCCCAATCTCCATCTCCCAGGCTGCCATTTCCAACTGTGACCTGGACACGGAGGCCTGGAGAGCAAGCCCTTAACCTCAACACGTCCAAAGCTAGATTCACTTTCCTTCATATTTCTCACTAAGCCAATGACTTTATCATCTAAACTGCCTCCCAAGCTAAAATACTTCCGTAGTCCTTGGCTCTTTCCTCTTCCTCATTTTCCGTTCCTGATGTCACCAGAATCTTATTTCTACCTCAGTCACTCTTTCTCACCTGGTCTTTTCTCTCTGTACCACCGCCTTCGTTGTCACTTCCCCAGGTTACTGAACCCGCCTCCTTTCTGAAACTTCTGCCTCAAGTCTCACCCCTCCCTAGGGGTTTGCCTCTCATACTTAAAAGCTTCTGGGAAGCTCTGCGCCTTCAGGCAGTCTGCAGGATGAGGAAGGGCTGAGGGCCCAGGGGGACACGTCACAGGATCTGTCCGAGGTCCAGCTAGTGTCTGAAGGACTGTAGGCAGTAAATGGAGATGGAGCCGAACCAAGCCTTGGCCACTTCTGAATGTCAGGCAAAGGACACTCGACTTCATCTAGCTGACCGTGGGGAGTGAGAGAAAGCTTTGGAAGAGAGATGTGAAGTAATCAGAGTTATGCATTAAGAAGATTAATCTGGCAGTAGCTTATAGAAAAGAGTATATGGAAAATAGATTAGCATGGGGGAGACCAGTTAAAGCATACTTGTAAAAGGCAGGATTAGCAGTGAAGGTTTGAATTCCATTGGCAGCTGTGGAAGCAGAATGTGAGAAATGGGGGAAATATTTTGGAATATAATAGAATTGCTATTGCTTTTTCAAGTTTGGTGCCAAAGAAGGGGAGAATTCAAACGTATCTCCTGAAGTTTTCGCCCTGATCCATTGAGCATTGTGATGTCACTTGGAGAAAGAGGGGTGGGCTAGGGGAGGAGGTGGGGGGGGTTCACATTTGGACAGGTAGCCCAGGAGGCGTTACTGGGATGCCCAGAGAGTTAAGAGATCAGGGGACAGATGAGTCAGGCCAGAAAGAACAGAGCAGGGTGTTCCTACACAGACAGAGGGAATGACCAAATGGAAGACTGACAGAACACTTCTGGGTTTACGGATGACAAGAACCTTTGGAGTAAAAACTATTGCAGAAGAGGGAAGTGGCGGCGAAACTAGACTGTCATCACTGCCCCGAGTGATGAGAAAGAAGAAGTGACTACTCTTTAGTGGCGATTGGAACAAAGGATGGAGAAAGGTGTCACCTTGGGTGACGTGAATTCATTTTCAGGCATAAAAGAAGGAAAGAGGTGGGGAGAAAGCGGGTGAAAATCCACTGAAGGACCTTGTTTTAGGAAAGCATGGCGGGCGTAGGGACATGTGACTTGGCTTAAACTTGCCTTGTCTCCCTGGCCTCTGCCTTTAAATATTCAAATCCTGGCTCTTCCCATAAAGGAGACCTTCAGTTTACTTGACTGCTGTTTTGACTCACTGCTTTATGCCTTTCATCAGAGAGCCTCCCAGGTTCTAAAGTGGAGAATCACTTTCGCCCCTCCATCGTCAGCACCCTGTCCCTCTGCCTCCACCTGCTTAGCACTGCTGTTGCCTCCATCCCTTCCTTCCAAACCAGCGACACCACACCAGCCCGACTACCACTCTACTATTGTGGACACTGGAAGAGGGGCTTTTGCTGAGATCAGGGTCTCCTGGCGGAGCCCAGCTGGCTGTCTCTAATTCCCTACTTACTCAGCAACCATCTGACTATTAATTAAATTGGTATTACGATTTTAAAATGAGTCTTTTGTGATTTGTTTCCCATTAAAGGAACCCTCAGGGCTCAGTCACCTCATGGGGAGCTGACAAAATTGAATTCTTAAGGCTGTAATCATCCATGGCCCCAAAACACAGTCACCCCCACTCACCCCCGGCTCCCTCAGGAGACCAAGTCCAACACTTGACCAGCTCACTCTCCAATCTGGCTAATCAGCTCACTCACAATAATATTAGTGGGCATTTCAGGGTCAGCAGGTCACTGGCTAGAAGTTGACTTGCACCCTCAGAAAATAAACGAAGAAGAGTTCATCTCCAATATATTTTTAAATTAATAAATAGGCGTGTTCATTATAAGGGAGAGGGCAGAAGAACCTTAAACTAAGAGCAGTCCTGAGTTGTTCATTAACCACTGAATATTCTGCAGTAAAAGGAAAAACACTGTCATCCAATTGGTCTTTTTTTTTTTTAACCTCAATTAAACCTCTAGGCTTCAGCCCCATGGTCAGAACGTGAAGAAAAACAGTACACGGCTATTAAAAGAAAATTTATAGCGTGAATGTTTCACTAATGCACCTTTCTTTTCTGGCACTGGATCCTTACCGCCGCTGAAATTCGCTCTACAGGACACAGCCTCTAGAGCAAATATTTAGGGATCCAGGAATGTGTTGACCCTAGACCTTAATTCATCCCTCTTGGTGGATCCCATGTAACCATCTTTCGAAAACAGCTTTCACAAACTCATAGAAACACGGAAAGGCAGACCCTCTTATCTTTGGGAGGTTATGCTTATCCTTATAACCCTCTTTCATCACAGTTGCCTCTCAGGCGAGAACCGTTGGAATTTTCTTGTATTTGTCATTGCCGCTGGCTCCACACAAGCATTCCCTTGACCAAGAATGCATTCCCACTCTCTTCGTTTTTTCCTTCCTCCTCAGCCGTGCTCTTCTCTCACCTAAAACACCGTAAGCTTCGTCTCCTGGGACTCTCTTATTTTCACTTCACATTATCCACATTTGCTCTGCAGGTCTCTGCCAACGTTCTCTCTTTCTTTGCATTAAAAATCATCTCTATCTCTGTAAGATAACTGATGATTCAACAGATTCGGGATGCTTACCGCGGCTCTGAATTGCTTCACTTTCCCTCTACCTCCTTGTCTTGTTCAAATTCAAAGTTTATTCATAATTTCCAGATCAATGACAGTTCAGAAGGCAAGCGAGTCCAAGTGGCCAAGGGCACAAGGCTTGGAGGGTGTGCTCATGCAGTGAATTCTAGAATCAATTATTAGATTATGACAATAGGATGGAGTTGGGGGGGGATTAACAGGAGGAGAAATATCAGGGTAAAAACAGGTTCCTGTATTTAGGTTAAAATTCATAAATGATAACCACAGTAAGCTATCACCTCACATCGGTGAAAATGGCTACCATTAAAAAGACAAGAGATAATAAATGCTGACAAGGATGTGAAGAAAAGGGAACCCTTGTGTACTATTGATGGGAATGTAAATTGGTGCAGCCACTATGGAAAACGGTATGGAGGTTCTTCAAAAAATTAAAAATAGAGCTACCATATTATCCAGCACTCTGGGGTATGAATCCCAAGGAAATGAAACAGGATCTTAAAGAGACATCTGCCTTCCCTCCTCCCATGTTAATTGGAGCATTATTCACAGCAGTCAAGATATGGGAACAACCTAAGTATCTGCCTATGGATGAATGGATAAAGGAGATTTGTGTGTGTTCCACACAATGGAACATTATTCAGCCATGAGAAAGAAGGGAAATCTGCCATTTGCAACAATATGGATGGAACTTGAGGGCTTTATGTTAAGTGAGATAGGCCAGACAGAGAAAAGACAAATATTGTATGATCTCACTCATATGTGGAATCTTAAAAAGTTGAACTCATGGAAACAGAGAGTAGGATGGTGGTTGCCAGGGGGTGGAAGAAATAGAGGAGAGATTGGTTAAAGCATACAAACTTTCAGCCATAAGATAAATAAGGTCTGAAAATCTCATATAAAAAGTGGTGACCATAGTTGATAACATTGTATAGTATCATTGAAATTTGATAAGAGGGTGGAATTTAAATGTTTTCACCCCTCCCCCCCCAAAGAAGATAAATATGTGAGGTGATGAGTGTGTTATTTAACTAGGTGGTGGGAATTCTTTCACAATGTATACATATATCAAATCACCACCATATGCACTTTAAATATCTTACCATTGCATTTGTCAATTATACCTCAATAACTGTGAAAATGAAATAAGATAAAATTCATAAATGACAAAAGCACAGGTGATGAATGCTGTATGGTGATTTTAGATCATTGTGACCAAGAGGACCTGATGGGTAGTGCTCTGATGAGGAGTTGTGGTCACGGCTACTGCAGTCCTGGATGTACTCGTGATGTATCATTCACAGCAGAGTGCCTTCCAAAGACAGTTACAGCCTCAAAGTCCAATGTATTGGCCTGATTCCACCTGAAGCACGTGTGCGTTTCAGCGCACTGCATTTGAAGAGAAACACTGACCAATGCGAGTATGTCAGAGGAGGAAGTTCCTGGTGGAAAAGGATTCTAGGAGTGTGTCTGAAAAGGAATCATTCAAAGACGTGGGAATGTCTACTTCGCAAGTAGAAAAGAAGCTGTCACTCACCACTCAAATGGCCGTCAGAAGACCAGCCATCTCAAACTCACATTTCCAAGGGGCCGGGAAAGAATGCAGATGAAGGAAACAGGACATGTGTAAGGAGAGGAATCTCAAGCACTCGAGGGCCGCTAGAAATGTGACCTAACCTCAGAGGCAAAGGGGACCCCAGGGCGCTGTAACGTCTGAGAGCACGAGTCCGCTGACTAGTGCCACATTCTTTTCCAATTTCTCAAGAGAAGCCAGAAATCCATGTCTTTATGCAACATGTCTCAATTTTTCATTTTAACAACTATTTCACAATTTTTTAAAGAAACATTCCTCAGGCCAACAGTAACGTGTCTCTGGGCTGCTGGCAGCTCAGGGCTGCCAGTTCACAATGTGTACTGGAGACACTTCTAGGTTTTGACAGAAGCAGCACTAAGAGGCAGAGATGGAAGACTGACTTGGGGTATGAGAGAAAATTCAAATGGTAAGACTCACAGAAAACAGACTCTCCATCCAAGTTCTGAGCGTTGGGAAATACTGGGAAATAGTCAGGAGAATGTTGGATGGCAAAACATGAAAGACGGGAGAGAAAGGATGCTCTCCGTTGCAAAGCGAACTAAATCATAATGCTACTTTATACCAGAACAGTGGTTTACAGTCTACAAAGAGCTTTTATATCATCTCATAATAAAAGTTATTAGAATAGTTCTTTGAAGTAGAAAAGTAGATATTTCCATTTTACAGATGGGTACACTGAGTATCTGAGAGATTAAATAATTCAGAGACGGTCATCTGGGGAACTGGGCAAGAGAATTAGGACTCAGATCATTTAACTTCAGACTCAAACCTCTTTTCAGGACCACGTCAGAGTCAGACTCTATGGCTCTAAGGTTCCATTCCTGGCTATGCTCTGAACTGGATTTGCTCATTGTTGCCTTCCTGTGGCCAATTCACTCTCCCCAGGTCTTCCCCTGCCCATTTCCATATTCCTGGACTGCCTTCCTGCCCCTCCACCACTCCCCGAAAGCCCTTGTCCTTCGTGATCTCTCGTCCAGTTTCTTCCAACCTGACCGTCAGCTATGAGAATGCTCCCCCAGCTCTCAGTGCTCCAAACTGGACTCCCCCTTGACGTGTGATTGTCCAAAATGTTTGTCTGTCTTCTCTGCATCTCCTACATATATGTCGCTATCAGGACAAAATTGTCTTAACCCATAGAGAAAGCCACATACTCATTTGTGCACACACACACCCAAGAGTTGCTGCTTGATCAGGGAATCATCTAATTATAATTCCTAGACTTGTAAGTTGGCCAGGAGAAAGAGAATCTGTTACCAACACGTGGCTTCTAGCTCTCACAGTGATCTCTACTTCCTTCCAGAAATTTGGTTCTGACCAAAGACAGCTGAGTAGTCTTGTTTCTACACACTCAGTACAGGAGAAGCTGCAAAAAAAATCTGGTTCTCTGTGTTTCAGTTCTCTGTATTTCAGGTTCTCTGTATTTCACGCTTTAAAATGTGTCATTATTCCTTAGGTCAAGGACCTTGTTTCAAAAGAACCCAAAAGTCGTGGAGAAATTGCTAAGCTAAGCTTCCAAATGACTTAGTTTGGCTGAAATATAGGGGTTTTTTTTAATGGAAACACTTCCAGAGGTTTTTTCCTTTTGCCTCGTGGACATACACCAAGTGCAGGGATGTTTTTTGATGCACTCTATTCAAGCCCATGCGACCAAATGTCATTCCGTGTGAAATAAATGATTACAGTTTGCATCTATCATCTAAAACGAGTGATAAAATGTATAGACAACAGAAAACAGGCATAGAAGTAGATTAAGGGAGAAAACAGATTCCCAAGAATGTGGCTGCCTCCAGCCAAGCAGGGAGAAGAATATTCTTGTTTGGTTTTGTTGTTTTGTTTTGAGGATCTAGTTGGTCAAATGACCCGTTAAGAATATTTCATAGAGCGAGTGTTCTGACGCGTTAATCTCTCTAGGCAAGGTTCATATTTGTGTGGGTTACTTATTGTCCCTTTGTTGACTAAGTCAATAATCAGAATCAGCAGGTTTGGAGGCAGGTTGGCAGGGATCAACAGCCTGGCTGGGGCCACGAGACTATAAAAGCCTGGCGCTGGGAGCAGCCTTCACAGAGACCCACCAGTTCTTGGCAGGATGGCTTCCCACCGGCTGTTCCTCCTTTGCCTGGCTGGACTGGTATTTGTGTCTGAGGCGGGCCCTGCGGTGAGTGTTCGATTCTTTGAAGTCCTTTCACACTTCTAGCTGAAGAAGTGACTTCTTGCTTTTGTGAGTAGGGCCGGGGGCACCCAGAATCTATTTTTAAACATCATTGATTCAAACTTCAAAAAAAAAAAAAATCAGAGTTATGCAGAGCTCTCTGAACTAGGGCTTGGATCCTGGGCGCTCATCTCTACGACTTTGGCGGATCAGGTTTGAAACGGTGCCTCAGTTTCCCCAGATAGATGGTAGAAATGAAGATCAAACATTCCAGACTCTGTTACTACTGAGTTTTCAGAAGCTCACCTTTGACAAAGTTGACCTCGTTTTCGCTAATCAAAAAGTATGTAGCAATTAGTCTCTGAAAGGCTGAGGGGACCACATTCTAGGCAGATGTCTAATTCTTAAGTCCCCTGGAAGAATTAACTAACACTGTTAGGTGAGTCATGACATCATCTGACATCATTTTACAACAACTAGGAAGAGGGAGTTACTACAGCAACTACCGACTGATACGCTCTCAGGAAAAACTATTTGGTCTTTGGCGCGTGACATCTTTTCAGTAATTCCACTCAAACGACGAGGCTTAACAAAGCAGCCGTTCTCAGAGGACTTATTTTCTCCCATCAAACTCATTCTACATGCCCCCGCTCGGGCGCAGCGTGTCCGGAGGCTGAAACCACTCTTTCTTGGGGAACAATCCGGTCTGTGTTACCCTGAGTCAGGGAAGCTCGTTCACTGTCAACACGTCTGTTGCTGGAAATGGAATTCGAGTGCACTTCCTGCCTTGCTCAGAGATTTCTGACACCACAAGGGGTGCGTCCTGTCACTCTTACCAACTTGGTTGTCACTTGTCTTCTCTCGGCCCAGGGTCCATCCAAGTGTCCTCTGATGGTCAAAGTCCTGGATGCCGTCCAAGGCAGTCCTGCTGCGAACGTGGGCGTGAAAGTGTTCAAAAAGGCTGCTGACGAGACCTGGGAGCCCTTTGCTTCTGGGTAAGCTGCCCCTCCGACCCAGGCGAGGGATCTGGCTCCATCTGACTGTTTTCCCACCGCTTGTTAGAGAAAGGGGCTCGCACCACTCACTAAAGAATCTCCAAGTATTTTGTGTATAGTGGTTCGTATCTGCTAATCCCAAACTCCTATTTTATCCCTCCCTGCCTCTTTGCCCCTGTGGTAACCATACATTTGTTTTGTCTGTGAGTCTGTTTCTGTTTTGTGAGTAAGTTCATTTGTGTCATTTTTTTAGATTCCACATACAAGTGATGGAAACAACAAGGTCCTAGGATATAGCACAGGGAACTATATTTAATAGCTTGTAGTAACTGATAATGAAAACGAATATATAGGGGGAGGGTATAGCTCAACTGGTAGAGCGCATGCCTAGCATGCACAAGGTCCTGGGTTCAATCCCCAGCACCTCCATTAAAAATTAATTAATTAATTAAAACTTCAGTTACCCCCCAAATAATTTTAAAAAGACAAAAAAGAATATATATGTATGTCTAGCTGAATCACTATACTGTACACCAGAAACTAACACAACACTAAGTCGACTACACTTCAATAAAAAGAAAAAAAGGGAATCTCCAAGTAGATTGAAAATGGGCCATAAGAAGGATGCCCTCTTGCCTCACTCAGCTGGGAAGGACAAGGAGGCTGATCAGCATTTTGGGCAGCTCCCTCCTCCCCACTGCAGCACCACCTTTGTGGGTCACAATCCATTTGAAAAGAGTGATGAAAAGTAGGAACTCCACACCTGGAAAAAATGCACATATATACACATACAAAAATGTGTGTGTAATTTCAGTAGGTCCACAGATTTCTCGATGCCCCTGCAAAACACTCAACTGTCAGTCCCTGTCGTGGAAAGGTGGAGAGATGGAGAAATTGTGTTCATGTGTTAATGAAGGAGAGGAACTGAGGAATGGCCTGGATGAGGATGAGGTGGCTGTCTGTAGTTTATCCAGATCAGCCAGGGTCCAGGGCTTTGGCAAGCAAACACTTGTGGAGCATCCACTCTGCAAGGTTGGGGGCTGCCGAGCTGCATAGGAGAGGGCACAGAAGAGAAGGACACTCCATACAAAGCGCAGTGGCAGAGCAGCCCGCAGTCACCCACCGCCGGGTGCCAAATTGACTTCGCACCTCATCGGCTGCTTAATAACTTACATGGAGTTTTCTCACCTCCACTAGCAGAAGCTTCAAAGCAAGTGCATATTAGTAAATCTAAGCCAACTACTAAAAGAATGAACAACCAAGAAACCTTCAGCACTAAGTAATACTGCAAAGTGTTTATGTCTCCTGGGGAGAGAGTTTCTTTGGGTTTTAATTGAATCCCAAGAACCACATGATGATTCTTCACCCATCATTGGGAAGACCACTTTTTAAAATATTTTTAAATTTAATTTTTAATGTTTTTTTAAATTATTCTTTTAATGGAGGTACTAGGGGTTGAACCCAGGGCGTTGTGCATGCTAAGCATGCACTCTACCATTGAGCTACACTCCCCACCCTCCAACCATTATCTTTAGTGTGGTTTCAACCGAGTTTTTATTTGTTAATTCATTTACGTTGACATAAAATGCCGAGCACGCTCTGGGAAGCAGTTAAGAGAATATTCGAAGCGAGAGATAGAAATAGATGCCAAAACCATTCAGATGTGTGTGGGAAATCTTTTTTCTGATGAAAAGACAAAAAAAAGGGAAATGAAATATTTTCTTCCCGGAAGAGAAGACAGTGGGAGGGAAATGGTCAGAGTCAGTAAGGACCACTTCCAGGTTTATCTGTCTTAGTGTTTACAGTCTAACGGAGAGCGATTTTGCACATCAGCTATCTGGCAGACACTCATATGGAAACAGAAATTACCAAGTTAAAAAAAAAAAAAAGACTGCGTAGTTATTTGTTGTTGGCAAAGAGTTACCAAGCGGATTAATTATGAAATGTACGAATCAGATACAGGTTTCTCATCGTACTTTGAGCTCCCCTCTGTGTGTCCACACACGACACGGTCCCTGGAAGATACCCTCCCGCCCCAGCGGAGAGGAGACCCTGACGTCGTGGGGACCTGCAGAGTCAGAGTGGCTGGTGGCCACTTCCAGGGGTGGTCGTGAACCTTCAGCCAAACACCAACCCTGAACCGCAGTGACTCTTTGAAGTGAAACATCATACCTGTACTTTGTTCTCATAAAACAAAAAAATCTCTAATGAGCCTTTGGAAGCATTTCTGACAAATTTCCTGTCAGTTAATTTTAGACAGTTACTAGAAGTTTCCCTGTCCTGACCTGGTTGAGGAAAAAAAAATGTATATATATATTTATCACACACTGCATGTCTGAGTATGTGTGTGCCTGAGAGTGTGTGTGTGTTTGTGTGTGTGTGTGTGTGCGTGTGTGGTGTCACCTTGCCCTGGTATTTATTCCCTCGATGCCTAACGTAACCTGGACTTTTGCACCTTCTAGGAAAACCAGTGAATTTGGAGAGCTCCATGGACTCACAACAGATGACAAATTTGTAGAAGGGGTATACAGAGTGGAATTAGACACCAAGTCTTACTGGAAGGCACTTGGCATCTCCCCGTTCCACGAATATGCAGAGGTGAGTATGTGGGTGCTTGAGCTGGCTTTCTATTTTTGTTTGTTTTTAATCCCAGGAAATGCACCTCTTGCGCTTTGCATACTGTGTTAAAGTCAGAAGGAAAATACTGGACTAGACCCTTCCCTATTTCTACAATCAGAAATCCACCAAACTCTGAAAAGCAAACTTTTTCTCTAGGTTTAGTGAAAACCCGTGTAGTAACATGCCCTGAACTTAGAAGACGCTGTTTAGAGTCTTCATCCATTCCCTGAATCCGACTGTTTGTCTGCTGAAGAAATATTAATATATTGGATTACTAGCATCAGGCAGCCCTTCCAGCCTCCCACAAAGGGTAACATGCAACAAAAGGCAGATGCATCATTTTATGTCTCAAAAATCTGAAAAGTTTTTCATTCCAAAATGCATCTGGCTTCCAGAGGTTTGGTAGGTGATTTTGGACAATGCGTATATAGAGAGACAGTAAATTCAAAATAATGATGTCAACACAATGGGTAATATTGAGCAAACTTCTACCACATGCCAGGCACTGTTTTCTATATTAAACCTATTTAATCTTCATAAACAGCCCATAGGGGTCAGTCCTGTTAATACCCCCATTTTACAGAGGAAGACAGTGAGGCACAGGGACTCTCGGTAACTTGTCAAGGTCACAGGGCTAGTGAAGGGAGGAGCAGTGCTGTTTACCACCCGAGCCCAGCCTGGCTTTAGTCTCAGGGGGGCCTCAGCTTCCTTCCCATGAGAAGCCCAAGGGAAAGTCGTCACCATCATCAAGCCACATCGGGACCCCTGGTTCACACTCTGTTGCTCTGCTTGTGAGGCAGTGGGAACCTCAGAGTTATCCACGGGCCAGGTCCCCCTACCTCTTCCTTGCCTGTGATTCCTTACATCATTTCAAACAGATGGCTGCCATGGAAATAGAATCCAGACGTGCTGCTCAGAGTTAAAGATCAACTAACAGCATCAAAAATAGCTCGGCGTGAAAAGGAGCCATTCTCTCTGGCTTAGTCACGGATGAGACTTTCAGTTGCCAGAAAATGGTTCTTTCAGTAGACGGGGTTGCCAGGGAAACTGTAGGGGCCTGTTTGACTTTTGGGGCCCTCAGGTCACCATGGGAGCCCTGTCTACTGAGAAGCATGTCTCTGGCTACTTCTCAGCCAGGCAGCAAGATACGGAGCCCCCATCCTAGGTGGGTGAAGGGTCTAGATGGCGCCCAGCACAAAACCTGCACCCCTAGACTCCCAGGTCTGGAGCACCATCAGAGCAGCCTCCCCATGGTCCTTGTCCGCCCTGGTCTCAGCCTGATGAGACCATCTGAGAAGATCCAGTGCTGTCCTGCCCATGATGTGCTATTCCTATGATTAGATGTTAGCTTCCTTGTCTGCCCTTCCCTCTTTTAATATTCGTTCAACAAACATTTAAAAAATAAAAACCTTCTATGTGTTGAGCACTCTGCTAGAAGCTAGAGATTCAGAGGTGACCTGCCCTCGGAATGGAGGGGAAGGGGCTGAAGGAAGACCCAGTAGGCAGGACCGTGAGCCCGACTTGGAGCCTGAGTGGACAGGGGGAATGACAGCGAGCACCAGCCATCAGGCACGAATCCCAGTGCCTCGCTCTGGTGGCTGGTGGGTGTGCGGTGGGTTCAGCCATGAGTTCCTTTCCTGCCAGCTTCTTCCGATGAGAACCTTCCAGAACATCTCTACCCTTCAGCTCTGGTCTCCTCCTTGGCCGATGACCCCAGGTGACCAAATTAGACAACAGTTAGGAGATTTTCTTTGAAACTATTAGTCCTCCTCACTTCATGGATTTTGGGGCACAGATGATGCCATTTACCATTTTTAGGAAAGAAGCAAATGAGGCTGGAGGCCCATGTCACTACAAGAGATAAGAAATTTTCCTGAGTTGCTTCCAGAAACTGACCTTTAAGAGATGCCCCTTCTGCTTCAGAGAGATTCTTAAGTGATTCTCACCTCTTCTTGCCCTAATGCTATTTTTGTTCTTCACGTGGTTCAGTCAGATTTTTTTTCTCACGTGTCCTCAAGTAATCAAGGTTTCCTTTTTCCATGTTTTAAAAAAAGGTACTTATCCAGGGGGTGTTCAAAGCTCAAGCCAGGGCTTGTATACAGAATAAGTGAAAGTAAACACCTCACTGCTCTCCATCTCTCTCCTGAACCAAATTTATCTCTTCTTGCCTCACTCCGGGCACCTAGACTATCCCAGCCCCTGAATGTCAGGAGCCCTACTGAGTTTGCCTAAAGTGTGTGAGTAGCCGGAATAACACTTCGATAGACAGTCTGCCCAACTGCAAAGCTTACGTGGGCTCCGACACACGTGTGTGTTTCAGAACTCCAACACCATCTTCCACACCCTGCTTGTATCATACATAGAACCCGGTAAGGCTTTTATTCCGAATTTCATTGCTTCTTAGATACACAAAAATATACTTCTTCATGTTAGAAAATGCAAAGGAATAGTGGCAGAAAGATCTCCGGGTTTGAAGACAGGAGCCTTAACTGTAAGTCTGGCTCTGTCACTGCCTACACGTGGGTTAGACTCAGAGGTCTGGTTTGTTCATCTGTAAAATGGGCTCCCTTCTGGCTATAAAATCCCAGGTCTCTAAATCTGTAGCAGGGTTGGCTGCCACAATTCTTTGCCTCTGGGCACTGAATGCCAGTTTCTACATTCTCTCCGCATTTTTCCAAAACCTGCAAAACGGGCACAAGTATTTAGGATCTCTGTGATTTTCCTCGGTCAGGCTAAAGCCACCCTGACCTTTAGTGTAAATTTGCAAAGAAAAAAAAAAGAGAAAGAGAGAGAGAGAGGCCTGATTCTACAGATGGGAGTGAAGAATCCTGTTGAAAGGGCTGCACGAGGCTCCAACGGCTTCGCTTGCCAGTGTATTTGGATTTTTGCCTTTTGTTCACACTGTTTCAGAAAACAAAACAAGAAAATAAAAATGATTCCTTTGGCACCAGACCTGTAGCGGGCTCTCCGGCCGGGGCTCACGTGCTGGGCTGTGTGAGAAACGGTGCTCTGTGTGTTCTGTCCCAGGTGGTGTTCGCGGCCAACGACTCAGGGGCCCCGGCACTACACCATCGCCGCGCTGCTCAGCCCCTACTCCTACTCCACCACCGCCCTGGTCAGCGGCCCCAAGGAGTGAGGGGCGCCTCCTCCCGCGGATCCGAAGGATGAGGGACAGGATTTCGTGCAACCGATAGTATTGCATTTTTATTAAAGCCGTGTTTTCACTTCCTAAACTATGTTAGAAACTCGGGCAGAGACAATAAAAACATTCTTATTAAAGCATTTCCCATTTCATTGGAACCTTCCTCTTTTATTCCCTGGTTGTCCTCTCCAAAAAAAAAAAAAAATTCAAATTTTACAGAGAAGCAAAGGAAGTCCAAAAAGTCCCTGGCTGGACTCTCAGGGAAATCTAAATTTCCAATGTCTTTCAAGCTAAGCATGCATTCCACGTGGTCAGTAGCCATTAAAAACACACATTCTAGGGGGGAGGGTGTAGCTCAGTGGTAGAGCCACTGCTTAGCATGCATGAGGTCCTGGGTTCAATCTCTGGTACCTCCATTTAATAAATAAATAAAATAAGTAAACCTAATGACCCCCCCCCCCAAAAAAACAAACAAAAAGATAGGGTGCTTTAAAAAAAAAACACACACACACACATTCTGAAAATAAGAAAGCTTTTTTTCCCTCTAAATCTGAGCAAAGAGCAAAAATTCCAAGGACCTTCTTCCTTTGAGTGCTTTACAAACTGCAGTAGCAGTATGTCTCCACCAGGACAGACCAGCAGGGACTCAGGCTCTCTAATCCTGTTCAGAACAACTGGACCCCACCGTCAGCTGACTAAGGGGTGTAATCAGAGAGCCCGCACACTCTAAGAATTCACTTAGACTAACCCAAAATTCATTCAGAGAAGGACGCAGCGTAAACAGCACTTACTTGACATTGACTGTCAGCGGTTTATCAGGTAGAAAAGGAGGAGGTATTGTAGGCAGACAGTGTAGACTGCAAGGGGAGGCCAGGTGAAACAGCGTGATGAGTTGAGGGAAGAGATGGTGGTTCAGAATGTTGACTCGTAGTGGGTATCGAGGTGGACAGGGTTGTACTGCTACAACAAACACCCCCAAATCTTGGTGCCTTCACACAAAGTTGAGTTGTCCCTTGTGCCAAGTCCAATGCAGAAGTTCTGGTCTGGTGACTCTCAAGGTGGCTTTCCTCCCAGTGGTGACTCAGGGCCCCAGTTTGATTTCTTTTATGGCCTCAAGGAACACCTAGTTAGCAGACTGGAGGAAGAAAGTATGGTATTGGCCCCCTTTGTGCTGAAGTGTGACATGATTCCCACAGACGTTTCATGGGCTAGAACTAGTCACATGGTCGCATTCACATGCACTGAGCAGTGTGGTTCCTGGCTGGGAGGCATTTCCCAGGACAACTCTACATCCTGGAAAAAAGCGCTAATCTGTGTTGGTCAACAACCATCTCAGTCACAGGAGGGTTGGGAGTGGTGGGAAATGAGGCTGGAGTGGAGGCTCGCTTTACCTGCCACCTTTTGGAGATGTGAATTTATCTTCTAGACAATATGGATTCACTGATGGGAGCCTTGCCATCAACAGCCCTCCGTGTCATTACTTCTTGTGCCTAGTCTCCAATGAGGATTCTCCAGGAACCCCTGTGCTAGACCCAAGGATTAAGCCTAAACACACCTAATCAGTCTTTCCATTTTCCTCCACATTCAAATTTACCTAACATTTCAGATTCAAAACACATAACAATGAAGAGCAAAGGAGGAAACGATCATTTCAGTGGAAGCTGCGTGGACAGAGGACTGTCAGGCACTGGGCAAGTTCTACTTTATGCCAAGATGCTAAGTAGCTTCCAGAAAGTCAATGGAATTCAGAAAGGAAAAAGAAGGCTGAACATTAAACTGAAAGTCAATCTGAGTTAGTTGATTTCAACGGACAAGCTTAAGTTCACTGATACCAAGAAAAAGTTACATTACATTCAATACTATATATATATATATAATGTGTGTGTGTGTGTGTGTGTATGTGTGTGTGTGTATATATATATATATGATTCAGATTTTCAAACTGCTTGGATTATAAAAATCCAAAGCTATTTAAACAGCCAAACAGAAAGTCGTGTTCTATGAGCAGGCAAGTCAGTGAGGAATATGATCATTGTAGGTATTAGACTGAATCCTATGAAATTGTTAATACTTGACCAATTAATCTACAAAAATGGCAATTTGATATGAATTAACCTAATATACACGGAAGAAGGACTTGCTGACCTCACTGAACAGAATCAGAGGAGGTGATTTTAACCACATATATTTGTGGGGAAACTCGGTACACGTTACATAGTCCAAACCTACGTTTCACGCTCTTCAAATTTCTCACTCCCTTTACACAGCCAGTTAGAGCTTGGCAAGAGGCAGAGAGTGGAGTGATGTGACTACAAGCCAAGGACACCAAGGACTGACATCCATCAACAGAAGAACTCTCTCCTGCAAGTTTCAGAAGGAGTATGACTCTGCTGATACCTCAGTTTTGGACTTCAAACCTCCAGAACCGTGAGACAATAGATTTCAGTTATTTCAAGCCACTGGATTTGGAAGTACCTTGTTACTGCACCCCTGGGAAACTAATATAGCCCCCTATGGGATCCTTCCAAGTTTTATCCTGCGTTTGTATTCACTGAAATTCTTCCCATTCTGAAGGTTGAAATTGACATTCGATATTTATTTCAATTTCTTTTTTCACTTAGTGATGCTGAACATATTGTCTCATATTTAAGCCAGTTGAACCTCTTTTGTGAACTGCATGTCCACATCATTTAGCCATATTATACAGTGGGCCCGTTTATTTAATATGGATTTATAAAAGCTGTGTATATTCAAGATATTACGAGTTGTATTTGAGAAGTAGATGTGACCGATAGAGAAACAGTTGTTTAAGTTGTAGAAAACCACATCAGCCAAGGTACCTTGGTGGAAGTCCGTGTGATTATTGCAAGGAGCAGGCGGGTAACTGGGTTGTCAGACACATGGTTAAGAAATCATGGGGGGAAAGGCGGATGGGTAGGTCAGGTGAAGGTGATAGAATCACTGAATGCTAAGTTTGGGAGGCTTTTTGGAGATAAGTAAGCTGAGATACAGAAAGTTAAGTAATTTGCCCAAAACCATGCAGGAAGCTTTTGTACGCTCTGAAAGGCAGAGAGACAGATCTGCCACAGTATTCCGTAGGTTCCCAATTAGTTTTGACAGCGAGAAACTGCTCCCCCAATGACCTTGACCCCCTTGGAGAGTACTGATCAGTTATTTTGTGGAATTACCCTCAGTTTGGACTCACCTGACACTAGCTCATAATTGGAACTGCAATTACGTATTTTGGGTAAGAATACTACAAATGTGACTTTGTGTCCTTCTGAGGGCATTATACCATGGAGTTGATGCTATCAATGTCATATTCTGTGCCCCTATTGGTGATAAACAGAACGTCTCATGCGGTGAGCTGGTGGGCGGGACGCGGTAGGGAGGCAATCTCACGGCAGCACGAAAGGGAAATCAGCGAGAAAAAACCCTGGAACCATAGAAAAACACCTGTGATGCAGCTGTAGCTTTGCAGGCTCGTGATAAGAACAGGATTCAACCGGAAATGGAGAGAAAGGAGTGGTGTCAACACGCTCCAGCCCAGATCCACCAGGAACACATCTGTGTAGTTGAACCAGTTGGACTTACTACACATCCCAGCAGGAGAGAACACACAACACTCTCACTAAGAGTATCAGAGAGAAACTACTGTAGGATTTGGGCTTGGGCTGGGTGATCTGGGGGAGAGTCTAAGAAAGTGGGACCTCACTCTAGATTGGCTGGCATCAGAGAGTGGGGGCAATTCTATGACTGAGCATCTCAATAGTTTAGCTGTAGGGGAAGGCAGACCAGAGCAGACATAAAGCTGTAATTGGTAAAGCAGAAACTTAGTGAAAAGAGAGGTTAGGGATTTTGTGGGTTTCACAGTGATTTTTTTTCTTCCTTTGTCGTGGTCTTAGAGTGACGTTGGTGTTCTGTGAGACTGTGGTATCCAACAGAACAACGACCCAAAGTATCTTGTAATATAACATTGAGGCCAGTTTCCAGATTGCAGGAGCTGTTTCCCCACCCTTTTCCTCAATGTCTCTAGAGCTACTTAGAATAGAAAATCAGCAAGTAGTGGTGATGGCTTTGCTGTGAAAGGGGAGAGAATTGGAGGAGCCCGTGGAGCCTTAGGCCAGCAGACTGCACGGTTGAGCCAGTAACTGAACTCGGGGTTATGGGCAGAAGGGCAGGTCTGTAGTCAGCGATGATGTGTTCAGCTTTAGCCACGTTGAGTTTGAAGTAATCAAGCCAGTTTTCAATCTCATCACTCAGAAGCTGGCAGCGTGTGTACACATACAGGCGGAAAACAAAACTCGCTAATATTACGTCTCCTGAAACATCTGGATGGCACCTGCCAAACAAGGAAATTGAAGGTGTGTATTCCTTAACCTGCATTTTGTTCACAAAGGTATCACTTATAAGAATTTTTATTTCTCACCCAAACCCTCAATATTACTACCACTCCTTCCTTTTACTTCTTGGCTCATAGAACAAACCCCTCCCTTCACCCCACGACTTCCTACTGCCTTTCAAAATGGAAATAAGCTCCGAATCAATTCCATTTTCCTAGCTCCCCATCCTCTGTGGGTTAGAACAGCCCCAGTTAATTTAAAGCCGAGGCAGATGGTAATTCATCTTTGGCAATCAATGCAAATGCTCAAGGTCCGTTCCGGAACCACTGCCAGCTCGCAAGGAGAGAGGGGTGAAACGCAGCCTGCTTAAATAAACACCTGAGATGAGGAGCTTCCCCCAGAGCATAGCAGCCACCCACTGCTGTCACTGCCACTAACATCACTCCCCAGGAGGCTGAAGGTTGGGAACCTGGGCGTAAGGCATGAATGCAACAGGGGACTTAGGGAGAAAAGACAGAGGCTGCCATGAAAGCCCCGGGAGCCGCCCAGACGAGGACTCGTGCTGAGCTGAATGAACACGACTCAACAGCCCTCCTCAGGAAAGTGCACTGGGAAAACACTTCAGAATATATTTCCCAGTCTGTGGAGGGCAGCGCCTAGCACATAGTCAGTGCTCCATAAATATTTACCAAAGGCATGAATAAAAAGCTTGGCTGCAGGAAGGCAGGTCGTTCTCATCTGAGCCCTTACAAGTCGCTGGGGCTGTACCAGGCTGTTTCTCCCTCTCATGGAGACATGGGAGGGATGGCACCGTGAAATGAACCAATTTGTCAGGAAACTCTAAAAGACTCCCAGCTCCTGGGAGTAACCTCGCTCAAATGTTCAGTGTCAGGGTCCGCATCCTTGGATTGCTTTCAAGAACTTAGCCACTGAGAATGTCACATAAAATCAGTCTATTTAAAACGTCCTACTGCCTCAGGCCAGGGCCAAAAGAACAAAAGGTTTCCTTCATTCAAAACTGCAGCTAAAGGCTATGACTCTGAAGCCTTGCCAATTCTGCTTATTAAAAAATGTTTTTGCACTTTAATAGATATATCATTACATTACATAATTACTTTTTTTCTTTGATTTCTAAGGATGCATATTTCTCCTGTATTTATTTTTTCAAATATATTGTCTATCATAGAATGTTTTTAAAGTATGTCTAATAGCCTAAAAGGCCTGTGAATTATTAATTCATATAGGCATGTGTATTGGTTTCCTCTTGGCACTGTAACAAATACCACAAATTCAGTGGCTTAAAACAACCCAAATTTATTCTCTTACACTTCTGGAGGTGAGAAGCCTAAAATCAAGGTGTTGGCAAGGGTGTGTTCCTTCTGGATATTTGGCCTCAAGAAGTGGTTTCCTTGCCTTTTGAAGCTTCTGGAGTCCACTTGCATCCTTGGCTCATGGCCCCTTCTTATAAGGACCCTTGTGATTACACTGGGTCACTCAAAGAACCCAGGAAAATGTCTCCATCTCAAGAGCCTTAATTTAATCACATCTGCAAGGTTCCTTGCACAGGTTCTGGGAATTAGCAATGTGGACAGCTTCAGGTGGCCATTTTTCAGTCCATGACACCACACAGGTATTGGCTTATCCAACACACATTGAGACCTTCTCTGCACCAGGTGTTGAAGCTACCTGATGAATTGAATCACAGAGTTTATTTACAAGGAAATCATATTCTTAGCAATGGAGATGGGTATGAAAGAGAAAGGGCGGGGAGAAGGAAGGAAGGGAGGGAGGGAGGGAAGGAGGAAGGGAAGTCAGCATCGCCATAAAAACATTAAAATGCTATGGCAGCATAATAGAAAAACTTATTCTGTTCCTGGGGGCCTGGAGGCCTAACAGAGGAGGGGACAACTGAACTAGTCCTTAGAAGCTAAGTAGGAGGCACCAGGTGAATAAACTGGAAAAAGCCATTTTTGGAGAGGAGACTGGACTGCAGAAGGACAAAGATTTGTGAGCACATTAAATATTAAGAAAAAAGCAAGCAACTTGGTTTAGTTAGAGGCTAGGATAGTTCATATCGAAGTAGTAAAAGACTGCAGGGCTGTGTGCTAAGAAGTTCAAGACCCTGTGGGGAATGCAGAAACTAGGGCAGGTGAACGATCTGATCTGACTCAGGTCTTCCAGAGCCCAGTCTTGGGTCTGGGGTGGACTGAAGGCTGTCACAACTGTCTGTTTGGTAAATTGCATTTATGTTTCTTTTTTAAACAATTGACACCTAATAAAAGAAATGGAAATGAAAGAAATAACTCAATGGTTTTAAAGTCCCCTTCCTGATCTAAACTCTGTGGTTTCATGATTCCTGTTCAATTTGTTTTCCCAGTGGGGCTGGTAATTATACTTGAGCTAGTAGCCTAGAGTAAAAATTACATTTACTGTACTCCCAGTAAGTGACTCGTAAAAGAAGTTTTTAGATAAATAGCTACTAAAAATTTTTATTAAGCAACTACTCAATTATTTCCTCCAATGTATACTCATAAGCCTTTGGATAGATTTTTTTTTTTCCTTTACAAAACACACTATAAAAGTAATGCCATATATTTTTTGTAACTTGGTAGCAGCAAAACCCCTCAGATGGCAGACTTAGAACAATCAATGTCTGCTGTTTAGTTTTTTTTTTTTTTTTTTTAATCAATTGTCTGACTTTGAAGTTAAAGTCTAGAGTCAGGATAAATTTCGAGAAAGATTTTTATAAGGCCTGTAAATTTCTGGGGTTTATACAATTTCTTATCCACTGCTTCTCATTCCACTTCCTGAGACACTCAAAATTTCCTTCACCACCTCCATTTTTGGATCTCGAACAGGCAGCATTTAGCATCTCCTCTTCTGCCGCCGACCCTCTTTCCTGTGGCTTGTCCATTCATCCTTACTGTCACTCTTTCAGGGTCCTTGTGAGGACCAGTAATGACCACTGGACATGGAAAGAGCTTAGAAAGTGACTGTCCACTGTAGGCATGTAGTCTGTGAAATATTACTTACATGAAACTTTCTGCAAACTGACCACAGTATCCTACAAAATATCAAAATTGTCAGGATAATGCTCTTATTTTAATACAGTCTAAAATGGTCTGTCACCGTCTCCAACACTCCTTCCTCTGAATCAGTAATGAGTTACAGCCCTACAAGGGGAGAGGGATCCCTTATCCAGGGATCTGTGGCCTAGAAAACCACAGGGTGTGTGGAACCCTCCTTTGAGGAAATGGTTAAGGCAGGTTCTCTGGGAAAGATCGTGGCCAGGGCTGCCAGACCCACTGCTGTGGCCACGAAAGATCCCCACGTGAACAATACAAAGCACACTGTGCACACACACACAAAAGGCTCAGTAAAAAAAAAGGAAGAAAACAAGACCCTGCAAACACGCGGACACGGCACTAGTGACATTTACATGACGCGGCAAGACCAGTGACCGGATAGGAATCACTTTCTTTCTACTTGCTACGGTTGATCGTTAGCTAATGAAGGATAAACTCATTAAACGTTTGTTCTGCTTTGTCCATATAACTTTTAAAATTTGTTTCCATCTAAGATCAATCTTAGGGTTTGCTTTTTAAATTGCATTTTTGGATTATATAAAAACATCAACACGGTTCCATTCCTAACTATATAAAATTGTACTTAAAGAATCAGTCTTTCTCCCATCCCTGTGCCCTCCACTCCCCTGCCACCCTCCCCTTACAGGCCACTATTTTTATTAGTTTCTGCTTTTTCCTGCTAGTCAGTTTCATAAAAAGAGGGGGTGGGGTGGGGAGTGGGTGGGGGGACAGGATTTGGCCATCGCTGCTGCCAGCTGTGGGTGGGGAGGGCCCTGGCTTTTCTAGGGGGTGCCCTTCTGGAGGACAGCACTGTGGCTGAATGGTGCCTGCCGGCCTGCGCAATTCCAGGTCCTTAGGCTAGAGAGCAAGGCTGTTCTTGGGGCTTCTTCTGTTTGGGTCGGTTGCGGGCATTTCTGGTGGTGTGCGTCTAGCACCCAGACTGGGCTATCGGCGAGGCAACAGCTCCCGGGACTCACGGCTGGGTTCTTCCTCGAGTCTCCACATGCCTGGGCGGTTGGTTTTCTTTACCACACCTTTCGGAATGTTCTGGTAGGGTTCGTTTGTTGTTGTTTGGTCATTAGTGGGAGAAGTGAATGGAATGCATTCACCCCATCTTGTCCAATTCACATAAAAATGTCACATAAAAGGAAAGATAAGGCACTGTTCTGGGTCTTGACTGTGTGGATGTCAGTATGGTGGTAGGTGGAACTCTGGATCTCCCTTCTTTAATGTGGCCTGTCTGAGACTTCTGCCCATTTTTCTACTGGGTTTCTAAGCAGGCTATAAAATATTTAGAGGAAAAAGGGGTCGGCCCCCATGAGAAGCCCTTGGCGAGCATCTCCCTTACTTGGCTGGAGCCTCCTTGAGGATGGGAACTGTGTCTTACTCTCATGTCACCAGTAAAGCCCAGTGCCTGAGACACAGCAGGTGCTTAATCTATGTTCCAAAATATTGTGGTTGGAGAGACTAGAGAGACCAAGCTGTCAGAAGTTGCTAGACGGGTTAAAAGACTGCGTAATTACCCTATGCAAAATGACATTCATACAAGGTCAAGGGATGAGGGAAGAATGAAGGGGAGGTCCGGTTACCATAGTGACCCTGTTCTGCCTGAAAAAAAGCACTCACAGGAGTCTTATCCAGGAAAACTAACAGCCACCACTATTTTTCCTGATTCCAGCAACGATGGTGGGAGAAGAAAAAAGAGCTGGTGAAGGAAAGGAAGAGGCCAGGGAGGGCTGTGTGATTTTCAAATCCTTGGAAATTAATTAAATACATTTTTTAAAATGACCTCAGATGGAAATGATGTTCCAGAGGTAAACTAACACCTTCTCTTTGATAAGTCAAGCAGGTGTTTTCAGCATCTGCTCACGAACTCCTTTATCATCACATTTATGTCTTGTGACATTTATTTTGCAGGAATGACTTTCACTTTCCATGTCTGATTTTTTTTTAATTGAACAAAGATAGGCAGTAAATTTTTCGCTATTCTGGGTTTTTCTTTTATAAAGTAATCCATATTAAATTTTTAAGGCTCAGTAAATATTTTAAAATTTGCAAATATATTGGGTAAAAAGCTGAGCCTGGCTTTCTATTCAGATATATTTGTAGGTGGGCCAAAACACATTCTGAACATGGCCCTTAATAGTCCTAACTAAGGCACTGATTCTGCTTAACACGGCTCACTAAGAAGGTACGAAGTGTATGTATTAATGGAACAGTAACTTGGGAAGCTGGAGGGCTCTGCCCCGTCAGACAGTAAACGGTGCACCCTTGGCAGCATGATTCATTCACTGAGCACTATGCTGGATGCTGGGAGGACAGAAACGAATGAGCCAGACCCCTGCTCTCAAAGAGCCAACAGTCTTTGGGAGAAAAAGAAAATGTGTGAACGAATAAAAGTCATAGTGTAAGACACGCTTCAGTAGGGTTTGTGCTCTGCAGGGCAGGAGTGCAAGGGAGCGAGTGGGAGCTTTTACTTGGATTGGCTCTAGAGAAGGCTGCCTGAGGAGCGAATTGAATCTTCAGAGATCTGCAGTAGATCCTTTGTGGATCATGATGCAGGCCCCGGGTGTGGGGGGGGGGGGGTTCACAGGCAGCTGGAGGATGAAAAGCAGGCAGCAGCAATGAGAGGTGAGAGCTGGGCCTGGAGAGGCAAGCAGAAGTCAGCTCAGTCAGGACCCGGGGTGACAGGCAGATACGCTTGGACCTTATCCTGTAGGCAGCAGGGAACCACGGAAAGAATTTAAGCAATGTAGGATTTTCAAAAGACACAATCTTTGTGGCAATACAAGATGAATTCAAAGATGACGACATATCTTTGAAGCTAGACAAAACTAGGGAGGGTCTGAGCAGTTGTTGTGGAAACCAAAGACCATACGGACCTGAGGGAGACTTAAGAGGTGGGGTTAATTTCGACAGCATGGAAGAGAAAGAGGGAGGGTGACCCACGGATTCGTCCTTGACTTACGAAGTGGATGGTAAAACAGGAGGAAGACTGAGTTTTGAAGGGGGTTGTGCAAGGAGAAGAAAGTTATGCTAAAAATGACTTCTTAAATACTCACTCTGATACAGTGGATGCCTAATTGTATTGATGAAAGATATTTAAATATTGCTGTGTCTCTTTCGAAGTCCAAGCTATGGGGTGATCTCTAAATGTACTTAACTAACACTGCTGCAAAGGCATATGTGGTGATTGCCTCATGCTTACGGTGCAGTCCTAGTGCAAGCAAGGAGCTCATCAGCAATTCACCTGCAATTTAGGACCACAAACACAACAAAAAGCCAGGTAACCCCCCCCAAAAAGCTCCTGACAGAAAATAACTACATCACCACACAAGGTCTTTAGAACATTATATTTCATAAAAGACAATGATAAAAAAGTACAAACATTTCCATGAGAAGCAAAAAAAAAAAAAAAAGGAGAGAGAAAGAAAGAGTACAAGAAATTACTAGCATTTATTTCAGTGCATTTATATAGAAGCCTTTCAGATATTAATAAATAAAATAATCTTAAGTACACTTCCTCTTCCTGATAAACACTATGACCATTTTAGTTCTCTCACTGGCACACTTGCAAACAGAAGATAACAGATCTAGAGTACCAGTATTTGTCTGAAAAGTACACAAATACAAGAGAGATGACAAGAAGCCAAATAAAATGACGCAAAATCTGCTTTCACTTCTACAGAGCCTCCAAAAGGAGAATATTGTATTGGATATTTTCCCATTTTGTTTAAAAATGGATATCAATATCTTGGCTGGGAAAGGAGTATAAGCAAGTCTTATAATTTTATATTTACATAATATTGCAAATAAGGCTTTCTTACTGAACACCTTTTCACAAAATACAAACAGAAATTAAGACTTAAAAAATATTCATTAAACCCCAGTTTTGGTGAAGACTTAAATGACCATTTCCACGGTAAATGAGACGTAATGTTACAGCAAACGTGTACACTTTTCCCTTTTCTTTTCTACAAACAGGCCCATTAATCATCGCTAACTTCTCTAGGTAAAAGGCACTATATAACCCTCCCACGTAGTGCCATGGGGAACTCGTAATCACTCTACGTCCACATATATACATTTCTTGACTTTGAGACTAAGAAATACAACAGGTAAGTTAACAGAGGATGTTTTCATCATTTTCGGCTTGCTTGACTCGATTTGTTTAGAAATTAACATTTTTTTCTGTAGACATACGTAGCTTTGCAACTGCTGAGTAGGCAATTACTACACGTTCACTAATAAATCCACCAAACTATAAAGATAGTCTGTATTTACGTTGTATTTGCTAATTTTTATGGAGTAGGGCTATTTTCATACAACAAAGATAACTAAGCAAAACTCTATCACTTATATGCAAACATAAAAGTTGCTATTTATATGCAAAAGTTAATTTCAGGCCCACACTTAAAAAGCAAAACAAAAACAAAAGACAAAAAGCAAACTAATGAGATGGTTTTCACAGGATACCATATTTAAAACTGAAAAAAGCAAAATATTCATGGCCCACTCCTAAAACAAAAATTACTGCTAGATTTAATCCAAGAAAGTAAGGTAGATACCAGTAGAATTGAGTTCTCTTGAAACTATAAAATGTGTATCAAAATGAGAAAATTTCAAAATGAGAAGATTTCAAAATGTGGGCAGCTCCATGTTAAAGAGAAAAATATGTTTTCCTAATAAGCCTCAGTCCTAATTTCCCCCATGACTACAATACTGAAGTATTATTGGGTTAATTACACTCAATGCCCCTGCTATCTTGTTAGTGATCAACAAATGTTAACTTTATCAATCCACTTTCATTCATCGAACTAAAAAACTACATTGGCCAAGAGAGACAGAAAATGAACAGATACACATTAAGAACAAATATCCTACTTTTCAGAAGGTTTGATTTTTTTCATTATTTTGAGTACCAGCAAAAAAATGAAAGACAAATATTTCGGAAATATTTCTAAGAAATAAACGCAGAAAAATTTTGTTTGGTATCATAAAGAGAGCTTTCTTAAAGTGTAAGAATTTCTATCAGTTCATGATTTGGTTTGTGGTCATTTGTGTTACCAATACTGCCACAGAAGATGACACTTCAAAATTAAACTTACAACCTGAGAGATAAATAACTGTATTTCTGTGTTAGGTGAATAATCCATTTCTATTTCTATTGTTTTTCATTGTTGCTGAAGATTCACTTCATAGGTACATAATTTTTTGGTTTCAATTTGTGAAAATATCTTTAGATACTTTAAAGAATCTCTGGTTAACCATGATTGATAATTTTCAAAGTAAGAATATTGTTTGCTATGAAAACTTCATCCAAATTCAAGATTAAGTAATATATTTGATGCCAGGTAGTAAGATCTGCTTTTAGAGAAGTGTCTTATAAACCTAATGCATTTAAATAGCGGACAATATTTTAATATAGTTCTATTAATCTATGCTTTTAGTGATGAAATTTTAATAATTAACATTAGAGACTAATTTCTTAAAAGTGAAAAAAAATACACAGTTTGAATGAAATGGGCCAACATTAAAAAGGAGGATCTCTTCCAAACTTGAAATTCTATAAATCTGAGAATTAACTTAAAATTTGTTTTTATCTACTAAGCATTTCACTTCATAAAAATAGAACATTTAATTTCTTATCTAATAGTATAATTCATTTGTATAAGTACTACTGGGTTTTCCATAACTCTTTCTTTTAAAAAGACTGTTTTGATTTCTTTTAAATGAAGATTTTTTTTTTTTTTGGCTCTTCTGAACTGGACATAATGAAAGTGCTGTTCACTATGAATTTAAAAAAAAAAATACAGGGTACCACCACACACAACCTTGGGAACATTTTTTGAGGCACAAAGTCCCTGACACTTAGACCAGAGGTACATGAAAGACATTTAACATAAAGAGGTCCTTTATATCATGTCACATCACAACTTCTAAGATTTTCTTGGTAATACTCATGCAATATGCATAAACAATACGGTTGTGATTTAGCAAAATCTGATGAGATTGCGAGCAAGGAAAAAAATAGGAAATCCTGGTGGGAAGAAAAGCCGTTAAAGCCTTCTTCTTACCCTTTAAAACCCTAAGGAAGCTGTGACTCCTTCCACACAAGAAGCTGAAGGGCTAAAGCTCAAAACTAGTATGACAGCGTACTGTGCTAGTTGGCTGTCAATTATTGACAGTTCCTTCATTTCACACAAGGTTAACCTTTGTTTAGTGACATAAATTTACATTGTTTTATTCCATGCAAATAAAAAATGTTTATAAAAGTCCCATAAAGGCATAACCCATTACATGCAAAACTGCAACACATCTTATTTTTCAACAATTTGAACACATTAATTTACATCACATATGTACAAAATATGTTTAAACGGAAATAAAGCATTCTCTTGAATTAAATTATAGATTTTAGTATAAAAATTTTCTCTTTGTAGGGAGCTCTCTTAACTTCCAGACTCAAGCAACAGCTCGTGGTCTCTGCAATGCTCGCCATGGGGGTGTGTCTCAGAGCAGAGGATGGGCACGTGGAAGAAGGCTGACTGTATACAATCCCACCAGTAAACACTGAGAATGCGGGCTCTTCTCCTCACCACCCAGGGCACTGTGACACATCCATTCACTGACCTCCATTAAGAGTGCACTCCAAGTTTCCCAGCCACACTGCGGTCTGTCTTGCCATGAGAGCTACTTCTTTTAATAGTCTTCGATTGGAGCTAACTCTGGCATGAGGTTTACAGATATATTTGTATACAACCTATCAACCAGTATTTTTGGCGTATATATTAAATTGTTCAACCCATCGATGTACTGGCGCTCTTTTGAGTATCTTAGTAATTTATACCTATAGTGTTAGAGAAAGAAATGAAAAGTAACAGAAACGTTTGAAAAGAAAAACTGATGAGGAATATGCTCAAGGTCATGCTTTTTTTGGGGGGGAGAGTAATTAGGTTTATTTATTCAGTCATTTAATGGAGGTACTGGGGATTGAACCCAGGACCTCATGCATGCTAAGCATGTGCTCTGCCACTGAGCTATACCCTCCTCTATCAAGGTCATTATCATTAAAGTATTTAAAGTTCTTTACAATTTTTGGTTCTTATGCATAATTAAAAATCTTTCTAAGACCATTATTCTAAATTAGCATCTTTATAAATCTTAAAATGCCACCTGAAAAAATTATTTTGCACCATTACAACTTGGATATCCTTAAGAAATAAAATGCATTTATATAAAAAGCAAATACTTTTTATATAAAAGTTAACTAGGCTCTTTAATATAACATAAATATATATCTGTGTATGTAGCTATATGTATATCTCTTCAAAACAAGCAAAAAATGCTTTACTTTTATAAAGAAAAATAATATCGACAGAAAATTCCCTTAAGTTTTTTTTTGGGGGGGAGGCGATGCATGTAAAAAAAATCTTTCATACATTACATAATTTTGAAACCTTGATATCTGAACATGATATTAAACTTACCGTCCTAAGAACTGGACTTCACCTCGATGGTGATGAGGAATAGACTTGTATTTTCCCAAGTCTCCCTCTGGTCTTGTCACATTATATCCAGCATAGTGAACTCTACAATACAACATATGGAAATGAAAATACATTAAGAAATAAAATCTGATGTAAAAATGGAATACGTGATTTCAATTTAAAACGCAGAATGCTCTAATGTATGTGCTGGCAATAATTTCAGAAGTACTCAGTGAAAAAGGGAAAACACAACCTAGGATTCAGGAACTTCAAAAATTTCCCATCCCAAAGAATCCTTTCTTGGAATAGAAAAGTACAGTTTACTTAATAGAAAAGAAATACTTATAGAAATTCCATTATTAAGTAATTTGGATCCCAACATACCTATTCCAAAGGTCGTCGTCTTCTCCTCCCCAACCCCAGAAGGCATTAGGAAAACCATTGATCCTTCTGAACTGTTCCACTGTCAGTCCACTTACACCACCAAAAAACTCTTTATATGGAAGACTGAAAAAGAAAGCAGGATGCAGCACTCTAAAAATGAGATCAGAACAGTCCGCCATATGAAATAGGTTTTCAATTTTTGTGTGCTTTGTAAAATACACTCCCATATCCATATAAAAAATTGTGTTGATTAAATCATATTCTGGGAAATGTAATGTGTACCAAGAAACAAGACATTTTTATAT
Organism: Camelus ferus; assembly: GCF_009834535.1. Taxonomy (NCBI): domain Eukaryota; kingdom Metazoa; phylum Chordata; class Mammalia; order Artiodactyla; family Camelidae; genus Camelus; species Camelus ferus. The sequence continues at coordinate 14,662,754 of NC_045719.1, forward strand.
TCTAGTGAAACAAGGTGCATCTAAGTGTGTTATGTAAAACACTTGTGGCAACCAAAATTTAACATTTAGCGTTGTTACCTTCTAAGACTCAAAATCTGCTGTTCAAAAATGGTAAATTTTCAAACCAAAAGTCTACTTGATCAAACATATCAATAGCTGCTATGCTGAGCTAATTTCCTCCTTCATTTACCTTATTAAATACGTTATTCATTACATAGACCAGGGTAAATATAAATTAGTAAAAACAAGTCTAGCATTATTTTGAAAAGACTAGCTGCCTATTCATGTAATGGTCTTCTGTTGGATTATACTCCCAAAATACTCATGGATACTTACAAATATATTTATTTTTAATGCACTAATTATTTAGGAGAATGACAATTTTTTGATGTAATTGACACATAACATTGTATTCAGTTTAAGGTGTACAACATGATTTGATATATGTATATATTGCAAAATGATCATAATATGTCTAGTTAACATCTATCACCACGCCTAGCTATAATCTTTTTTCTTGTGATGAGAGCTTTTAAGATCTACTCTCAGCAACTTTCAAGTATACAACAGAGGATTTGTTAACTACAGTTACCATGTTATATATATGACACCCCCAGGACTTATAACTAGAAGTATGTACCTTTTGACCTCCTTCCCCCATTTCTCCTACCCCCACCTCCTGCCTCTGGCAACTGCCAATCTCTTCTCTGTATGTACAAGTTTGGGGTTTTTTTTAGATTCCACATGTAAGTAAGATCATACAGTACTTGCCTTACTCTGAACAATGACTCTATTTTTAGATTTGGATTTTATTTTCCTTACCTTTTCCCTAGCTCATCCTCCAAGGAATCTGTCAAACTAAGTTGTTTGTTTAGACACAGACTGGTTTTCTGATGTTGAAGTAGCATCCCTAGACTTGCGGTCATGAATAAATTCCCGCGGCCCCAAATGCGCTACTGGGGAGCAGTGTGCCGGAGCCCCTGAACAGGCCAAGCCAATGCGAAGGAACAACAGAGAAAACGCCACCACGCGCAGCATCCGAAAATCATGCCGAGGGAAGCCTGGCTGCGATGACAGCAAGGCTGCCTCAGAGGAAGAGAGGTGGCAGATGCCACTTTTTTGTTGGAAGGACCCTGGACTCGTTCCCTGTGTGGAAGAAGTGCTGTTTGCCAGCTGGACCCTGTGCAGCCACTGAAGACGGGGAAGGCAGCTTCCAGAGAAAATGCTAGGGTTGTAGGGCAAAGCCCACCCTGGGCCAAAGGCACCCCAAGACATTAACAGCCATACCGACCCCACGGTCAACTATGGTGTTCCAGGCTCCAGGACACCTCACGAGGCTCCTACTGCGGAAGTCAAATTCTAGTTATGACACTGGTTCGACTGCAGTGGGGCCAATAAGCACTCATGGTGCCAACTGTTTCCCACACCAGGTGGAGTATTCTCGGCCAGGCTAGCGGTCAGAGAGAGAGGGAGGGAGAGGGAGAGGAGAGGAGGAGAGAGAGAGAGAGAGAGAGAGAGAGAGAGAGAGAGAGAGAGAGAGAGAGAGTGTGTGTGTGTGTGTGTGTTCACAGACATGTATAAATTGGATCAACTGGCAAGCACATTAGTTCCACTTACTGTTCTGCTTAAGTGGAAACAATCAATTGCACTACAGCCAGGATAGAAAAAGATCTGATAATATGAAGCTATAACAGATACACTAAAGGACAGAAAACAGAAGCTTGACAAGTAACATCTAGTAGTATTTACCCTCCACTGTCCAGGGGGAGAGAGACACTAACCTGGGGACCTGTGCTTGCTGGTCAGCAGCTGTCAGGCCGTGGGCACCACTGTGGGGCCAGGACGCTGCACCACACTTCACCCCATGGCCCGAAGTCTACAGACTGTCTAGCCAGTTCCCTCTTCTGCTGCCATTCTCTCTAATTTCTATTCCAACTTCCAAGATACCCTCCGAACCCTGGGATCAGCCTAGGTAGACATGAATATTTTATTCATCAGAAATTACTATTTTCAAGTAAAAAAATTTAGAATTCTTAGTTTATGATATTTTTCAGTAAAAGTCAATTACCCTGAATCTAATTTGACTCCAGCAGGCTGACCAAAATGGAGTTCCTGAAGTACTAAGAGTCAGACCCTGAACCTGGATGGGCCTCCCAAGGCCGACCTGGGTTTCAGACACTGCGGTAAAAGAGGAAAAGGTTTTCTAATAATGACTATAACTTGCAAAAGGAAAAGAAAAGAAAAAAAGAAAACAAAGAAAAAGGTACTCCTCTGTGCTGATTTTAGTGCTCATTCACACGGTCACTTTCTGCCTCTCTAACAGGTCGAGCAGCAGGCAAAATGGAGAGGCAACAGCTCCCCCGCTCCAGGCTGCGCCCTCCCCTCTTCACTTCCATTAGCCAAAGAAAACTGGGAGGGCTTTCCCAGATTAGACCCGCACGCTTTAATGTCACAGTTCCAATGACGGTACCATTTCAAGGTATCTCCACTCAAAGAATGAAAAAAATGCTTCTTATTATTAAAGGCAAGTCAAGAATCCACAGCTTAGGAAGAAGAGAGGGCCCTCCCTGCCCTGGAACATCACGAGGGGAGGGGAGAGGAGGCAGCCTGTGCCCTGCTCCTCCCTGGGGCGGGCCCAGCACCTGGGATCAGGCAGAGCCCTGCGGACTGGCTCTATCGCTCCCTGAACAAGAAGACCAACGTTCAGAGATACAAGTCCTAAGGTAACCAAGCCCTCTAATTGCTAAGTGTGAAAACCAGAGGTGAGACCCACGTTTACTAGGACTGCAGAAACCTGGCTCTCTTTCCCGCCACCCCACGCTGAAACCTCTGCGTGAGGAAGCCCCCGGAGGGATGACAAGTGACTCTGCATCCCGGCTCCCTCCGAGGATGCGCTGGAGGTAAAGGGACTGTCCAGGCTCCTGAGCCCCTCCAGTCCAGGCACATGAAGCTGCCACCATTGCATGAGACGATTTTGCGAGTGTCCTGCACAGTATCAGGAAGACAGCACATGACTTACATATACATGTACTTATCCAGCTTTGCTGCAAAATGACGCGGCATTTCTCCACATCCATAATAGTTTCGGTCATTTTCAGGCAGGTGGTCCACATCATGGAAGATTACACAGTCCCAGACGCTGTCTTTCATGGCCTCTTTGAAGCCCACGTTGAAGAGCATTGCACGGTTAAAAGGTTGCGTGCCAGTCTTCAGGGAGAGGAAAACAGAAATGAACTCAGGCTTCGTCATGACTTTTTTCTATGCTTTTCTAATTTGCTGAATCAGTGGTCCAACACGAATAATAAATACATCCAAATCAAATAGATAAAATAATAAACACACCTCAGGATCTTCACGTACACTGTTTAAATTATTGCATTATATTTGATGCTTTGGTAACACGCAAGAAAACATGTTATTATCTGGTCCAGTTGGTAGATCATCCTATTTACATAATGATATAATTCATGTTTCTGTTTTACTTCAAATACGTCAGAATATTAATTGACCAGGAGAAAAAATAAAGCCATTGGAAAGAATGTAGGTTTTATTTTTGCATGAAGCTTTCCATACGCCTGCCAAGACTTAAGAGAAGCAGCAGGAAACACAGGGACTCTTGCTCTGACCCAGCAAGGCCAGGGAGGGCTAGCTTGGTACTGCTAACACACATAATAAAGACAAAGACATTTTTAGAGACAAAAACAATTGGAACTTGTTAACACAAAACCCAGCTTCCCTTATGACAACCATTTTCCTGTATTACTGAAGAAAATACATTAAAGTGCCTGGGCAACAGTTTCTATTTTTATTATTCTTGTTTATGAGAAAAACCAAGAGCATTTTAAGGGACCAAAAAGGTGGCAACTTAATATACAGAACCCAACTTGCTATATTATAACCACTTCCCTTTACTTACCAGGGAAATTATATTAAGGGGCACTGACAATAAAAAGTCTCATTCTGTAGGTAAAGAAAATTAAAGGGCAATTACCTATGCCTTAGCAGTACTTCTCAAAATCACTTCCAAAACATAATACAAAAAGATTAGGACAGAAGCGAAGGAGATACACAAGGCAGTCACTGTCAGAACACTGCCACAATAATGAAAAATGACTAATCTGCAACCCTGGGTCTTGTGCTAACTTGAGGTAATAGAAGTCATTTTGCTTTTTACAGCTTTTCTTCACCAATGAAATGGAGAGGATAAAAAGCAAAGGCAGTTAAATTATAATGTTATTACTGTACATCAACATCAGTTTGAATAAATGACTTTCCTTTTAAGAGTTTAAAAGTTGTTTTTATTAAATGTGGACATAATTCTTAATGGCTTATATTAGAACTAAGAAGTTCTATGTCTAACCCACCTTCATCTTCCAAAAGCAACACATTTCAACACCTCTAGCAGTTTATCCTGGTACGTATCTCCGTATTTCAAGGTAAGGGGCATTCTGGTATCTCCTTGCTTCATTATCTTTAGACATTCGTCTACTGACATCTTACCATGGTCACTGAGGATTTATACCACCACACCCACTGCCCCTCCAGCTACTCTCCCAATAGAGTTACGCCATAATTTTTGGTTAAACCAATGGTGTTTACATTATTATCACTGCAAAAATTCTGGATGGTAAGCAAACTATGATCCTGTTTTCTTTCTCAAACTAGGATTAATAACTATCTTCTGCTTTCTTGGTTTTCTACACAACTATTATTATTTTGTACAAAAGCCCCAATAGGCATGCCCCGTACTTATTCATAACTATGCAATCGTTCAAACACGTCAAACCAGCTCTCAATTCCCGCTCCTCCCCCCAAGCCCAACTCCAACTCCCACTGCCCTCAGGTCTCGCTCCAGTCTGGCCTGGACCACCGGAGCCTCTTCTTTCCTTCCCTACATCATTCGTGTCTTTACTCAGTTCTCTCAATTGGCCAAGGCATATCCTTCAGAGCTTCCTAAGTCAGGATTCATGGGGAAAAAAAAAATTACAGAATGTATTTATATATATGGCCAATGAGTGATTGAAAGTCTACCCTCACACTCGATTGACATTTTGTCTGGATTAAAAAATGCTAGGTTAAAAACGACTTTCCCCTAGAATTTTAAAGGCACAGCTCCACAATCTTCTAGGTATCAGTGTTGCAGAGACGGTTCATGTGATTCTGAGACATAATCAGTGGTAATTTTTCCTACAGAACTTTTTTGATATCTTCTCTTTTTACCCTGTACTCTAAATTTAATTTCAAAACAATGCACTTTATAGATCTATATTCTATTCATGTGTACATGTGGGCCCCTTTAATCTGAAGACTCATTATCTTTGCTTCTGGGAAATATTCTTATATTATTTCTTTGGTCGTTTTACCCCACTTCCTGCTATTTTTTTCCTGCTATATTTTCCCAGAACTCTGATTAGTAAATGTATTCTTTATCTACTGATGTGTAACAAATCAGAGCAAAACTAGTGGGCTAAAAAAAGTAGTCATTTATTATATTCAAAGCATCTGTAGAGAGAAAATCTGTACAGCACAGCAAAGCTCCCTTATCACTGCTCCATGGTGTCTGGGGTCAGCCGCGGCTCCACCACCCAGGCAGCTCACTCCCATGGCCAGCAAGATGACCCTGGCACGTCGGGTCCTCTCCACAGGGCTGCCTGAGCGTCTTCCTGACGTTGACAGCCGGCTTCCCCGAGAGCAAGTGATCCAAGAGACCAAGACAGAAGCAGCAATGTCTTTTATGATCTAGTCTCAAAAATCACACGCTGTCACTCTGCATTCTGGTTGCCCACACAAGTTAGCCCTCACTCCCTTGTGGTGAGGTGGGAAGCCCCATAAAAAAAGACCAGCAGGACCCCCAGGCAGGGCCACTACTCTCTTGCCAGCAACATCCAATTCCCTGGCCCAGAGGCTCTATCTCACTTTTTGCCTCTGAAACGGCTTACCTCTAGGAAACTGGAACTTACCCCTAAAATTCTATTGGTTCCCTGAGCTCAATCCTGATTGGTTATTTCCTTCACTCCTGATTGGTCCATTTGTAGTACTTTATTTGCACAGAGCTCACTCCTGATTGGTTATTTCTCTCCCTCCTGATTGGTCCATTTCTACAAAGCTTGTTCCTAATTAGTCAACTTTCGTTATACCTTATTTGTATATGATGTGGCAAAGTGTAAACTGGCAGCCTATAAAAGCCTGTGTAAACCTACAGACGGGGTCCAGAGCTTGGAATGTTAACTCCTCTGGGCTAGCTGGCATAATAAACCTCAGTTCTTCAACTCTCCGAGTGCTGCTTGGTCTCTCGCCCGGATCCAGGTTGCTGTCACAACAGCTGTAACACGTTTTTCTGCAACAGTGGGAGGAGACCACACACAGAGGCAAGGCTCTCCCTGGAGAGCATCTTGGAGGTGGTTACCCTGTTATGTAATGGTACTCTCTGACTGATCTTAATTTCTCCTGTTTTGCTTCCATTGTAAGAGTTATCTTCTTAAGTCTGTTTTCCAGACATTCTATTGAAAGTTTTACTTATCGCATTTTCTTTTATGATAACTTTCTTACTCTGATCATTCTTTCTTTATGGTGTCTTGTTTTCATTTCTCAGATTCATTATCTTTCCTTTACTCTCTGTGGAGAGTGATTATAGTTTGTTACTGTTAGTCTCTTTTCTTTTTTAAAAAATGGTATGTTCCCTCCAGCAGTCTCTATTTCCGACAGTCTCTTTTGTTGGATTGGTTTTGTCTCCTCTTGTGAAGACCCTTGGCTGCCCATTCATGGCTGACAGTAAGGCACTAAAAAGCTGAGGGGAATCCCCGCATACGTAAATATGTGAGGTTGGGGCACAGCACTGTCGACTCAAACATACACACATGCATCTGTGTTAGCAAATCCCGAAACCAAACTAAAACAAAAGAACAGAATCCCCATTCCTCCTCCCCAGTGTTCTACGTGTCCATAGCTCAGAAAGCTCAAGACAAAAGCCCTGGCATCTCGGTTGAGTATTCTCCATCTCTCACACTGTACATCCAATTCAACAGCAAACATCACTTCTGAACCCAGTGTAGCCCAAACCCAACCACTGCTCACCTCCTCCACCAATACCACGGGAGCCCAAGTCAACATCTTCTCCGACCTGGACAACTGCAGAAGTTCTCATTTCCGTCCTTGCCCCACTCAGTCTACTCTCCTGCACAGTCATTTTTTCACAACATAACTTAGATCACATCATTCCTCTATTTAAAATCCTCCAGCATCTTCTGGCCTCACTCAGGATAATCCAAGTCCACCTCCCAGCCTGTTAGGTCCTTCATTATCTGCTTCTCTCCCCTCTCTGATTTCCTCCCTAACAGTCTCTTCCACTCCTCGCTCCAGCGACACTGACTTCTTGGCACAAACACACGCTCTCCTGCCTTGCCTGGTACACACGTCTGGGAACGTCAGCAGGGCCGGCTCCTTTCCATCATTCAGGGCTGCTCCCACCTCACCTCCTCCGAGAGGGCCTTCCATAAACACTCGGAATAAAAGAGCCCCTCTCCCTGCCCTAACTGGCTCTCTCTGCCACAACTCAGCTCTGGGCACCACCTGGCCCACCACATGGTTACTTACTGCCCTTCTCTCCCCAGGACGACGACAGGCCTCACCTGGTTTGTTCCCTGCTGTTTCCCCTGTGCTGAATGAATGAAAGTGGGCTTTCTGGAGGTGAGAAAGTAACGAGCCGGCCTCTTCCTTTAGAGACTTCCAAATACTAGATCAGACATCGTCTTCCTGGAGCTGATCTATTCCTCTCGTGAAGACACCACTCATTCCCTGCCTCAGCTGGAGGCGCTGGGGGACTCACACCTAACTGCTGTCCTCCAACAGCCAGACAGGGAGGAGAACCATGGGCGCCTGGGGTCGGCACCCAGCCCTCCTCCAGCTGCTGCCTGGAGGCCCCACAGCTCAGCTGTGTCAGCGCGGTCAGGACCTGCTCTAGAGGGGTTTCTCCAGGGATAAACTTCTCATTTTCTACAAGATACAACAGAGTAACCACCTGGCAACACGAGCAAAGACAAGGCACCGGGAAGCTGACTGTTCCATAACCAAACTTAAACAACGCCCCTGGTTTAGCCCAGCGCTTCCGTTCGTCCTCTGTGACATCTTTCAGGTGCCGAGGTCCGCAGGGGTTGGTCCAGCAGGCTGACTGAGTACTTGTTGCCATCACTCTCGACCGCACGTGGGCTTGAACACCCCCTGCTCTGCCAGTGCTGCACCTGCCTCCCGGCTTCCAGAGCTGCCCTCAAGTTGCTCCACTACTCCCTCTCTTTGTTCTTGTGGTTTAGTAACTCATTGCAAGTTTTTTTCTTTCACTCTCGCTTTAGGAGTGTGGAAAGGAGAAGGGGTAAACACGCACCAGCTCCCACACTCAGCTAGGAGTTCTGAGCTGCTCGTCAAATGCCTGAGCCCTTCTGGGCACCAGCCCAGCAGGAAAACGACTCTTCTACTTCGTATGTGGTAACGACGCCACTGGCTCAAAACCGCACACTAGCACGTACACGGGCCTGAATTAATATTGATCAAGGCTGAGGTTCAGACTTAAGAGGTTTATAAAACATGGACTTTACTTGCTTTGCAAAGATTTCTTCGTCAGATACACAAAATAATTCAGTGGTGCTGGACTCTTAGGAGAAAATGCCTTTAAAAACACAGAGGCACAGATCTCATTCCCCAACACATTATGAAGACTGAAGTTTCAAAAAAGGAAACTAGCAAGTTGGGAAAACAGAGCTAGAAGTGGATAACTAAGGCTATCATGAAAGTAGCTAAAACGTTAAATTTATTATCAGGTTTAAAAAAAAGTCAATTTTCATGGTACAGGTTGTTGAATTAAAAAGCACATATATATATATACTGTTGAATTAAAAAGCACATATGGCTACTAATGACAATATACATCATTATATGCACTGGGAGCAGACCTTAAAAGGGTGATTTATATACAAAGGAGTATATCATGTTAAAAACCAAGTATTTCCAGAGGGGAAAAAATAGAGGCAAAAAAAGCTAAGAGTGAGAAAATAAAATTAAAAAAAAAAATCTAGAATCAGGCACAAAGGAGCTGGGGAAACACACTAAATGTAACAATCTTAGAAATAAAACTTGAATATTTTCTAACATTTCAAAAACAAAACAAAACAAAAAAACCCAGAAGCATCTAACATAGAAGCCAGGTCACTTTCTGTCTAATGATAAATAAGGAAATGCATTTTTAGTCAGGTTTAGTGAACAGAAGGAACGATCAGGATAAAATGAGGTCATCAGTGTCAAACCAAAAGTTCCCAAATTACAATGTATTTGAAACGTGAATAAAAGGCACCATTTTAGAAATACCATATAGAAATCAGTGAGCAAATTCAGCAAGGACCCTAGTGTTTGGGAGATAGGGTAGGGGAAACACACACACACACACAAAAATCCAAGATGATGACATCTTAAGTATAAAACTAGGCAATGACAGAAGTAGAAAAACACAGAAATATAGAAGGTATCTCCAAAGGGTCTAAGTAGGACTGAAAATAAATTGAATACATGGAATACTGAGACAAGAATAATACAGAGGAAAAAAGCTAGCTGATAATATTAAGAATAATTAGAGAAAATATTTCACTTTAATAGGTAAGACATTAGATGATTAAAAATGATAAACGGATTAACAAAATGTGGCATATACAACTAACAGGCTCAATCCAAGGTGGAATTTGACCCGATATGAAACCAAGGATTAACCCTAAACTGAACATTTTAAATCACACCATATCTAAGAGTTTATTAAGCTCTAGTATACTTAGTTACCATTTTGAAAAACAGCCTCACCTGTTCAATAACATAAAAGGCAAATTCCAGCCGCTGTTTCTGGAGCATCGGAATCAGGTGCAAGAAAAAAATTGGAAGATGTTCATGGCGATTACGGAAAGGAATGAGAACTGCCACCTTGAAAACAAAACATTCACACATGTAAACAAACCCAGCAGCAAACCCTAGAGGTAAAAGGTTAAAAAATACAGACCCTTGAAACTTTCTTACTCGTGAAATCTCTCACCAGAAATCCAACAGTGAGCAAAAACAGACATGGCCCTTGCCTTGGTGCCACTTACGGTCTTGTGGACCGGGAAAATGTAAGTGGGCTCTGAGGGCTGTTCTAAGAACTGTGGTCTCTATCCCACGAATATCATGAAAGTCGTGGAAAGATTTCAAAAAGTGATAAAATCAGCTTTCCTATGGCAAACACTACTATGGAGAGCTGACTGGAGAAAACCAAAAATGGACTCAGGGAGCTGGTTAGAACATTAATGCAAAGTTGAGATAAGAGGTAACAGCAGCTAAAACAGAGGTGAGGGTGGAGGACAAGAAGGGACACATGGCTTCTTGAAACATTTAAGAGGTAAATTAACAGGATTTGTTCATATTGGAAGAGAACAGAGAACAGAGAACAGTCTGGAGGTTCCTCAAAAAACTAAAAATAGAGCTACCATATGATCCAGCAATCCCACTCCTGGGCATATACCAGAAAAGATAAACACTCTAGTTCAAAAAAATACAAGCACCCCAATGTTCACAGCAGCACTATTTACAATAGCCAAGCCATGGAAGCAACCTAAGTGTCCAACAGACTGGATAAAGAAGATGTGGTATGTATATATACATTGGAATATTACTGAGCCACAAAAAAGAATGAAATATTGCCATCTGCAGCAACAAGAACAGACCTAGAGATTATCATACTAAGTGAAATTAGACAAATATTATACAGTATTACTTATATTTGAAATCTAAAAAATAATACAAATGAATTTATATACAAAACAGAAACAGACTTCACAGACTTAGAAACTTATGGTTACCAGAGGGGGTGAATAAATTAGGAGTATAGGATTAAATATAAATGACTACACATAAAATAGATAAACAATAAGAATTTACTTTACAGCACAGGGGACTATATTCAATATCCTGTAATAAACTATAATGGAAAAGAATCTGAAAAGTAATATACTTATTATATATATTCATATATATAAATACCTGAATCACTTTGCTGTACACCTGAAACTAACACATACTGTAATCAACCATAGTTCAATTAAAAAAAGATGCTAAAGTATAAATTCCAAAATCATTAGATTTTAAAAGAATGTAAGAGTCAAAATATGTCTAATTACAATGTCTGTGTCATTCTATATTCTGAATTTTTCAATACAGCCTAATTAACTCATTAAACAGAAAATTATGCAAGAACATTAAATCTAGGATTTATTAAAATTTCAACTGTACCAAATACATTTTACTAGTGAACGAACAAATGCAAATAACTGACAGTGTATAGGCTTAGGATCTAATCCTACTTGCAAAATCAAGCCATGACATTAAATATAGTTGATAGAAAGCAGTAATATTCACCTGTGTGTGTTACATTACCATGATCATACGTGAGAGAAATGTTTAATTATTAAAATAGTTTTATTTTAAGAGAACAAAGGATGGTTTCATAAAATTGAAAATGCCTAAACTAGAAACCATCACTAAGTTTTTCCTAAACGGTGATGAGATAGAGAAAAAAAGAGCCAGACAATGGCTACTGTGAGGCCGACATTTTCACATTCACATTGTTTCGTGCTGGGAAGTGGTAGGAACAGAGAGGCTCTGGTGCCTCAGCCAGCCCCACTTTGGATCCCATCCTGCTTTGGTTTGGCCCATCAGGTACCTCTTGCTTATAAGACTGAGGACCACGAGGCCACCAGAGCAATTCAGGACCCACATCTAGGAGCCCCTTCTGCACCCCACCCCATGGCCACTGTGCACTGCCGCGCACTCCCTGCTGACTGAGGACCTGTTGGTGGGCCTCAGTACCAACTGCTGGCACAGTCACAGAAGTCCCAAATTCACACACCTCCCAAAGCAGCTCAAGAGCCCCTGGGTTTACTCTTAGGAGAGGAAACTGCTATGAAATGTAAAAGGAGAGAAAGAAGTCAGACGGCAAGTACACTAGCACACCCCACCACTGACCTTGCCTGAACCAGTGTCACAACTTCTAGCAAAGCTAGGGTCAAGCTTGCCCTTCCTGGGTTTGAATCTGGCCACAGGCTGGGTGCCTCTGACATGATGTAAGTGGGCTACAAAAGCAGTTAGGGTGAATTACAGACATTTAAGGGAAGAAGCTATTACAAAGCTACAGTCCGTATTAAAGACAGCCTATGTTAATTAAATACAATTAGGCTGAGTAATCAGTTAACCATGTAAGAATGAACAAAGGCAGTTATAAAGCCCATAATACAGTCACTTCTTCAATGAAACATTTAAAATATTAAGAGGTGGTTTTTTTTCTTAATCTTATATGGAAGCAGAGTAAGAAATGACCAGGGTCTTGGCAAATTCAAGGAAGCTAAACTGTCATTTTTTTTTAATAGCAATACAAGTCCACATTTCAATGAGACAGTTACCAAAAATTTTGAACATGCCTAAAGCAAAGTTTTTATTAAAATAAAGCTAAAAAGTATGTAAAAACTCATTGGGCATGTCCATTCTTGCGGCTGTGGAATGATACTCTCAACAGTTTACAACTTATTGTCTAGAAAAGGACGCTCTCAGTATTCTGTGGTCATTTATTTTGAGACTTGGCAGCCTTGTTTCAGGGACACTCTTATATGTGCCCTAATTTGCTAGTGGAGCCACTCTCCTGATGACGCATCTCCACTGGGGACAGAGAACATCTGGTCATTATCTTGTGGAAAACAACAGTCATCTTCATGAATCTCTCCTCCCCACTTCTTGTTCAAGCAAAATTATCCACACTCAGTTTGTTCCCACTTTAAAACCACCAATCTTACTGAATTTATGCCCCTATTTTCCTCCCTTGCTAATTCTCTCCTACACTAACCATGAAGAGATTAGCAAGAAAAATGTCTACTACATAAATTCTCCCCACCAAGTTTTTGTCCTGCTTTCAAATTTCAAGCACACCAACCCACTATGGTGTCCCTAAATGACTGCTTCAGACTTGCCTCCTTGAAGGATGCAGGAGCTGTCTGTCACTGACTAAGACGGAACAAAGTCGACGCTGCCAAGCTCCCATTCTCCAGTGTTTCAGGTCCCTCTCCCTCTTCTCCTTCATTTCCAGTGCCTGCAGGAGCTTCTCAAACCGGAAGCACTTGATAAGAAACTCAGGTTCATGTCCCTTCCCACCAGTAGAATCAGAATGTCCGAGGACTGAGTTCAAGAATCTTCATTCATACCAAACACTCCAGGTAGCTTGGAAGCAGGTGGCTAAGACCCACCTTTAAGGAACCCTGGACTAGAGACGGAACTCCAGGCCTCTGAGCAGATAACCGCATCAAGCAGCTGCCTGGTTCCTTAAGCCTTTAGGTTTCAGAGCAAAGTGTTTCAGGCCTCTGCCTGACCCTTAAATGGAACATCGGCAACGTCACAGATAGACACTTCACTTTAATGACCTGAAAAGCATCATCATCTTCCTCTTCCAACCTCCCTTTTAGAAATAAGCTTTCCTCTGTCAGGCATCCGACCTGCGCTGAGTCTTCCGCTGGAACCTGCAGTATTTAAAATACCTAGGAATTGCTGAATCGCTAGTTTTCGAAGATGTCGGTCCCAATTAATCGGCCATCAATGATCTTAGTTGGTATTTAAAAAAAAAGAAAAAGAAAAACAAAAAGAACCTCAAATATTAAGAATCAAGTTGGTAGATGTTTCACATAAATTTGGTTATTTCTTCTTTCCTTCTCTGTCAGCTCTGCTGCAAGATTAGCACAGGACATTATTAGGATGTGGGGAAGTGGGAGTAGGGGGCGGAGATGGCTTGATTAAGCATGGCAAGCATAGGTCGCCTGTGAATGATCTCCAAATCTCCTCTCATACCGTGAGCTGCACAGTTCAGAACTATAGACTAAACTCTGAGAAGGGTTTGTGCACAACTGAGAGAAGAGCAACGTTACCATATAGCTCCTAAATAAAAAAGCTAATTTTTAGATCTCTGAATTAGCTTGCTCCTGAAACTCCACTTTCAATACTGTTACCTACAGACTCAGTGGAGTTTATAATCTACTAACATCTGTAGGTAGGTACCAGTTAAATGTGACATACCTCTCTCCTGGAAAACGAAAAGAAAACAAACCCTAAAATTTAAACTCCAACGTCTGATACAGACTACTGGAGAAAGGACAGAAACATTTAATTTCTTTGATCCCAGGTTATCCTACTACCAGGCCACAGAGCGCCCACCTGAGGGGGACACACCACGTGTACTGATACACACCTGAGGACCAACCGCTGTGCTCCCCACCACAGCCTCTGAGGTTGACTGAGTGTGCTTTTTCTTCCATTAGCATTCAACATACACACTCATCATCCAAGGAAGGAAAATAATTTATTTTGCCCAGGACACTTTTTAAAAGTAGCATTATGTAGACTGGGCCGTATTTTATACTGTGAATGTGAGGAAAATCAAGCATAAGATATGAAAAGATTAATTTACCATCTGAATCTGATCTGGGAAACAGAATAAGACAACTGCAAAACAGAATGTGTTGCCAAAATTTGTACTGGAATCCATTTCAGCAGCTTTACAACTTGTTTGAGGCAAAAACAAAACAAAAAAATCCCTAACATGTATTTAATAACTTGTAATAGAGTATTTATCAATCTCATAAACTCAACAAAACTGGGCTGGATGATTACCTTATACAAGAGGGTAAGTTCTATGTTAGGGATACAGACATAAATAATTCACATCCCCAAACACAAGGATTTCAAGGTCAATTAAGTCAGAGGGCTTTTATCACAAGCCTAACAGCATACAATTCTCCTCCCCAGGAGTGATTTTTTTTTTTTTGATACCAAAAGACAAATATTTTAGTGAAATACTAATATTAAAAAGAGGAAACTGAAAATTGTTCCAGATTAAGGCTACATCACAATCCTTCAGGGTGTATGTAACATTTGATGTAATCATATGTGGTTTTCACTTGAATTACATAAATGCTATTTCCTAATCAAACATAACACATTACATGAATATGCACTTATTAGCCAAATTCATAATATTCAGAGCAACTCTGATTTAAACCATCCATTTTCAATTTTTTTTTAAGCATCAGGGGCAGGCCCACTTCCTTATAGTCTTTCAAACAAAATACTAAGAATAGAATTCTGATCTATCAACAAGATGAAAAGTTGCTGCTCTGCTTTCTGAAACAGAGGTGAAAAACAGCCCAAACTCTTGTCTTTGTGTCCTGCAGTGACTGCCAGGGCAGCCTCTTTAGAACCCTGGGACTCAGGAACCCCAGGGAAATTACTGGTTCCCAGACTTGGTGGGGCTATGCCCACAGGTGTCAGTAACCATTAGGGACAACAGTAGGAGGCAAAGAAATCATAGCCTCTCTTCCAAACAGGACAGGAAAAACATCTGTTTTCCAAGCCCATCTCCAGTGAGGTACTCATTACCAGGATCTCCAAGAGACGGGACAAAGGAGTGTGGACTTGCACACGAACAGGTGCAGTTCGTCCTCACAGGTAACACGAGTGAATCACATCTATGAATACTTACACATTAAACACAGAAATTTTGATGTCTTAAGTTTATCAAGACAAAGGTATTTCACTGTCTATTCTGAACTGAGCACTTTTCCTCAAACACACGGTAACAGTCACATTACTTGTGAAAAAATGGACCTTACCTTCCATCGGGGTTTACAGTCTTTAGGTCTCCAGTGACCTCCTGGCTCAATATCTAAATCCTTGGAGAAGAGTTGATGAATTTCATCAAAACTGACTTCACTTACATTGACATTGAGGAATCCCCCTGGAAGGTCAAAAATGTAAAGAACTGTTTTAATAGGAAGTCAAACAACAATCCGCAGGGTGATAGCATCATGTAGTCGCTGGGACAGTACCATTTATTCCTGTTACCACCAAATAATTGTTAATACCAACTTTCAGTTTTACTCTGGATAATAAATTATATGATCACTCTACTATCTTTAAATCTGCCAAAGAAAATCAAAGTGTTTAAATTTTTTGCTTCTAAGTAATATGGTGAATATTACTCTTTGGGAGATGTTTGCGAGTCATTACAATGTAGGTTATCATGCCAATTTATGTAAGCATTTAAAAACTATTTTTAATTTCAAAATAATCAACATGATAGGAGACATAAAAGCACAGTATATATGAGTTAATCAAGCAGTTAGCTTGACTGGGAGCTGAATCCTAGCTTCTGCCTACTGGGGAAATTATTTAACTTCTCTGTGCCTCAGTTTCCTTATCTATAAAAAGAGATGGTAACACCTGCTTCCCAGTGTGGTTGTATCCAGTAGATGAAATAGTGCCAGGCATAAAGGCACATGTTCAGTAAATTCAGCTACTATTACTATCATCTACTTTACTGATATTTTTTAAGAGAGAAAATTTGCAAACAGAATTCAACAGATTTATTCTGAGCACCTACCATGTATCTCCTTGATACACAAAACTGAAAAACTATAAAATTCTAAGATGCTCCTGGCCTACTAGGCACTCACTCATCAAATGAACAAATACATGATATTCCTGGAAGTGTTTTTACTAATAGTTTTTCTGATGTATACCAAGGGAACAGGAATGACTCCTGAACGGGAAACCATTTCCATTAAACCAACTAAGAACTAACAGAACTAAGCTGTTTCACCTCCTCATCTCATGGAATACAAACCAACAAATATCGAGGTTTCCCACTGCAAGTCTTCTGAGCTCAGTGACCATGCTTCCATAGATACAGTCCGCCCTCCACATCCACGAGGTTGGCTGAAATGTGTGACGCAGAACCCACAGATACGGGGCGGGTGGCGGGGTGGTCGCCTGGAAGGGACTCGGGCATCCTCAGATTTTGGTACTCTCTGGGGGCGGGGGGAATGGTCCTCAAACCAATTCCCTTCGGATGCCGAGGGACGACTGTTAAACACTCAGTTCCTCTTCCAGGGAGCCCCTCTCCTTTCCTCCTGCTACATTCTGTATTCTGTAAGGTTTCACAGCCACCTCTCTTCTTGTCCCCCTCCTCATCCTAACTAGGCAGGAACCTCAGTGGCTTCCAATAAGCTCTGAGGAATGCTAGAGAGAAGTATTTCAAAATGCAAATGCCTTCACAGAGTGAACTAGGGGAAAAACCTGCCATCTTCTAACGTCTGCCTGTTCGCCTGACAATGTCTGCTGTCTTTTATAACCAGATACCCCCACCTTTAGTGTGACAGATATGCAAAGTAACTAATCTTTGAAAAGTAAGGAATAGTCTAGGAACTTGCAGAGAAAGGGTAGATCAAACGCAAGATCCATCAGTCAATGTAAGTACAGACTATCATGACTCGGCTGACAAAAATAGAATCTACCACTGTAATCAAATAAAATTTATACAAATAAATCCAATGCATTTAATGGTATGCATGATTACTCAAATGACAGTGATTAGGCTAAATAATAAGCAGTTCATATAAGTAACTGAAGTTGGTATTCTTATGTACGTTAAACTAATTTTTTGGGCCTTTTTTTGCAGGTTTATAGCTTCAGCAGCTGTCATCACCATTACTGTCAGCAGTTTTCTTCAGTATCATTTGCAATTTAATTTTCATCTTGAACACACATGTGCTGGGAAATTAAGAAGCAGGCTTTATATCTTCCTCCTCAACTGGACAGGGCATCCCTTGTCCATCACTTACAATCCCTGATGCCCGAGGCACCCAAAGTTCACCTCCCTCCCCACTGTCCCCCCATTCACACTCCTCAGAGACCCTCAGTAGCTTTCCTATGTGCTTATCGCCCTTTGTTCTGCAATCTTAGTATCGCACTGGGTGAAGGCCAAAGATGACCTAGTGGCGTGACGTTGTCACGCCAGGGTAACGGAACATCAGCTCTTTGGTGGGGCAGTGCAGGGATGGGGACAGGCATCACCACCGCTGGGAACAGTAAGAGCATGATCAGAAAGAGAGGAAGAAAAATACACACTAGTGAGTGGAGGAGGGGGTAGGGGGTGGGGTGAGTAAAACAACTTGTTTTTCTGAAAGACACCCACTTATTTCTGAGTTGCTGCCTGCGCATTTCACCATGTGATTACTCTGCTCGCACCCAGAGTCTGGACGTTCAGATAAAGCCTTGGGTTCAGGGATTCCTGCCGTAAGTTCTTGCTCTGCCTTTCCCGGGGAAACGTTTATTAAAATAATCACTCAGAGTTAAGCCCATAAAAAGTTAGTGACCTCTGCCTCAACCACCTTACAAGCAAGCAACAGGTGCTTGCCGTCCCACTTGCCATCTCCTGCGCCCCTGTGACCTGGGACGGAGGACTCCCCTTCCCCTGACCCCCTCTGGGATCTGTGAGTAAATCTTGTGATTCTACTTCCTTTGCGTGAGTGTGCTGAAATTACACCTTCCGTCAAAATGGCCCCCAGGGCGCCACTTCCCCAAAGTGGGAGCTCGGAAGCTGAGGGAGCTCCCTGCCGACCCTGTGCGGGTGACTAGTGCCCTCTCATTCTGCAGGTCATAACCTGCATGTTCTAAATTCAATGCACCAGCTCCACACAATGGGTGAGGAGGAGGATGGGATGGTGGGTGCAGTGTGCACCCCGTTACAATGCCCTGGAGCTGCGAATGGCTACCTTCCTCCCCCAGACAGCTGGGTCTCTCTGGGAAGGACCCACTGCTTGCAGGTGGTGGGCACCACTGCTCTGTGCTGCTGTGCTTTGCCGCTGCCAGGCTCTGCCGCGAATCCCCACCCTAAATTCTTGGTGCCGTAAAAGGTCAGACTCCCCTGCAGAGACTGGCCAGCAGACCCCCATCTGCAGTAGCTATGTTTCCCATTATTCTCTCAACGAGGTCTCCCTGCCTTGGTGTCGGGTCTGGAGGTGATGGGCTGTAATCATATATGAAAGTCTGGGTGCTGAGCCAAGGTGAGCTAACCTGGACGGTGGGGCTCTGCCTCCTTCCCCCAGGCAGGGCCAGGGGCGCGAGCTATGAGGTCCTGGGAGCCAAGGAGAGCACCAGCGAGGGGGGCTGCTGCTGGGCCCGCTGAGTTGGGTGGGGACCGGGTGCTGAGCTTGGAGAGCTGGCCTGCATGGTGAGGAGGCAGCTCTACCAAGGCCAGTGTGGCACCTGGGAGGCAAACACTGCGAGGGCAAGTGCATCATGTGTTGCTGGAAGTGGGACCCCAAACACATGGTACCAGCTCCTCCCAAGTCCCCAGAGGAGGTGGAAAAGCTACTGGAAGCTTGTAAGCTTCTGCCCCCTGGCTCAGGCATTACTGAGCTCAGAGACACATCCACGTGCCAGGTCATGAATGCTACGTTCTTGGAGCTTGGGGGCTGTCCCAAACAATCCACTAACGCTGCACCGATGGATGTGGACCCTGACCCATCGGAGGCCAGCTGGGATGCCCTGGAGTGGGAGACGGCAGCATACAAGTCAGGGAAGCAGCAGCCTCTGTCTTGTTACTACCCATTGTACCAAAGCATCCAGCAATGACCATGCCATGACAGAAGTGCAAGATTTTCTAGACAAATTCGTCCAAAAGGAGAGGGAAAAGGGTGCTAACTGGCTCTTAGGGGTCTTTGGAACTGGTTCCCAGCATTGCTTACAGAGGTCGGGATGTGTCAGCAGGCAACACTGGCTAATTTGTTAAAAACCCCAAGGTATCAAGGACCCATTTGATCAGACATCCTGGAGGAGCCCCAGACTTGTCACCATAACAAGGGTGGTTCTGCATACGTGGAGCCACCAGGGCAGGAGACAAAATGAAAAAGGGCTGGGCTCTGAGGAAGAGACTCCTCCAAGCCACCTGAGCCCACAAGGACAGAAGGAAGGAGCCCAATCTCCCTCACCAGATGACCAGCAAGCTCTTGGTACCGGCAGCTCCGGGGATCAGCACCCCTGATGACAGTCTCCAGACAGCCGAACACACGTTAGAAGCCTTTGTTCAGGCCCTGCGGGCTCTTCAGGAAGACTGTGGTTCCTTCCCAAAGGGGAGATGCTCCAGCCCCGGCAACAGACTCTGGGATCCCGCACCCTGACCTCTGAGAGGGACAGCTGCCACGCCCCTGCCCCCAGGACCCAGCAGTCACCCGAGCTTGTCCCTCCTCCAGGAGACAATCGCCTGTTCACCTAATTATCCACTGGGACACACATAACAGATGACCTTTTACTGCTCTCACTGACACTGGAGCCCAATTACAGTGCTTCTCCTGAACCCCTCCAAACATAAGTGAAGGACACCCTAGAAATTGCAAGGCCTAAGAGCCAGGAGAGCAGAAGGCACTCGGCTTCCACTGGACGGCACTATCGGAATAATCTTTCTTGAAAACCTTTGGCCCTACCCCTTCCTGGCATGGGATGGATGCGCTGACCACATGGAGGATATGACCCACATGTGACCCCACGGAGCACAGCCCCAGTGGTCGTGGGTCTTGCAGATCAGCCATCTGGGGGAAACCTCAACTCCTTCCAGCTTCTCTGATCAAGCTCCAGGCCCCAGGGGCCGCCACACACATGCAGTTCTCCACACTGCACTCCTCCTCCTCCTCCCCCTCCAAGTCCCTGCCTCTGTGCGGCCCCGAGTCCTGTCTGTCCACACTAACGAACTTCAGTCTCCCTGGGACCACCATCACATCACTGAACAGGGCCCCCAAACCATCTCTCTTTCTGCCCCCTTCCATCAAAAGCATGCAGTGTCCACCCCCATCATACTGAGAGTAGGTCTGCGACTATCCTCACGGGGAAGGAGGTGCCTCAAGAAGCCACCACACCGGGCATGAAAGAACAAACATTAAGGCAGACTCTAACCTGTGAGCCACCCTGGCCAAAGCCCAGCCTTAATGCAGCAGCATCGTGACTCTGTAGCAGACAGCCTGCATAACCATGTAGCTCTAGGTTACTCACTGGCCCAGGAAGGAGGTGTATGTGCTGTAAAGGGCACTGACCTGCTGCGTGGATATTAATAATCCTGGACAAATTCAGACAAACTCACAAAAGATGGCCCAACAGTACTAATATCCCACAACCTCACCCAAGTTTTTAATCAAATACTGACCTTAACCTTATCCAAGCCCTGTGATTTATTTTCGTGGCTACCCCCACTAATGGGGCAGACGGTTACAGACATGACAGGATTTCAAACTGTCATTTGTCTGCTGACATTACTAATGGCATTTTTGCTTTGCTCAAATGCTTCATGTGCTGGCTGACCAAAAACCCTACCACAGTGGCTTTTCGTATCTCCACTGTCCAGACAGTGCCTCCGACCTGCCCTGAAGATTAATGCTGAGGCATCACAGAATCTATTGCGACGAGAAAAACAACTTTTGTTTTTCTGAGTTGCTGCCCAGACATTTCACCGTGTGATAACCCTGCCCACACCCAGGGTCTGGACATTTAGATAAGGGCTCGAGCTTAGGCTTCTCACCATAAATTCACACTTTACTTTTCTAGAGGCACCTTTTAAAATAAGCACTTAGACTAAAGCCCCAGAAAAGTTAGTGACCTCCACCCCAACCACCCTGTAAGTCATAGGCGCTTGCTGCCCTGCTCTCCATCTCCTGGGATGGAAGACTGCCCTTCCCACCAGCTCTTTGCTGCCACCCCCCTCCCAACACCAACCAGTTTCTGGGATCTGTAAGTAATAAATCTTGTGAGTCTCCTTCCTTTGTGTGGGTGTATTGAAACTGCACCTTCCATCAAAACATCCCTATGGGCTCCGCTTTCCAAAAGTGGGAGCTCAGATGCTGGGAGAGCGACCTGCCAACCTTGTGTGGGTGGCTCCTCATTCAACAGGTCGTAACCTGCATATTCTTAATTTAATGCACCAGCCTGAGCTACTCAGCACATGGTATTAGACAGGAAACTTACTCCCTTGCATAGGAAGTGAAGGGAGGACGTATGGCCAGGAAGAGGCACAGAGTAGGTAAGCCAGTGGTAACATGGTTTCCAAACTATCCTCAGTGGAAAGAAGCTCTCAAGGTGAGCCTGTGGTCGGGAGAGGGAGGAGGTAGGGTCCCCCCACTGCACCCACTAAGGCTACTCTCATCTTCTTTATATACCAGGTGTCCCTGCCAGGTTTCGCTCGCTCAAGAAAGCATGCCAGAGCTCTAAAGACAGGAGAGGCTGCATCCTGCTCTAGTCATAAAGACGTAAAGCAACCAGCCAGGCCAGCAGCCCCCTATACCTCGCCTGCTGCGATTTCAAGGGCAACTGAAGAGCAAGGACCCAGAGAGCTCCTCAGAGAGCACCCCACCTTCACCCGGTGCTGCGCCTGAGGTTTTCCAGGGGGCACCCGGGCTCTGTTTCCCCAGTTAGAGATGAAAAGGTCGAAAAATATGTCTATTGGCTTAAGTCTATTTACCCAGGGGTGTAATCAATCAGCATCCAAATGTAAACAATGTAATTTATCAAATCCGTATTTTTCATCATTTGGAAGGTGGGATGGGGCTTAGAAAAGAAAGAGCAGGAGAAGTGGGCACCTGGAGAGGAGGGGCTGCCACTTCGCCAAAGGGAAAGTGGAGGAAGACAGTCAATGGTGAGCTACCTC
The DNA here is from genome assembly GCF_009834535.1 of Camelus ferus. NCBI lineage: Eukaryota > Metazoa > Chordata > Mammalia > Artiodactyla > Camelidae > Camelus > Camelus ferus. The sequence goes on from NC_045719.1 coordinate 14,685,321, forward strand.
TCGGTCTCGGCAACAGAGCCAGGGAACCAGCTACTTCTGTTCGTGTCAGAGGGACTAAATCAGCAGCACCACTGACCACGTGGGACATTCACCATAATTTCCTAACCCTGATCGGGCGAGACCTGCAACCATGCCGCCCGCTTTGGGAAGCAGGACCTGATCACAACATATCACGTGACGCGCGTGATTCGGGACACTATTTTTTTCTATTAAAATATAATTCTTCAAATAACAAACACTCAATACATGTGAATTACCTACATTTACGTTTTTTCTTACATTTCAAGTAAAATGTAACCAAGGCCTCTTATCTCCAGCCAAAGGGTTGTTGTCTTTATAAATCAACACGTTTCAGCATCCCCTTCCCTCAGCCTGGGGCTCACCTCCATTTGCTGGCATCTAAGGCCGAGTTCTGGAGGCTCGGGCTCTTGTTTCTGTTTTACCCGCAGGGTTTCCAGTGTTCACAGCCCAAAGACCTGATGGCACTGTCAGAGGAAGACTGGAACTCCCTCTAGAACTATCCCATCGCGTGAATTCCTTTCCAAAGTCAGAAAACGATTTTTACGGTCAGGTAGCAAGTTTCCTGCCCCACCCTCTGGGCTGCCGACCCACCGAGGGCAGCTCGGAGGCTGAAACGTTACCGGGGCCACCTCACTCATGGCCCCTTGGAAGGCGACACTAGAAACTGCCCACTTCCAGTGCTTTCTTTAGGCTTCTCAGGTCCTGGAACTTTATAACGTCTACGTACACAAGTGATGTCTTACTCAACTACTCTTGAAGTGACCACATCGGAGTAGTCTAACCAGAGTGGTTTTATTCACACACCCCCAGTGCTGAGTGCAGCGACCGGACATGGGGTGGGTGGGTGAACAGACAAGCCGACGGCAGACCTGGCCGCGGCCAATCCCGTCTCACTTCCCTGCGTCCTTCCTCCCTGCGGTTCCACTCCTTGGCTCCATCAGGGGCTAAAATATGCCTTGAAGACATCTGTACAAAAGCTGTCCCACACGTAGACAACCCAAAGTGATAGCCTCCTGACAGCCAAGTTCTGATCACCCAGTCCTGGTCACAACACACAGTCCTGACACCCGGTGTCCTCCCCGCTCGCTCTTCTTTCCTGCTTTACTCTGAATGACTGCCCGTAATCTCCAGTTAACACCATTTGCCATCCGTTCCCAGCTTTGCCTTGCCATGCCCCCTGTAAGCGTCTGGTCCACCCCTGGAGGCCTCACACTATTCATCACTCTCTTCCAAACTGCTCTCTAGCCCCTGACTATGGATAAGCTGACGACCTCCTTTGATGTCATAGTCCACCACCACTCTTTTACCATATTTCTTCCATTCTGAGACACCTGTCACTCACATTTTAGCATTCTGACAAAGGGACATACCCGACAGTGAGTCAGTGTGTGTGCATTTAATGTGCTGCTTCTTTCTTGTTGCCCAAAAGCCATTATGAAATGAGTGATGTGTCTTGTCTTGAAAATATGGTATGTCACATACTCCTCCAGCCTTTTCAAATATGTTTCCTGGAACCATTCAATTGCCAAGAAGTTTCCATATACTGTAGCTCAACGTCTTTTCTAGAATATCACCTCCACTTCTCAACTTAAGACACTGTTTTTCCTTTCAAACTGTACTAAGTATCTGCTTTCTGAGGTCTACAGTCTTAGGGACAGGCATAAGATACTCTGAAGACTCATGCCTACACCCCACAAAAAATCCTTATTTCCTTCTTTCATCAATCTACATCTTGGGAAGTTTACGACTTTTAGCCAAACCACCTTTCAATATCCAGCCACATTCACTGACAGGAGCCCTCCCGTCCCTGTACACCACCCTTGTCACACCCAGCTCTGTATTCACCCCCTGAGCATCACTGTCACCTAGAAATGACGGGCAGGGCCAGAGCTGAAAGCCAGCCAGCTTTGGCTTTGATCTCTCTGCTGTACTGCCATTTCTCCTGTCTACCTGGTCTCCTAACTAAGCAGTTGGCTGACTTGGGTGGAGTGGCTAAGAATCACCAGGCCTGCCTGCTGAGCACGGAGGCCCCTGATGCACCCTCAGGGCTCCTGTGTCAGCAGATGGGCATGGGCACCCAGCTTTATCTGAGTGCACTTCAGGGGCTTGAAGTGCCCACCGCTGAGTCCTGCCTCCCAGAAAAAGAAGCCGAAACCCACTCTCCCAACCCCTCCAGCAGACAGAAGCAGCCAGGTGACCAGAGGCACCAGCAGGAGATCCTGAGGCAGACGTGAAGAACACGAGGACATGGGCACTTCATGAAACTATCCTTCAGTGAAAGTGGAGGCAGACGCTTCTGGCTTTAGGGGACCCCAGAGTGGCGCCTCTGGTCCCCAGACCTGAGCACTGCTGGTGGGGTCTGCAAGCTCTGCCTAGCGGCAGCAGGAGATGCTTCAGAGTGGCCTGGGCCTTGCTCTGGCTGCTCAGCCTCTGAGCCTAACTCTGTGCCATCCAGGTGTTCTGGGGCCTGATACCTTTTCATGGACTCCCTTTCCTCTTAAAGCAGATCATCTCTGGACCACTCAGAGAAACACAGCTCCACAAGTTTCACCCAATCACAGCATCTTGCGATGGACTGAATGTTTGTTCATCCCCCTCAACCCCCCAAGTTCATATGTTGAAATCCTAACCGTGAACGTGGTAGTGTTAGGAGGTAGAGCCTCTGGGGAGTGACTGCATCATGAGGATGAAGCCCTCACAAATGAGATTAGTGCCCTTAAAGAAGAGACCCCAGAGAGCTCCCTTGCCCCTTCCTCCATGGCCATCTATGAACCAGGAATTGGACCCTCACGAGACACCAAACCTGAGCGACCTTGATCTTAGACTTCCAGCCTCCAGGACTGTGGGCATTAATATTTGCCATTTAAGCCCTCCAGTCTAGGGGATTTTTGCTTCAGCAGCCCAAACAGACTAAGACACACCAATACACTCACAAACACTGTTGTTTCTCCTCCCCTTCTGACCTGCCACACATGCTTTTCCATGCTCAACTTCTCCACCCAAAAATTACCACTGAAGAAAATCACATAAACACACAGATGAATCCCATCATTTAGATGACAATATCCAATTTATTGCCTTAAACATAATAAGCTTTCAACAGAAACAAGTGTCACATTATTTGTACATTTTGAACCCTCCCCCCCCCCCGCCAGGGACTGGGGGAAGGGTGCTCTTGGCTAACCAGTTAATCAGCACCTTTTCATTTATGATTGATTGACTCCACACTGCACTCCCTACAACAACTTTTTAAATATTTACTCCTCCCTTTCAAGCTGCTCCATCCTTCTTGGCTACCCCCTCCTACGTGTGGCCTCCTGCTTTATTAAGAACATAGAAGCGACAGGCCTGGAACCCCAGCACTTCCTCCCCCTCTGCCGTTCATCACTTCCTCCAGAATCCAGGCTCCCTGGGTACCCCTCCCCCTTTACTTCCCATCTCATCTGTCCACGGTTTCTTTCGTAATGCCTAAAACTCACTGAAGTCCATCTCTTCCCAAAACATCCTCCCCTTCCCCCCCAGTCTCCTTCGCTTTCCCACCAAACCTCTTTGTTTTAAGCCAATTAGTTTTGACATACTGCTGAGTCACTTCTCAGGCGGTACACTTTGCTTCTCACCTCACACTGCACTGAAACGCTGCTGGCTGTGTCCCTGTGAGTCTTCCACTGGCCCAATTCAATGGCCTTCCACAGCTCCTCATTCTACCCGCTTGGAGGTAGGTGACAAGGTGGAACCCTCTCCCTCTCCCTGTTGGCCTCTGGGACACCTTCTCTGACCCCTCTATGTCCCTGGCCGTTTTCCCTTCTTTGCAGACCACCCTTCGCCCCTTGGGTGCTGATGGCCTCCAGAGACCCACTCTGAGCCTTCCTCCAGTCTCACGTCTGCTCATTTCCAGCCCCGATCTCTCTGATGAAGTTCAGAGCCCACATGAACTCTCCTGAGCTGTAAATGGACAGGCCCAACACCGCATCATTAACTTCCCCATTCTCCCAGTGCGATGCGATCCTGCAATCCTTGTTTTGGTTAATGGCCACCAAGCCAGAAACCTGGAGAGTAACCCTGATCCCTAGCAGGGACCACATCTGGCCAGACGCCCTGCACTTCCTTCCGGCACCGCCTCCTGTCGACACCACGGCCACCGCACGTGCCCAGGTCACTCCTCCCATCCCCGCAGGGAGCCCCTCGTGGCCCTTCCAGGATGAATGGCTGTCTCACGTCCGGCACATCACAAGCCCTTCTGTGGGCGCACTGCCGGCTCCAGCACAGGCAGGGGCACACTCGGCGGCGCTCCTCCCCCACTGCCCTGCGAACCACACAGCGCTCTGCACGGCTGCTCCCGGACTCTAAAATGGCTCTAGAAGCTCTTTTTTTTTTTTTTTTTTTAAACAATAGATGTAGGCAAGACAGTTTGTTACGGTAAGCATTATCTGAGGTTCTCTGAAGGTTACTTCCTTGTCTTTTCCCTCTTTGCTGATTTTCACTTGAACTTTTTAAACTCAACTTGAAGAGTCCTTGTTGCTTTTGTTACATTCCCAGGGCTAGGAACTATAGAAACTATCAGGGTTAAACCAAAAAGGGAACTATTCCAAGAACACTAAGGACAAAATAAATAAAAGCCACTGCAAATGCATTCTATTTGAATAGAATTAGGAAATCTACAGGTAAGTCTACCTTCATTTTAATACAAAGTGCACAACCGACATTTTCCATCTCTAACCTCACCCAGAAAAATCAAAACATCCATGCTAAGCACTTACTATTTTTCAGCTCTAGATAAAGTGAATTGTTAGCACGGAGCATCTCACATAAATTGAGGAAAGCTGAAAGTGGATTTGCCCTCTGGAGAAGCTATAAATACTAACAGTAGCAAAGAAGTGTTCACTTACATTGAATAAATAACATTTAAAATAGATTTTATTGGGTAACTGATTGAATGTGAAATATTGCTGAAATCCATGAAATCAATTTTATCTGAATTCCAGCTGGGAAAGTGCAGACTTTATGGTAACCCAGTGTCAGTAAAAATCAAAGAGAAGTTACAGCTAGATAATCAAACACCAATTTTAAGGCTTAGCTTCACTTTCGCTGATTATAGGAAAACTCAGTACCATTCACCCTTGAATGGTTTTCAACTAAGTGCATCATCTTCTTACACAGACTTTCCTTAACTATGATTTGGGGAGGCATTGTATTCAATTACTTCATGTGATACTACAGTAAGATTTTTACACTTAGGTATTTTATTACGCTGTTCTCGATCATCAAAATGGGAAATAATCTGTTAATTAAAAATACATTAAGGATGCATAGCTAAGTAAAAAATGCCTTAACTCCACACATTTCTCCTAGGTTCCTCGCTCCCTTGATCACTGTAAAACCTGGTTCCATCACTCAAAGAGATGAGGAAAAAGAAAGGGGGTATCCAATTAACATCTATCAAGCTTCAAATGCTGCGCTGCTTTTGACCCTCCCAACACTGTAATGTCGACATTAGAATTCCAGCTTCTACACATAGGTAAACCGAGGCTCTGCTTTGCAGAGGTCACACACTTAGGGAAGGGTCTCTCCAGGATGGCTCATGCAAGGCCCTCTTGGCAGAGGCTGTCTCTCTGTACCCGTGGCCTCTTCCTAAGGAGTTATCTGTGCACGGCCATATTTTCTATCACATAACTCCACTGCTCTGGCCACAGCTAACTGGACAAGAGACTGGTGCTGGACGCAAAGCCAGGAGGAGACCTTCCGTGAAAAGGTGGCTGACCAAACCGGTAGGATCCCCCCTTGTAGAAGAATGTGAGACTCCGGGGGAAGCAGAGAGAAGGAGCAGGAGCACTAAGATATTCAGTGAAAGGCAATGAGTGGCAGCCACAACACGACCTTTCCAGCCCTTGATGGGAGCATTTATGAACCGGGGGCCTGGCGGGGAGATGCTATGAAACAGAGTTTAATTAGTACCCATGAAGCACTAATTAGGAAAATGGCAACTAAAGCAAGAACAGAAAGATTTCCTTAAACTATAAGCCCTCGCATATGCAAATTATGAAAATGAAATTATTGTAATCAGTATTTCAGCAGAACATGACCCAGTGGTTTCAGTACTGCACAGACGAAAACATTCATTTTTTAGAAAACCAAGACTGTGATAACAAAGTAATGACAAATAGCCACAAAAGCCATGGCTTCATTCTCTTATTACAGGACAGCAAGAAGATAACAATAGTACAAGCAGCTGAGAATTTTGTTTTAAATACCCAGGCCCCACATCCAACTGAGAAAATGAGAAACTTAGGAGTTGGGCCCAAGAATTATAAAGACCCTCCCACCCCCAGGCCACGGTGTGGCCAAGATCTGCTCTGGATCAGTGGGTCTGGGGCCCAGGGATAACCAGCACCAACATGATCTGGGGACCTGTTGGAAATAAAAATTCTCAGGCCCCACTCCAGGTCTACTGAATCTGAAACTCTGGGGGTGGGGCAGAGCAATCTGTTTTATAAGATTGCCTAAGTGATTCTGGTGTACCCTAACGTAAAGCTGAATTTACTTTTTATTGTAGATATATAGTATCTATCAACAATAAGCTGAAAAAAATCCTACAAAAGTGACAGGCAAAGGCTAACTTCCACAATAAAGAAAAGTTATGAAAAGACATAAAAAAACACACTTAGGTACTGAGGAACATTAAAACACATGGATAAATAAGCAATTCAAAAATGTCTATTTGAATGTTTAATTATATAAAAATCAAGATACTACATGTACAAAGTATGCTTAAAATTGGGAGAGGGGGACACATACAATGAAAAAAAAAAAAGCAAAAGAATAGCCATGTGGCTTCTGAGTGATTCTAGAGTTTTTTTTTTAATGATAATGTATGACCTTCATAATTTTGAAAAAAAAAGTTTAAAATACAGTATCTTGATCTCTACCTCATATTATATACAAAAATTAAAAACAAAATGGTAAAATTATTAGAAGGAACTAAAAGAGAGTATTTGTACGGCCTTGCGGTAATAAGGAAAGCTTTCTTAAAAAAAAAAGCTAAACCCTTTAATGTTTTTGATACCCTCGAAAACATCGTAATTTTAAACTTCTATAAAAGACTCAATGAACAAAATGAAAAAACAAACTATGAAAAGATATTACAACACATGTAGCAGACAACAGGTCCCTGCTAGAACAAATCTAAAGCACTCCCACTGATCAATACAAAAATCTAGTTAACCAATAAGAAACCGCTAAAGCAGTGACCAAGCGAGTCACAGGAGAGAAAATCCAAAACTACTCACAAACACAGGAAAACTCACTCAAGCCTACTAATGATGAAGAACGTAAAAATTGAATCGAGATACCCTTTTTTATTTAGCATAACAGCAAAAAGTGTCTTATCTGTAGGAACAGCAAAAATGTAGAAAGTCCATCAGTATGAGAGTGGTACATTCATGCTTTGCTACTGGGGAGAGGAGCTGGCTCAGCTGCCATGGAGTGCAGCCAGACCAGCCTGCCCGGCAATTCCACGTCTGAACTGTGAACCAGCGTGAACACCCCAGCAGTTATGCACAGGGAAGTCCATACAATGTTGTTCCTTACAGCACTGACTTGTGAGAGTAAAAATGTGCAAATTTCCATCAGCAGGGAAAAAGGTAGATGAAATGTAGTGCATTTATTCAGAGACACAGCATACAATAGCCAAGAAATAAATAGGTCTGGACATAGCAACATGTCCAGTCCTCAAAAAACTGCTAAGAAAGCAAGTTACAGAATGAAATGTAATTTTAAGACCATTTATATAAATTCTTAAACCCTCTGAAACATTATACTTTTCTATCATTTATCTATGTAAAAAATAAACTTAAAAATCACCAGTAAGAATACACATCAAACTCACGATAGAGGCAACTTCAGGGTAAGGGGTAAGCTTTTCTTTAGCTTTTCAGTCCTCCTCCCCCTCCAAAAGTCAAATAACATGCAACCTGGTATGAACATTAGGACCCCCAATAGGGATGTGTGGGTGCTGCACTCAAACCATGTGATTTTTTATCATTTTACTATAAGACAAGCAATAGTTAAGTCAAAATTAGATGACACTTACGCATATAAGGCAGTTTTTCTGGGCAGGGGAGGTATGGCGAATATGTGAAGTTTTCCGGAAGATACGTTGTTGTTTGTACAAGATAATCACTTGAATTATTGCCTTCTGGATAATCTTAGAGGGAGAGAGACAGAGAGAAGTTACAACCAAAAAATTGCCTTTTTCTTTGCTCCTAGGAAGAAATATGTCACTGCCACTGTGAAAAGACTACAATCTGCAATCTGTAGCAGCACTTGAAAGCAATTATCTATAAAGAACTAGAGAAAAGCAAAATACAGCTGCCGTGGCTACTATCCCATTCACCCTTCACCGCTCCCAGAAGGGACCTCTCGGTGTGATTTCCTGGGGGGAACCTGGGACAAGTCTGGGGAGCAGCACAGCCTGATCCGTGCGGACACACAGAGCAGGCGCATTTGCGACCATATGAGGACACCTGCTCCCATCCCTCCCCCAGCTGAGCCAGACTGAAGGAGGGGTGAGAGTACACCCGGATGTCCCCCCCATTGTCAAACAGCCCAGGGTGTTCTGGACAGCCAGCCAGCCACAGCACACCGCTTCCAGCATCCACAGAGCGCAGGCGTGGGAGTAATGCTTTCTCACCACCCTACACTTAGGAAACTGAGACTCACCCACTCAAATGACTTCTGCAATACAGAACCTTTAAAATCTTTAAATTAGTCATTCCCAACCTGTGGGCTGCAGTCCCTGGGAAGCCCTGGAGCTATTATTAGGTCCATTAACTTTAGCCTCAGCAAGTTTTGGAGCAGAGGGGTCAAGAGCACTCAAATCCAGCGCTGAGTTTAAATTCTGCTCCAACACGCACTAGCTCTGTGGTCCAGGGAGACAATGAAGTTTCACACCTGTGCCCACTTCATGTTGTCACGTTCAGATTTCAGAAAGAAAAAATGCACATAGTGCTTAGAATGACCCCTGGCCCGTGATGTACATATTCAGGAACCTCAGCTATAAAGTGACTGCTTTAGGAACGAGCCCCTAATCCAACCTGGAGCAATCAGAGCCCTGAGAGTTTTAAACCTGGAACCAAGGAGATCACATTTCAGTCCCTTTCTGGAACAGAGCTCTGAGATGCCAGTCTGGGAACCACGAGCTGCCAGTTTCTGGCTACGTGAAGAGGAAGCTGGTCTGAGAGAATGAGACAACATGCAGCAGGAGACGAGAAATGGAAACCGCTGATTAAACGACCATCTGTCCTCTGGATCCCAAGCCCTAGACCCACAGGGAATGAAGTTCTAGCAGACACTTTAGGAAAACGTGGAGATACTCTTTCAGTCTTCAGAAATCCGCTCCAGCGAGAGAGAGATCCCTATCTGGACTGGCCCGCACGAAGAGAGATATGAGGGAGGAGGACAGGCACCTGACTTAAAAGAGAGGCCCGTCTGCCAGTGACCAGCCAGCAAAAGGCTGAAGGTCAAAATCATCTCCTTACTGAACTGTACAAGTGAAGCCCTCGCACCGTAGGATCCTGGATACTGAATATGAAGTATGTGAGAAAAGTCCAAGAAAACTAAACACTTCCCCTGTACGCCCTGGGCTAACATAAATATTCATTCATCATCAAAACAGAGTTGATGCAGATGCAGCCTGGGAGCCAGACGGCATCTCAGAGCAAAGAGACATCCCCCACCTTCAGGCCCACCTGCTGGAAGGGACCCTGCAGATACGCTAAGCAGAATCCCTGTTATGAACTGGGCAAGGTGTCAGTAATGTGTCAGGTCAGTGTATTACCAGAAAACCCCAACATGGGTCCCTACACAGGGACCAATGAGGTTACAACGGCTAAGGCCTATTCCACCAGGGACTAAGAAGGCCCCAGGAAGAGATTCCTCTCCAACGCCTTTCTCCAGAGGAGCCTGGAAGCTATCTGACAAGGAAAATCCTCCAAGACAAAGAGGAGGGGATTCGGTGGACACTAACTGTTTCGTGTGCCAACACATACGGAGACATGCTAAGTCCACAGAAGCCCCTCCAGGGGCCCATACGCTGCATCTCACTCATAGATATTGCAAAGATTTAAAGATATCAAACATAAAATACATATAAGGAAGTCCAATAAAGTTCTGATACTATTTTTTAAATGCTTTAAAAAAAATACCTAGGTATCTACCAAATTTCAAGTTATAGTAAAAAAAAAAAAAAGTTCTCCTTTTATGGGAGAACTTCCTATGATGCTAGCTAAGCATGGACTCTAAATTGTGTATTTGTAGAAGCTGAAAATAGAAGATAAATAAGGCTGTCCCTGGGAGTCCACTGCCTTCCTGTGTTCCAAAGGCACATCTTCTTATAATCCTGAAGCAGATAAATATTAACACTTAGGCAATCCTAAAGTAGTTTCTTAATATCATGAAGTTAACTTTAAATAAGGGTATTTTCTTATTATGTATAATTTATTAATTTTTGTCAGTAAAGCTTGGGCCTTGTCAATTAGGCACATGCTATGTTTCTATAAACCCACACCTAACTCACAGAAGTTTTAAGCTCCCCAGACATTTCTCCTGTGAACAAGAGCTCCCTTTGGCGAGTCTTGTGGCAACAGGAGGGCTGGAGGATTGTTTCACTTTTATTTTAGTACTAGAATGAGTGAGTGAATCTTTTACAAAAGAACCCATGGACCACTTTAATCAGTTTTTAAAGAACCAATTAAAAAAAAACTTAGAGATAAGCCATATCAGTATATTCATGTCCTTTAAATACAAAGTTTTGGAGCTAAACATGTTATTCTTGGCCACATCATTATAAATGATCACAAGAATCTCAGCTTATTCCCAGACTGTGCCCCCTGCATACTGTGTCCAGTGGTACTTACAGCATCCCAGTGCACTGTGTACTCCCCCTGCCATTCGTCTCTGTAAATCTCTTTTAACTGAAATCAGAACGCTTTTGATTTCTAGTATCTGATAAAATACATACAACATAGTAGAAACTTACTGTAAATGAACACCTGACAACTGACAATGTAGCCAACAATGATTTCAGCTTTTGGAGACCACGCTGTAATAAACTCACAAAATCATTATTCCTACAGAAGCGGTTAGGCCCGCGGAGCAGAACCACTGCTTTCAAAATCAGGAGCTTTACAAGGTGACGCGTGACAGATGCATCTGAGCCTGATCCACCGCAACTGCTGTGAAATGCGGACATTATCTCACCTAATGAGTGGATGAGAACACAGTGAGACCAGAGCTCCTGCCCTGGTCCTCTCTTCCAGAGCCACACACAGAGAAAAGGAGACAGAATAAAAACTGCTGGACAGCTCTCACTGGACCCTAGGAGGAGAAGACCAAAGGAGACCTCCCCGAGGCTTTGTTCTCCTTGCAAAAGGCAGCTTAAAGTGGGTAATAGAAAGAAACTCAGTGAGAGTTCCAGTCTGTTTACCGCTAGCTTGTCAGTCTGGCCATGTCTGACGGTCTCCGAACATTATCCACCAAATGAGGAAGCATGCTGGGCTATTTCTAACAAACCTACCAGTTCTAACATTGTATGGCCCTCGTCATCTGCTTCCGTAATTATCCACTGAATACATTCTGTCTTCCTAATTTGACTGACTCCATGGGCCACAAGGCAAGGCACCATTTGATTATGAAAGTACATGATTTCTTTACAAAAACATTACCTACACCTCCTTACATCTGATGCTTCAGAAAGTCAGGCACAGAGCTATAAACTCCTTTTTGAAATCAAATGTACTTAGAAATACCACAATTTGCTACTAAGTGTTAAATTTCATGTTTCCTGTAAACTATTTTTATTGGCACATAACACTGCATTAGTTTAAGGTGTACAACATAAAGATCTGATACGTGTATATATTGTGAATGATTACCACAAGGCTAACCAATTAATATCTGTTACCTCATGTAGTTGTAAATTTTTTTTCTTGTGATAAGAATTTTTAAGATCTAATCTAAGTGTTAAATTTTAAACGAGTCAATACATGTTAATCAACTACCCCCTGGAGCTCAATTAGCTCTTTGTCTACCTTACTGTCCATTATCTCCTTTTGGGCAGATTTTATCTGTACAAGTCTGTGCAGAAATAAATCACTGCATCCTCAGTAGCTATCTACATTTCTATCTCTCCCAGAAGCCTAGAGATCTTCATGTAAAGGGAGGACATTCTTCTTAATGTTGTGTCTCCAGTAACTAGTCAGTATAACTATGCTAACCGCTCAGTACAAACGAACATGGCAGGGCCTCCGTGCTGCAACTCCAACTCCGCTTTCTCCTTCTTCCTCCGTATCAGAGCAGATGAGTGTAAGTCATTCTCTCTGGGGTTAATTTCTCTTAAATACGGGAGGTGAAGGAGAAAAGCACAAGCTGTTTTTCATGCTTTGTTTAATTTTTGTTTGCAAGAATTAACGTTCAGTATCTTTATAGAAAACCCTCATCACCGTGGTGATCACGTCTTTATACATTCTGGAATACGCGGCAGTCCTGACTGGGGCAGTGCAAGGCTGTCCCGGGACACTTAGCAGGAGAGCTTCGTCTTTAACAGGGAGGTACTTGGGAGGCAAAACTAGAGCGAAGAGACGTGGTTTCTGGCTCTGTGACTACAAGGGTAAGAAGCAGGCGCAAAGCAAGAACTAAACAGGAAGCGGTCTTACCTGTACCGTTGAGTGTGGTGTTTTTATTCGTGTACAGCCTGATCATATGTCCTATTGTTTTCACATTTTCTCTCAACATTATTCCCCGAGCTTGTACCATGAAGAGATACGTGTTGGCTGTAAAAGAAAAAACGAGAGAAGATCATGACTCCATAAGCTTTTACAAAATTAGAAAAAAAAAAAAAAGAATATTCAGAATTTTGGAATTGCCCAATAAACCCAAATTGACTCAGCTAGCATGTCCAAAGGGAAAACAGAAATACAAAATGACTATTTCCTACTACCAAAAACTTACAAAAACAAACTCCCTTTTTAAAACAATAAAAGTGAAGGAATTAAAGTAGTCATACCCGTCCATCAAACACATGAACAAACTGAAATATCACGATTCCTTTATCCATCCATCGTTTTCTACTATAAAATATACTTAGAAATGTCAAAGAAGCGTTCTTTACAAGGACTCCATCACAAGGTCCTAAAATCCCCTTTCTCTAATTCTCTATTAATTCCCTCAAACCAAAGACTCTACAAAGATGAGGATTCCTTACTGAATTGTAAATACGTTGTAAGTCATCGTATCTAGGATGGATATGGATCTGGCAAGTTCCCAATGCTTTAAGGGGCATGGTGCAGGCTGACCTAGAGTTAGTATCTCTTTTGGTAATTTCGGAACTTTTACACTGCCTTTCAGTCACAAATCTACCTACCAGGACTGTAAAAGCAGACAAAAATCAAACTCATTGTGGCATTTTCAACTGAGCTGGCTTATTTAATTCTCTGCAGTTAAGTACTGCAACAATAATTTCTAATTTATTCCTTTGAGAGAAAGTGGTAACTTGACAAAGATTACAAAAATCCTTGCCTTTCGAGATGCCAAGCCTCCTCAGAGAGGCACAGAGGTAAAGTCAAAAGACCCTTCCTTCTTGGTCCTGATTTGGCTAGCACAGGCCGTAACTGGACCGCTCATCGATCTCAGCTTCCTCACCTAAAAATGGCAACATCACACACACTCCAGCCCCTTCAACTCTAACTATTCTCCAAGCATAAAGCCAAAAGACCATAAATTCCATTCAGAAAAGAGGCGGAGGCTCATTTTCACGACAAAACCAAGAAACCGCAAGGTTAGTTAATGACCCTTAATTTAAGATAAGCTGTCTCCGAACACATTAATGACACTCAAAAAAAAAAAAAATGAATGCCAAATGAAAAAAAAATTTAAAATGCCAACTCATTTTGAGCCCCACAGTCTGCTTCTTTAAGATGGCAACAGAGAAATGAGCAAAATGTAATGTCTGCCACCTCCTTTCCCATTTTTTTGAAATGTGAACTTGCTCAAAGTACAAATGAGCAGAGAGTAAACAAAAGTAACAGAGGAGCAGAATAAAAGAATACTTTTCCCCTAGCCTCCAATCCAGAAAAGAGAGAGAAACAGAAATCCAGGTTTCACGTAAGCTTTATCTCAACCATTTTTAGGAGCCTGTCTACATCCTCTCTAGAAAGCAGCCCTGCAAGAGGTTGAACTTACTTAAGCTTGAATGTATTACACCAGGGTTACAAACACCACAAGCTGTTACTATATTTTTGCTCTTTAGTGGACTTTAAAAGGGAAGCAAGACAAAGTGAAAAATGAAAACAAAGAGAATAGCCAACCAAAAAATGCGGGAACATCGTTCAGCAAAAGCCAAAGTAACATCAGCAGCCCTGCCTAAACCAAGATCTCAAGTTCAGCTGAAATGACGCAGGCAAAAAACATCACACAGATTACTCATGCCAAAGTGATTTACAATGTCTTAGGTCAATTAATCCTAAAGTTATACACGAGATCTGTCATCAGTGGTGTAAATATCCTACAATATTTGTTCTGCACCAAACTGGGGGGGAAAAAAAACCTGTCATGGAGAGGCAGGACTGAGCCCCCGGTTAAGCCAGGACCAGTACTGTTTCCCAGACTTGGGGGAAACAGAACTGGCCTGAGCAAGGACATGCTAAGTAGGAACACACGTGTATTACTGTACGTCCTGGAAACAGAACCTTTTAAAACTATATAGCTTTTACTTTTAATTAACACACCTACTCTTATAAAGAAAACTGTTTGAATCTTGAAATCAAGTCAAACATACGAAACAAGGAAAATATCCAGTATAGAAAAGGATAATCAAATTGTCCTAAAAACTTTCAAAATCTCAGGTAACAAACCTTAAGAAAAATTACTCAGGTACCTGTGACAAAGGTAAACCATTTACCAAAAGAATACATTTACTATTCGTTAGATGGATGGAGAAAAAGTAAAGCAAAGTGAGACACCAAGATCTCCAAATGGAAAATCTATTAGTTTATTTTAAATCATTTACAGCTAATTGAGTTACATTCCTTAGGTTAATGGTCCACATGGGTTTAATCCCTACAGATCAAAATCCATTAAGGAATGAAGCTGTGTTTAAATTGAGGCATTGTTAAGGAGGAAGGCCACGTGTCAAAGTGTCTCAAGGCACAAGAAACCAGCATGGAACAGTCCCTACTATCTGATTTTAAACATCATAAAACTACCATGACCCATACTCAAGTAACTACATCCTGCTAATTATCATTAATATAAAATATAACGTCTTATTTGAATGTCAGGAGATCCTTGCTTAAAACTCCTATTCCAACTTATAAGAAACCACACTTCAGAAAACAAACAAGGAAATCTTTCCCAGTCTTGCCGTTGGGTCTCAAGATAACCCAGAAACACACTAAAAACGACCACTGCTTAATTAAAATCATGCCATGCTCTCTAATTTAGTTCATTTGCTCTCTGCCTCTGCATTGTAAGACATAAATTTAACTTACTTATCTAGTTTGTTTTCCAGGGGGGAAAAAACTACAACTTAAGAAAAAAAAAAACTTCAAAAATCAACAGTTTGCAACAGCTTCCAGGCATCCTACCCTGCGTTTATGAGGAAAGAGATCTATGAAGGTGCCCCATTGTCCTTAAGACAGCTGTAAATGCATTTGCTGTAAATGCCCCACCCTTTCCCACATCCAGCTTCGCTCACTGATAGCGCGGTATGTATTCAAGTCAAGGAGACTGACACCTGCAGTGATCTGGAAAGACTTCCTGGGCTCTGAAGGACTCAAGACACACATCCCTCTGATCCAAGCTCCTAACCGCTGCAACACACCGCCAGCCTCCAGTCGTTGAACAAAACACCAGTCAGCACTGACCCGAGAGGAGACAACGCTCGGTGGGCATTCTCACACAAAGCTGTAACGCGGTGCTGGAGCTAAGACAGATGGACTACAAATACAATCTGGGGAGACGTCCGTACAAAAGGAGAAGTGGGAACTCTGGTGGTGAATTACCACAGGAGAAACTGTCTACAAAGGAGGTAAGAAGGTGAAGTACTGAACCATGGAAATAGACCATAGATAGGAGCCACCACGAGCCCAAGATGAATTAATCTGAGCTTGAACGCGGTGAAGGATCTACTGGACAAACGAAGAGGGACCCGTCACCCATGTCAAGTGTCATCACAGAGGCTAAGAAGAGAGACTAAAAAAAAAAAAAAAAACACCTTAAAAAAAAAAAAGCTTCTACTTAGTGTGTACTCCACAAGGCATTCTTAGAAGTTCTTTACACACACTCATGTGTGTGATCCTTACAAGCAACTCTACAAGGTAGGTCGTAACGTTCCCATTTACAGCTTAAGAAATTGAAGCACGGAGTTAAGTAACTTGTTCAAGATCATACAGGTAGTAGCACGTGGAGGAGCCCCAAGCCCCACACCAGCAGTCCAGCTCTACCACACCAGTTGACTGTTACAAAATGCTACCAGGAGATCCCTGCCTTCACGAGAGCAGTTTCATCAAAATTACGGAAACAAAAGGAAACTAGTGAAGGGTTAAGTGGATAAAGTGAAAGCAGTGAGTTTCAGCACCGCATGTGAGTGAGAGCAAGGTCAAGGGAAGTTTTCTCTGAAAAGGAGAGACCTGAGCAAGACTGTGGCCTGAGTGGAGGGAGGAAAGGAAATTTAAAGTGAAGGCCAATAAAGGAAGATGGAAGACAAGGACCAGACTTCCCGATGGGCACCACAGGACGTCTGCGGGGCAGAGAGGAGTGGGAATTGGGTACTAATGGCCAAAATCATCCCAGATACATAATGTTGCAGGACACGGGCCTCTGAAGAGAAGGGAAATTAACTAACATGCATTGAGTACCTACATTTGTTAGGCACTGAGCCAAACGCCATATATAAATATACGTAAATACACATATAATTATATTTCATTTAATTCTTAGGTAGCAGGTTGAATGGGGGCCCCCAAAAGATGTGTGTACATCCTAATTCCCAGAACCTGTGAATGTTATCTTATTTGGAAAAGGAGTCTTTGAAGATGTAATTAAGTTAAGGCTCTTGCGATGAGGAGATCATCCCAGATTATCTGGGTTGGCCCTAAATCCAATGACAAGTGCTCATACAAAAGAAAGGCAGAGGGAGATTTTACACACACACACTGGAGGAAGCAACGTGAGGACGAAAGCTGGGGTTAGAGAGATCTGGCCACCAGCCTAGGAAGCCACGGAATGCCAATAGGCACCCAGAGCTGGGAGCAAGGCAGGCTGCTCCCCCAACGCCCTCGGAGGGAGCACACGCCTGCCAACAGCTTGGCTGAGAACTTCTGGCTGCCAGACCCGCGAGATGGCACGTTTCTGGTTTAGGCTGCTCAGAGGGTGGTAGTGTGTACGGCAGCTCTAGGGAGTGACCACAGCACCCAGGGTACAGGTACACCTTCCCCATCACAAGATCAGAAAGCAAACTCAGAAGTCACAGAGGTAGAATTTTTAAACACCAAGATTCGGGGGGGAAGAGGGTGGGAACGGATAAATTAGGAGTTCAAGGTGTGCAGATATAAACTACTATACAGAAAACAGAGAAACAAGTTTACACTGTACAGCACAGGGTTAGACTACACTCGATACCTTGTAGCCACCTACTATGGAAAAGAATGTGCAAACAAATATGTGTGTGTGTGTAGGTATGACTGAACTATTATGCTCTCGACCAGATATTGACACAACATTGTAAACTGACTATGCTTCAATTAAAAAAAAAGAAAGAAAAAGAAAGGAGAAGGGCAGAAGGGGAAAAAACAAAAGATTCAAGCACTGGCTGGATGATTCTGAGGGGCAGCAATTTGGAAGAAGCAATGGTTCAAAGTCCTAGAGGAGAGGGAGCCATTAAAAAACAGAAAAATCTTCCATGCAAAAAGTTATGAAGGAAGTGACAACAGGAGGGGTAAACAGATTTCAGTTGATGCGAGGAGAGGTCAGAAGGGTAGTTCAAAATTACAGGAAAGGAAACGGTTTTCCATATTATCTACAGAACATGTAAGGAAACAAACAATATAGAAAAAGGCAAAACACTGTGTGTATGTGTCTCCTGATAATAACTGCAGATATCTGAATCAGGTATTCTCTGAATTTCTAAGAACTCACAATAATCTCTTAAATATGTGTTTCACATGCTTTTTAGTTTTCTTCTTCCCCCATCTGGCCCCTTGTTCAACAAGTTCCCAGAAATTACTCATCCAAGTTTGTAAAACTAAATATAGTATCTCTAATAATAATGTTGTAAACCCCAGGATGAGGCCAGACTATATACAAAATATACATAGTTCACACTTTGTCTAGGACCAAAGCATTGCTTGAGTTAAAAAACAAAAAATAACAAACTTCTAGGCTTTGTGCCAGGCTGGAAAACAAAGGATTCCCTTTATGTCAGAACACTATTTAAACAGTGTATCTGACCATGGTGATAATAATTCAAACCCAGGTATGGGCTCAAGGAAATCTGCAGAGCAAATAATTATTGGCCCATAATATCATAATATCCTCCTCCCCATCTTTCCAGTCAGTCACGGGCTGTCTAGTAAACAGAATGGAAGAATTCTGTGCTCAGAATCCCATTTTATCACACAATAAGGAACACAGCGATCACAGTACAGACCTACTTCAGACCTTAGCCAACAGCTCAACCTTCGCTCATGGAGTCGCTGACAGTTAACAAGATATTCTTCCCAACAGGTGTTTTTACCACTTCCACTCTGTAGTTGAACACTTTTAACTTATCTGAGGTTATTGTTTGTGTTTGAATAGGCATTAAGGTTAAATAATTTTAAATAAAATTTGACTTTCCCAACAGTCTTACGAAAGATGTTCAGGGTGGAGATATGTCCTTATTCAATAAATATTTGTTGAATGACTACCAACTGCCAAGCAGGAGGACCAGAAACTAAGGGCCCCTGGGCATTCCTCTGTAAAAAACCAAAATCCTGAAGAAGCATAAACTGCCTAAAACATCGGAAGTAATTTTACAAAACCAGATTATCAGTTCAGCCTAGTTTAAACTTAGCTGATAAGTCAAAGAATAGACTCTAACACACAATAACTTTCAGCACTGTCATTTGTGAATTCACTATT
This sequence comes from Camelus ferus, assembly GCF_009834535.1. Classification (NCBI taxonomy): domain Eukaryota; kingdom Metazoa; phylum Chordata; class Mammalia; order Artiodactyla; family Camelidae; genus Camelus; species Camelus ferus. Next base: position 14,704,512 of record NC_045719.1, read on the forward strand.
ATTCGCTTAACATAAACACATAGCTTCTGCAAAGCATGACAGGAGCCTGAAGAGCTAAGAGTTGTAAACCACACTGGAAAAAAGTAAAACCAGGAGGAAATCAGGGAATCAGGCAAGGAAAAATGCATGCAATTAGATTTTTAATCTAATCAGCAAGGAAACTGACAATGAAATTACAGACTAACAGATCAGACCATAAACAAACACACCCAGGAAACATTATAAACTTGTTGAAAATGAATGACTTCAGAATATATTTAAGGTGAATGTGAAATGAATCTCTACCCATTTAAGGAAGGTATCATAATGAGAAAAAATAAAAGTGAGACCTAGATAAACTCTATCTTTTACTATCATCCCCCAATTTCCTTGGGTTTTCACAATTAAAATACCTTTCACAAATTCAGCTTACTTATTTGGGAAAGGAAAATGACACTAAAACAAACAGGGGAGAAGGGGACACAGCAAGGAAAACGAATATCCAAGACTGCCAAAGCTAGGGGCAGGGTATAGCTCAGTGGTAGAGTATGTGCTTAACATGCCCGAGGTCCTGCGTTCAACCCCCAGTATGTCTATTAAGAGAAATTTTTTAATAAATAAAATGAATAAACTGATTACCTCCCCCCACAAGAAAAGCTTTAAAAATAAAGAATTAAAAAATAAAGAGACCGCCAAAGCTAGAGCATATTTCCAAATCAATAAACAAGCCACGTTAAAAATCCTACCATTGGTCTCTCGATTCAAATGAAAATAAAGTCCTATTTCTCTTCCTCCAAGTCAAACTGGAAATTGCACTATAATTATAAATCATAATATCTGAGCAATTAACTTCATGATCAGGAAGGCAATATATTTAGCATGATTCCAGTGAAGAATTATTATCACTAGAAAGCTTCAAATATTTTAAAATAAAACAAGATAATGTTTCAATCAAGATATCCTGTTAACAGTAACAAACTTCATAGAGCTGCTTCACTGTGAAGATACTATGAAAAGACTTTTTACAAGTCTTTTGTTTTTAAATTACTTCCACTGGCTAACATACAAGGCCATATGCTTTAGCAACTTTTATTGATCTTGTTAAGTGAATTACGATGTTATCTTTCTAATAATTAAAAACACTAAGTAACAAACTTAGGATCAACCTAGAACTCAGTCACATAGTGCAGACATAAAGAAACACATGACCCTGGTTGTTTTAAATAATCTGTCCATGCTGTCCATTTCTGTTCTAGAGGAAAAAAATTCTTCACCATGATAGTCATCTCTATCTCCAGTAAAACATGATGTTATAAACAAATTAATCTAGTTTTTACAAGGTAAGATTAGTTCTATGAAAGATCAAATGATATGGGATAACCAATTTGGAAAAGTAATCCTGTCCAGTGCTCAAATTTCTCTCTAACCATTTGGAGTGTTTGTCAGAAATAAAGCTCCCAGGGTCCAGAATTACCTGAGGTATGTATTAAAAATCAATCAGGATCCCTGGTGAAAAGGCCTGTATCACCCGGAGTAAGGCTTAAACACGTTCATATTTGAAAACCATTGCTTGTAGTAATTCTCTCAACACCCTTAACATTTGTTAACAAGCAAAACAATCTTTCTTTCATAATTAGTTCAACTTATAGTAAATACAGCCTCTTTTATACAGCTTTCTAATTTATGCACAATTCATTCACGCACAGTAGAATATACGTTTCATCCTTAATGCACATACAACACGAAGATCTGGTGGAGCCAAAGACTTTCACTAACTCGAGTAGTAAGTCACAAAAACAAAGACGCAAGCAACAAGTCATATTTATTACAGCTCTGGAAGAAAAAAAACGTTAATTACAAACTTAAGATTGAAAATCACTGTACATTTTCCTAAACATTTTGCCGTGCCACATAGCCAAAAATAAAACTGACAAACATTCTTTAAGCTATCTTCCCTCTTCTGAGGAGGGTTTTTTCTGTCGCTGAATAATGCAAACTCTGCCAAGGTCTGCTACGTATGCCCATGAAACAATACAAAGATGGCCCAATATATGATATACACGCTAGAGAAAAATAAATTTGGAGTGCTACCTAAAATCCTCCAGGGCGCCCAAGACATTAAGTAAAAATACTTAATAATAATTGGAGAAAACTCTTATTAATTTTCCAGATGCATGTTAATGGCATTGTAGGTATCCTCAGAAAACCTACTCAGCCTTCAACTGCTCCGATCTTCAATTCGAATTGCAACATTACTCGTGTATTATTCTCCTTGTTGTCATCCAGACAAAAGGCAGAAATGGAAGGATCTTTTACACAGTCAATCACTGGGTCCTCTCGGAATTTTAAAAAAGAAGGCTGAGAAGGAAAAGGAGAAAAAAGAAGGGTGAGAGAGCTGATGCGGGCAGGCTGCTCTGATCAGACTGGTAGGTACCCTGCAGGCCCAGCAGTGGTGACAACAGCTCTAGCCAGGAAAATCCACCCGGAGGAAGCTGTCAACACCCAAAGCCTGAGGGGCTCTCCGTTCGACAGGAACTCCCAGACGGGATCTGGGAAATCCCAGCTCCAGAAAAAAGCTCTCCGCAATGCACCTCCTCACTACAGCCTCCCCACCCACCTCCACGTTTTCACTCAGGTTAAGACAAACGAGACAGGCAGGTGTGAAAAGGAAAAGGAGTCACAAGGGCAGGTTGGTGGAGGGGGCACCGATGGAGGAGCCGGTCTGTCCCTGGGCAGGGGGAGCAAAGGGGCTGCAGGGATGAACACGGCACAGGGTCACCGAGTTCCAGGGGCTGTGAGGAGAGGGTCCAGCCCCCCTTCCCAGCAAAGCACCTTCTCCAGCCTCAGTAAGTGGTCGTCCACTCTGGGCTTGAGAACAGGCAATGAAAGGCATGCTCCTAGGGCTGCTTACTCCATGGTTTACAGCTCTGTGAAAAGGGAGCTTGGCTTCTTTATAACGAGCGGGAAACCTGACCGTAATCACTCTCACTGCTCTCTGGGGCTACGCAGAGAAGTTTCACCTCCTCTCTACGGGGTGTTCCTTTAAGCTGAAGAAGACAGAGTTCACATTTCTCCCAAATCTTCTATTTTCCAGGACAACTCAGGCAAAGCCGAAGAGTCAGATCTCCCAAGCGATCCATTTCAGCTCTCTTCCAAAAATCACTGACTTCAGTTCTTCCAGCAACGACGTGTGAGACTCTGGGCAAGTGGTGCTCTGAGAGCCTTCCCTTCTCTTTCTCTACAGCCAGGCCATCCTCCCAGCGGGGGGTTGGGGCGTGGAGCTCAGGCAGCGGACGAAGCAGTGGCTTACCTCTGGGACCTTGCTCCCGGGGCTTCTCTGCCCACAGGCCTCTATGTCCAAAGTTCCCCCAGCCCTGGGGCCTCAGACAGAGGGGCACACACAGGCGCTCTGGTGGGGAGGGGCAGCCGGAGCAGCGACCACCAGAGCCCCAGGCCCCCCGGGCACAGCACAGGGTCCTGAGAAGCACATCCTGTGATTCACAGCCCGTCACAGGATGGGCAAGGAAGTTAACTATTCACCCTGCATACGTGTAACGCGGCCCCAAGAGGAACATGCGTTCTGTTCCCAGCCAAATTCCAAACAGTGCTTGGAATACCCACCTATACAGAGACTACAAACTCAGATCAGGAGTTTCTCATTCTAAAGTATCCATAGACACGACTCTTTTTACCTTTGACCAACGTTAAAAGGCAGTCATGTGGGGAGGGTATAGCTCCTGGGTTCAATTCTCAGTACCCCCTGTTAAACAAACAAACAAACAAACAAACCTAATTACGTCCCCTCATAAAAAAAATAAAAAAATGTTTTTAAGGCAGTAATGATAAACATTGCTTCAAAATAAGTATGTCAATATCTCATTCTGCCACACTGTTTAAAAGACCTCAAATTTACTGATAAAACAATAAAAAGGAGAATGGTATTTAGCATTGTCAGATTTCAATGAATCAATTTCCCCTTCAAAAATACCTAATTTCCCACAAGGTCACAGGATTCAGATTCACTTAGGCTGATAGACTATAGCTGAGTTAACACATGTGCTCAAGACACTGACTGTGGGAGGCAGTCCGAGAAGGTCCCCCGGCCCCTTTTTGTGTCCAGGACTTCAAGACCCTTTTCGGACAAAGAAAATATGTTAAAAATGATGGAGCTGTGAGCTCTCCAATGGACAGGGCCCCAAGGGCAAGGAAGTGAGTGAGGCCTCCAGCCAACAACCTGCAAAGAATCACAGTCCTCAATCCAACAATCCCAGGAAATAGAATCCTGCCCAAATCCATGTGTGTGAACTTAGAAGCAGATCCTCCTCAAGCAGAGCCTCCAACCACAGCCTTGAGCAACACTCTGCAGCCTAGTAAGAGACCCTGAACCAGAGGCACCCAGCCAAACCGTGTCCAGATGCCTGGCCACAGAAACTAGGAGGTAACACCTGCTTGCTGTTTGAAGCCCCTAAATTTGGGAGTAACTTGTTACGAAGTAATAGGTGACTAGTACGCTGACCAACCCTGGCATGTTCTCCACTGTTCCTCATCCCCTGTCAGCCCCTCCAGTCTCCCGAGGTGCCCAACATTCAACGTCAGGATGGCACTGATGAGTGGGCTGGTGAGAGAACCAACCGGAGCTGCCAGACCAAGAGAAGTGATTTAACCAGAAACATTCAGTTGCTCAACAGTTCTTTTCTAAGCCTCTCGTATGTGCCAAGGCAGAAACCAAACCTCAGCCTAGCTTAGGAAACAGTGCGCTCTGTACTAAGCTTTGTTCACACAAACAGAGCCCCTCACTCTCAACAGCTCAGTCACCAGCCTTATCAGATATGAACACCTTCACCTTCCCTCTCCCCATGCATCTAGTTTTTGCTGTCATAAACATCTTTATCTCCTCCTCTCCTATTTCCAAAATTAATCCTTCTACACCCTTGATTCCACTCCCTCCACCCGGTCCCGGTCTCCCTGACTCCCACAGTGCTGCCTTTAACCTGTACACACCAGTACGGCCTAGAGGCGTCTCAAATGCAAATCTGATCAAGCCACCTTCCTACTTCAAATTTAAGCTTAATGGTTTGCCATTGTCCTCAGGCTAAAGTCCATGTTCTCCAACCCAGCTCAGAAGGGTCTCTATGACTGGACCTGTATTTATCTCTCGTGTTTTGGCCCACACTTCCCTCTGATTTCCATGTTTTAGCCCCCTACCTTTTTTTTTTTTTTAACTTTCCATTTCTCTTTCACCTCTTAGCCTTCAAATATTCCATTCCTGCCTGAGGTATTTTTCCCCAGGCCCATCTTCTAATAACCTAACTTAAACTTCTGGCCTCAGCTTAATCTTCCTCTTCTCCCTAACGCCTAAGCTAGCTCAGTGCCCCCCACCTCCCCACCCGGCGCCCCCAGGGCAAACTGCATTCCACACTCTCTTCAACAACTTTGCTGCTCCACTGTGCGGATTTCCCACTGGCTCTGAGCTCTATGAAGACAGGGACCACGTGGATCCTGTTCGGTGCTGAACCACAGACAAACGTGTGTAAGAAAATGAATTTAGTCTTCCTAGATCACGTGACGTAATTTGTTCCCTTTCTCAAGTCTTCAGACCGTGTCCTCACTCCCTAAGCATCTGCAGAAGCTCGGTCTTACCATCTTATAAAGATCCTTCAGTCCTACTTTCCACCAAATCAGCCACCTTCCCTTGACCTCCACCCGAAGGCAATCTGGCTGATGCCTCACGTTACCACACGATGCCACAAAAACAGCCTTGCGATAGTGGTCAGAAAGCTCCTACTTACCCAATCGACGAGTCTCCTTCCAGACTTTACCCCACTGAACTTTATCCCACTGCAACCTTGCCCTGCTAATCACTTTTACTTACTTATTTATTTTTGCAAAGGCCTCTCTTCACTTTCATGATCTCCCTCCGTTTTCCTCTTCCTGTTTCCCCTCTTGCCTACGCGGCTGGACTTCATTCACAGCTACGTTCCCTTCAGCCTCCGCAAGCCCTCCTCGGGTGACCATCTAAACTTTCCACCGTGTCAACCACACCGCCTCCCCTTTGGGGCTGGGGAGTGAAAACGGTAACAGAGCCTCATGGGAAACTTCTCAAATCACACTTGGGTCTCCTTCGTATTCCAGTTTAACCCCCATCACTCCACGCTTGAGAGCAACCAACTTAGTGAGCCACTTCTGCTTGTGCGAGCTAGTTTTATTAACTCAGGTGTGTCAGGGGAGAAATGGGTAAATTATCATTCACTATACGCTGAAGACACCCAAATCTCTCTCCTGTTAGTATTTCTCCTGGGCTCTCAGCCCTTATTTCCATCTGCCTACCTGCTGCCAAGTTCTTCCTCATTATCCTACAAGCAACCCAACTCAACTTCTCTAAAACCAAAATCCCCCTTCAAGGCATGTGGCTTTCTATATTTCCTCTGACTTGCAGCCTGGTTGTTTAAGCTAGAATGTGAACATCATCTTAAAGCTTCTCCCTCTCCTTCAAATTCCACTATTCACATTCTCTCAACTCTGCCCTGACCTCAACCATGACCTTGATCAGCTTCTAACCTATCGTCTGAGCTACCGAAATAACTTCCCACCTGGTCTCCCTGCCGTTGGCTCTGCCCTCTGTAACCCATACTTTGTGCTAGAAAAACTGCTCTCAGACAGAGGATTACATCATCCCCCTTTTCAGAACTTGTGATGTTTCCTGCTACTCACAGGACAAAAATATTAGCATGCAAAGCGTGATCAGTAAAGAAGCCCAGAAAAAAAGAAATGACCAACACCATGACCAGAACCAAAAGTATCCCCGAAATGAGCCCTGCAGACCAGAGAACTTGGTGAGGGGAGAAAAAAAAAAAAAGGAAAAGGATCTTTGAAACACAAAGCAAACTGTAAAAGTTCAAAATGAACACAATCAGGCTCACCCAGCCACGAGGCGAAAGGGCTGTGATAAGAAAGCTGCAGGGCAGCTCGCTACTTTCTGAGCCAACGGAGAGGAACCCAGCCAAGGGGGCTCTGAGCAAGGGCCTAAGTAAGCCACCCTCTCCCACCACACACACACACACTAACACGTGCAGCCTAGGCTCTGACCACCCATCCCAGCAGGCCGCCACCCCCCTCCAGACCCGAAAAGCAAAGCACATGGCCAGGTAATCCCTCAAAGGGCCTATAGGAATTCACACCAAAGTGGCCTAACGAGATTCCACCTCTGCTCAAGGAATAGAACAGCCCGTCAGCAAGTCTAGCAAAGGTCATCAGGACCATAGGTAAGTCAAGTGGTCAGTGAAATCCCCACTCCCCAGAGAGTTGTGCAATCTTCCCCACAGTGATTAAAGGCACATCAACTTCTTTCTAAATCACAGACAGCTTTAGTAAAGCTGTGGGAACCAAGGCCAGTTTCCCTCTGCCAGGAATCCTAGGGACCTCAAGCGTCAGAGCATCAGCTGTGCAGGGGAGACCTGGGACTTCTCCCAATCCGGCCCATCGACCACCCCACGCCCTAAGGGGAGGCCAGGTGGAAACAGCCCTACTTTCTGGAACCTATCTTCGCACATGCTGTTCCCTCTGATGCAAATCCTTTTGCTCAGTCCAGACCAGTCCTACCCACCACCTCCTCTGGAAATCCTTAACCAGCCCTCACTCCCCACTGCCTGCTTTCCAAGGACTTGTTCCAGCCCTTCCATGGGGCTCACTGTGCTGTACGAGGGAAGGAACTGTGTCTGTCCTCCACCTTCCTCAAACAACATCTAGTCCATCGGAGGTGCTCTATTCATGTTTGCTGAATGAATCTATGAGTCAGTTCTACTCCTGCTATACCACAGCATGAAAATGACTGTGTTGTGTTGGAAGTTATACTGAAAAGGGTTTCACACTAAGTGGAATTCCAGTTTCCATTTGGCCAAGGCAAGACCTTGCGGGGAAACTTGAACTCATCTTTTTGAAATCATGCACAAAGGTAGATAGAGAATGAGAAAAAAAATTCATGGCACCAGCCTCTATTGGGTGGGCTAGGGCAATCTGTCCCTGGATTTCCAGGGTCGGGGGTGGTCTGCAGACCCGTTACCCTGGTACTAAAGCTCATAATATAAAGACTATCCCTGTATTTCTTGCATGAATTAAAAAGTTCAAGGAAAATGCTTCAAATTATTCTTAAAGTAATGAGCTTTGAGTTTGATGAAATTCATCACAGATTAAGACCCAAATAGTCAAAAAATTGCTGAGTCAAATGAAAAACATGGGAAACTAAACATTACACTGTCTACAACCGTGTGCTCAGAAGGGAGCGAGGAACACTGGTGAAGGAGACTAAGAAGTTAACTAAAATGATACAAGTGCTGACTTGCCTGGGGAAGGCGCACGACAAATACAGGTCCCTAGACAGAAAAAGTAGGAAAATACAATCGATGTCTACTGAACAGGTTGACGTGGAGAGGATTAATACGGGTTTCTTAACGCAAGAGATAGGAAACACTTAAGATCAACTTTAAAATGCTCTCTAATGCAGTATATATTTCGGTCATAAGAAAATTCTGCCCCAAGATGTAATTCAGGTTAAAATATTAATTATTTCAAAAAGATTCTATATACATCTAGTGTAAAGTAGTTCTAAGAACCTAGCTAGTTTGGGGTATGTCCCACTAATAAGATACCCGTGATGAAAGGGGAAGTATGCACAAGGCATTCTGCAGCATACCAAAGGACCACAGCTGTCTTTCTGAAAATCAAACTGTGCAAAAGAGCATTGCACTGGGAGCTGAACTAGCCACATTTTTCATGGAACATCATTCTTCCTTAAAGGTATAACTGACAAACTATGGTTATTTAGACTTCTGTGTTTGACCTACATTTTCCTCAAAATGAGCAAAGTGAGCCTGACACGTCAAGAGAAACTGACAGCTTGTGTTGTTACCGGTGATAAAACGTGAGCTTTCAGGCAAAAACATGAATTTTGGGAAACTGCTTCTCAGTAATTAAAAAATAAATAAGGCGGCTTTTTTTTTTTTGCTGCTACATAATACTGGTTTGAGAAATAGATTCCATTTAACAAATTGATAACACTTTATAAGTCTTAGGTTTTCATTCTTCTTACTGGTTTTAACCAATATTTTAAAGTTATAAATTAAAAGACCCACCAAAGAAGAGTAGTTTAAACCGTGTCTACCTAACTGCCGGTAAGACAATTGCCAAAGTTTTTATATTTCAGTGATTGTTCTATAGCAAACATTAAGTATACGAGTAAAAAAATGCATTAGTATTTCATATCTATTGAATTTTAAGAATCTATCGATAATATATTAATGCAGTAACAAAAATGGATGAATGCCAAGTGAAACCTGGAATTCTGAATTCCTTTGTTTAGCTTTTTGAGTATGAAAATTTTAACATGTTACTCAAAATACCAAGAAAGTAAGAAAATTGTGTTTTTAAGTGCAAAAAAACACTTTTTCTCCAAAATCTCTCAAAAGTTAAAAATGTCTGATAAAATAACATCCCCCCGCCAAAGACGTCCAACCTTTAAATAGCTACATGAGAAAGTAAAAACTGCTGCAGGATGAAGAGTTGATTGATAAGCCTTCCAAAATGGCTGAGGATGTTAAGAAAAGCCTGCTGAATATTTTGGCTAACTACTCTCAAATCCACTGAGCTATCACTACCACTTCTAGTACAGGCTTCAAGAGGTGTCTGGTTTAGCCTAAAGAAAAAAAAACTGCATTAAAAGAAAATATGTTAAAATACTCGTATTTTTCTTCAAACTTTGACCTCAAACTTCTGTTTGGGGATACAACAAGGTTTCAACAATTTATGTCTTCTCAAGCATCATTCTGGGCTTATACATCTTACTTGAGCCTGAAAACTTAAATTAAGAAAAAGTCACATAGTAACTTTTAAGAAATAAACAGTCTTGATGAGGTTTCAGGAGCTTTGCTTCTTCCTTTCTCCCTGCAATTCATTCCAATAACTGACTATGATGCAAGACGATGCCCTGGTGATAATTTCGTCTCAAAACTCTGCAGGTGCTTTCACTCTGTAAGGGGCCATACATTTTTAGCTAACTCAGGGGAGAAACGGTACTGGCTCAAAAGACTACTGGTGTCTAAAAAGAAATGACAGGGGATGCACAACGTTACTAATTAACATTAAAAACATAATAACCAGGAAGAACTCAGAAAAGTTCTGGAAATACAATACGTTTTAATATCAATACGAAGGCCTGATTTTTCAGTCGTAAGAATGCCACACTAGCACCTTTTCAACCTAAAGGGGCTCAGGAAGGAGAATATCTAATAAAGAGGGCAACTCACGTAGATTATACAAAAGTGTATTTTGGACCAAAAACCAAAAAATGGTAAATAGGTTAAAATTTCAAACTGCAAACTATCTCGCATAATTATTATTTTAATCATTCTTTTTATCTCAGAAGTCCTCCTAACAGGTAGCAGAGGCTACCTACCCTTGAAAGGCAGACTCAAGCAGACTAAATAATGGGGCTTTGTTTTTACCAGACAACTCATTGCCTAAAAATTCCTGAAGTGTGGCACAAATGTTCATTGACCCCATTCTAAAAAGTGACCTAGAACACCAGAATAGTACATTCTTGAGCTCAATCACATTCTCTGCTGTTGGTTTCTCCCAACGTATTTTTACAACCAGTGTTACAGCTGAGGGTGTTGGAATAAAATTACGGTAAAGCACTAACATTAAGCTTAAGCACTAAGTTTAGGCTTAATATTAAATGGATAAAGTTGTCATGAATACCCAAGAAAGTGACCAGGGCATCCTGGGCCAACACACCTAATTTTGCTCTGTCCATTTAATGCAGTCTTTAAGTTATTTTTAAACGTGAATTAACAAAACTCACATACCAAAGCCATGCCCAGAAGCAGTTTTTGTGACAGGTCTGAAATCACATTTCAAATAAAACGCTTTCTGCCAGACCCGTTTATAACAGCTTCCAAATCCCAGTAAGTAACATGCTGCGTTTCCTGCACTGTGACCGTGGGAAGTGAGGGTGTGTCTCGGTGCTTACCGATGCCCGGAGCCACATAGATGAAGTAGAGGCAAGACGAGGAGAGGGAGAAGAAGAAGATGAAGGCGAGGAGGGAGCGATTGGAGACCCGCATCATCCGCCGGAGCACAGACATCTTCCTTTTCCCGGCCAGCAGCTCGGGCTGCGCTCTCAGGCCGGACTTGGGGACACCGTCCAGGCCCTACACTTCCATGAATGTGCTAAAAAAAAAAAACCCCGAGACCGCAGCGGGGTCCGCGCGGGGAGGCTCTGGGGGAGAGGGCCCGAGAGGCAAGGAGAGAGGAGGGAGCGGACGGAATGAATGGGAAGGCGGAGAGCCGGGGGAGGGGAGAAGCGGGCGAACGCGGGGGAGGGGAAGGGGAAGAGAGGACGCGGGGCGTGGGGGCCGGGGACCAAAGGACCCGAAGAGGCCGTGGAAAGGCGAGGACGCGCGTTTATCGCCCGGCAGCGGCGGGAGGAGGGGCTGCAGGTGGGGAGATGCGCGGGCTGCTCGCCGCGGCGCCCCTGCGGAGAGGACCCGCCGACTGCAGCACGCCGGGCTGCCCCGCGGCTCCGGCTGCCTGCGCCCGCCGGGGTCCAGGTCGCGAAGCCCCCGCGCTCAGGGTCCCGGCCCCCCACGCTCCGCAGGCCTGCGTCGCCGCCGCCGCCGCCTCCTCGGGGCCGCGGCGTCTCGTGCCTGCGCGGGGCTAGCGTGGGCGCCGGGGCCGCAGCCGGCGCGCGCGACGCGCGGGGGCCCGCGGAGGCCCTGGGGGCCGAGGAGCTGGGCGCTCGCGGGCGCGCAGCCTCCTCCTCATGCCGCTCCGGGCCCCGGCGTCCCGCGGCAGCCGCGGGAGCCGAGCGCAGGCGAGGGCGGCGTCCCGGCCAGCAGCGAGCGTGCTCCGGCTCCGGCTCCGGCCACCGCCAGCTGCCCGCCCGGCCGCAAGGGCGGCAACCACAGCAGCATTACAGCCGCCGGCCCGGGGTGAGGCGCCCCCGCCGGCGCCGCCCCCGCACGGCCCCCGGACTGCAGGAGAAGAACCGCCGGACGGCTCGCGCTGCGGGTAGAGCCGAGGAACCCGAAGAGGAGGAGGCCGGGCGCCGTCGGAGACGCGGCTGGGTCGCAGAAGGGGCGGACGTTCAAGGGCCGGGTAGTGGCGGAGGAACACCCGGGCCGGCGAGCGCGTCCAGAGACCCCCGGGGGCTCCGCGCGCTTGCTCGGAACTGCAGGCGGCGCTGCGCCGGCCCCGAGGAAACCAGGAGGCCCCCGCCCCTCCCCCGAAACACCGCGCCTCCTGATTGGCCCGCGCCGCACTGCGCGGAATAACCTGCCCCCACCCGCGCGCGCGGGGACCCGCGCCCCTGCCGCCTCCTGCGTCACCGTCGCCCACGCCGGCTTGGGGACCCCAGCGCTCGCCGCGCTGCCGGGGACTGAAATACTGATCTTGAGGCTCGGATGTGTTCCTTCCTGGGACTTGGTAATGAAAGATGCTGTGCCTGGAGGGAAAAAGGAATCTCGAGGAGGATATGAATGGTGTGCTTTTATCCCCAAAATACACGAACATGGTGTTTTCCGGTCCTGGATTAACGAAACCTCCCATCCCGCACTTCCTATAGAAACGTACTGTCAGGATGTGGTACGGCTCGATGCGTACCCCTCGTAATAGGACTTGCCTTCCCATCTGAAGGTGAGCACTGGGTAGTCCTACTTTAGCTGTATTGGTTCAGGCAGGGCAGAAAAGACTTATGCGCAGCCTATAGGCCCTTGAGCGCTGCAGCACCAACCACCTTCAGTAGACAGATTGTTGTAATGCAACTCCTAGGTCGTGGTCTATCTACCCTTAGTTCAAAAGCTGCATTTACTTTCTAGCTAGTCCTTAGCTATGTCACATTTTTCCAGCGCCTGTTTTCAGGTGTTTCTTTTGCAACTAATCGTGTAGGAAGTGGCTGGATGCTCCCTGCCATTATTTGCTCAGTATTTCCAGATGCAGTGGTATTGAACCACCGATTGATTGCCAGCAAATTTGGTGTCTTCTCAACAAGATAACCCATGCCTAGAATCGTCTCTGAGATACTGCTATGCTATGTGGAGCCTGACCGAGTTTATAATTCCACTAAGGCCTTTCATTAACTGGAACTCATGCCAAGCTAGTACCTCTCTTCTCAGCCTTCAAATGGTGGGTGTGATACCGCCTTGTAAGGCTGTGGGATTAAACGGGATAAATGTAAAATGCGAAACATGATGTCTGGCACCTAAGAGGGTCCCTTAATATCCCATTAGACAGTTGTGTGGATGGAATCATCAGGTTCAACTTCATTTCTTAGTATTTTGTTTTTTGGGATACTTACAAGTTACTCAACTTCTCTGGCTAATTTGATATTTAATGTAAAAGGAAATGACACTATTTTATCACACTTTCGGATGCTTAAGGGGAATCTGAAATACAAAAATGGAGCAACATATTAAGTGAAAGATAAAACTCACTTTAGAAAAAAAATACCTATGCAAGCAAAAGAAACCCATGAATAGTGAGAAAGCAAAGTTATAGTAGTTCCCTCTCTGACCCTGCTGACTTTTATCTCTGTTTGCACCAGTACTACTGGGTGTTTACAGTGCTAATACTACTGTGCTGGCTTAGCCATGGACAGTGCTTCTCAGAAGGGTTGGCTTTTTAAAAGGAAAGTTTTCTACAAAACTAAGTGTAAAGTATTAGCATCTTAGAAACCAATGATTATTCTTATTTTAGGAAACCTGAAGTCTGTGTATAGATGTGCCTGGCTGGCACAGTTGACCACCATTGGTATCGCTCCCCAAGTTCACCATGGTTCTTATTTAAACTGATTAGTTTTCCCCTGGAGTTAAGTACCAGAGAACTAGTTCAGTCAGTGCGCCCATTAGTATTGTTGATTGCCAGCCACACAGAGAGGCAGCCAGGCAGCCTGCAGTTGAATCCCAGGCACTCTCTTGTCAAGTGACCACCAAGATTACTCAGAGTTCCTTGTGCCTCCATTTCCTCATCAGCAAAAGAAGATAAACATAGTACCTAGTAGAGTTGTTGTAAGGACTAAATTAAGCGAGTTAATGCCTCTAAAAAGCTCAGGAGAACCTGGTACCTAGTACGCACTATTTGAATATTTGTTAAATGTCTTCTTTAAAATCTTTCCTTTAGATCACTCTCTGCCAACAGTAACGTGATGCTGGTCTCTTCCTGTTTAAAAACCAAATTTCCTAATGAGTCAGCCATGAAGTCTCAATCTCTAGTGTCTGAAGGATGCTTCAGGGTCTCAGCTCATTTGTAAAGCAAAGATCAGTGAAATACTCAGAGCCAAATCTTTTCAAGCCCAGATTATCAACCGATACTTCCTCAGGAGCCAGGTAAGGCCCCCAACAGAGTGACCATGTAGAAACCTACTGAGTTTAATTTTATGATATCGAAGAGACTTTAAACTTAAAATTGTAAGACATGACTTAAAATAGCAAGACACAATTTCTCTTAACTGCTTTGTTCTACATATAGTACCACCAAGTATTCTGTTTATTATTTTCTGTCCACTAGGTTTTCTATTTATATTAATCAGAAATATACTACTGAGGTGGTAATTACCACAAAAAAAGAAAAATGTACTTCTTTAAGGAGATGGGTGACATTTTACTTGGACTGTGCTGAGGGTAAACAACGTCTATGAAGTGTTTTGGATTTGTTCATAACCTTGGTAGAATAAAAATCAATGCAGTTTTTTTTTTCCTGTGAATTGGGGTGAAAAGAGAATGAGAAAAGCATGTAGAATCTCACTTTTGTGATTGCTTAGGGCTCAGACTTCCATGTTACAATCACTGATTAAACATAGTAATTTTATATATTTAAATACGTGGTCTCAGCACTTGAGATTCAGTTAAAGAAAATTGGTAGGTTGATAAATTGTGCTTAGACAGTTGAATTTCTTTTTTTACTTACATAATTGGAATGTAGATTGTATAAGAGTTGGACATTGGCATGATTCAAAAAATGGAATATTTATTCTAAAATATTGTTATTGTACAGAAACTTCCCTTAAATAAAGCCCATTTTCCCACTGATTTTCATGATAGAGTTCTGCTGAGAAAAAAAAATTAGTCCCTATCTCTTATGTAGGTTATGTTAAAGAAATCTTATAAATATATTTGAGAGCAAACATAATCACCTTAGAGCCAGGTTTTAATAATCTTGTATAAATATATATGAAATAGTGGAGAACTTGATAACACTGTATTATAGTTAAATTTTAAAAAGAAACCACTGTAGTGGCAACAATCCTTACCTAATTCAGCAGTTGACCCAAATTTCATACTCATCTCAAATTGCCTTAATCCCTTCATCTCGAATCCAAGCTCATTCTTTCACATCATAAGGATGCCCTACAGCATTTCAAGTATTCAAACCACTTTCCTATCATTTTCGTAACATCCCTTTGGGGTAGATATGGCGACTATCATTATGTCTACTATATTATTATGCCTCAGGGAGGCACACTGTCTGACCTCAGGTCACACGCTGACAGGTAACAGAGCTCAGAAAAGAGCCAAGATGTTGTCAGCCTCATTCAGTGCCCTTTCCACAAACCACACTGGCTGCCATTTTCACATGGATTCCTTTGCTTACGTGGGCAAATGTTTTATTTTAAATATTTCTATCAATAAACATATACAATCCATTTTTCAGACTTTCTCTACCAATTTTGTCTCAGACATCTGTATCAGTACATGACTGGTACTACATGGAAAGTAAAGTTAAGGCCCAACTGTCTGGTTCTTGCTTGTAATCAGTTGATAAGTCAAAATGAGAAAATTGATAGATTGTGTTTGCTTTATCTATTCTTTTTTTCTCAGCATAATGCTAGGTTTATTCAACAGATTGCTGTTTTTGCCTTAAAGGGAGCTGCCAGGCACTAGCCACTGACTTGCTCCCTAGGCTGCCTGGAAAAAGAAGCCTGCCCAGTGATGCTGGAATGAGAATCTGTTCAGAAAACGATGAGGTTCAAGGGCAGGGGAACAGACAATAAGAAGCAGAGATGGGAGACTGAAAGAGTAATGAGTCACATCCCAGGCAGTGCCCTGTGTCTTGCGTGGAAGGAATGCTCTTGAAGCCACCCCCAGGGTACACGTGGAGGCTGCCTCTTGGCCTGCTTGCTTCCTCTGCCCAGGCAGCCTGCCTGAAGGCTGAGGGAAACTAAAGGCTCGGCACATGTGTGACCCAGACGCGCAGGGCACCTCGGGTGTTGTGCACAGCAGCCGGGCATCTCAGCCCTACAGAGAAGGCCCGTGAACTTGGCCACTGAACAGACAAAATAAACATCCACATTCCCAGAGCAGCCTTGAATTCTAAACAGCAGTTAGTCCTGGGTAACCTGAGGACAACCTTTCTGATTAATACACACATCCGTAATAAAAAGAAGGAAGAAACAATTCCTAGTGCTTGACGTAGTGAATAGAATCTGTTGGTCATAGTCCAAATAGCCTACCCTCATTCGTTTGATTTTTTTAAGAAGTCATTTCCTGAACACAATTCCATTTGGATAATATACAAAGTAGTTTCCCAAACCTGGTACAAAAGCAGGGTAGTAAATAATTATTGAATGAATGAATGAACGCAGTCTTAACTTTTACACTATTACGTATATTCCTTCAGGTTTAGTGTAACAAGAAGTACGAGTTAGTTCAGTTTCTCTTACCCAGAGCATGTTATCAAACGAGCCATCTTCATAGGTGAATGACTCACAGAAGTAGAGGGTAAAATACATAGATGACAGGTGTATATTCTGAAAGTGTTCTTTTATTATATCAAGAATCTTCTAGCTGTGGCAGACAAAAGCATTTTAAGAAATGCAATTATGATACACAATAGCTTTTAATGAAGGATATTGGTAGGCCATTTATTATCATATTTAACATTTTAAGTCTCAGAATGTCCTCGGTCTGTGATTAAATCACTCTGGGAAAAATACTGGTTTTGGCGCTTAAATGGGTAAATGTCAAAATGAGAAATAGGTTTCAGGTAAATACGATAAAGGATTTCAGTGTTTCTGTGTCTGAAAAGGTAATTCTAGAATACTGAGATCCTGGAAGGGACCATGTAGCTCAGTGGAGGAGCACATGCTTAACATGCACGAGGTCCTGGGTTCCATCCTCAGTACCTCCATTAAATAAATAAAAATAAACTTAATCGCGCCCCCCCCCCCCAAAAAAAGAGCAGCTATGGAATACTGAGATCCTGACTTGTGCTAAAAGCCGCAAGTTCATAGTCACAGGTGGGATGGAAGTTACTGTAACAAGACATGTTTTAAAAAAAAAACAAAAACAAAAACAGAACTTTAGATACATCAGATAACCAAAAGAATGAAAGAAGCAAAAATCATTTTACCCTGAAAAGTATGAATAATACCAGTTGACCACTATCAATAAGGAATGCCCCAGACATGCAAGGACCGGAAACATTAGGCAAATTATTAACATAACCCAACGTATTAGGTCAATGACAAAGAGGCAGTATCTTCTTTTTAAGTAGAAAAATATATAAATACACCGCAGTTTATTTACTTATCCTATTGTTTCTCAATGGACATTGCTTTTCAATTTGACTTAATCACAAATAAAACTAGTATAAACATTTGCACAATATGTATGTATTTCTGTTGGTTCTATACCTCATAGTCAAAATTCTAGATCTGATGATCTGTACATGCTCAGATTTCAGAGATAATGACAGACAATTTCCCAAAATGATCGACACCAAAATGACACTGTCATCAGCAGCATCTGAGAGTTCAGGTTCCTTATAGTTTCACCAACACTTAGTATAGTCAACCCTATTAATATTAACATTTCAGTAGAATATAATGGTGTCTCATTTTGGTTTTAATTTGCACTTTCCTGAGGGTTAGTGGGACTGAGCAATTTTTCATAAATTTATTGTCATACGGTATCTTCTGTAGAAGCTGCAAAAGCATTGGATACAATTAAACAATTTCTGATGTTACAACTCTTCATAAAATAGGGATAAGAGGATATGTTCTTATTTTGTAAAGAGCTATCTCAGGCAAATTGCTTCAGCATGATTAGTGTAGAAGCACCCTCATTCAAATCATGAAAAAGATACGGACTGGCAAAACTTAGCCAATGCACTTGGATAATACAATTAGGTAAAAATAGTGGAAAGAAAGTGATAAAAAGTTATTGTTATTTATATAAAGAGCATTAATTGGAATGCACATTAGATCTAATAGGAGAGATTAATAAAGAACCACACAGAAATATATATGCACACTTACTCAGTTCAACATTGGGGTACAGTCCTAGAAACCAGAGCTCTAACTGGACTGAATTATATGGGGTCCTATAGTTCCTTCCTGTGGAGAAGTATTTTAAAATTGTACTTGAGCAATTGCCCTATTCTCTCAGCTTTTAACAATGGTTAGGGTGCCCTTCAAAATGTCAAAAGACCTCTGCCAATCTCCTATTTTCTTTATCCTCTGCTTCCTCAAGCATTTCCCTGAAAACATCACCAATTGCCAGAAAACATGTATTCTAACCTAGTGCCTGGTCCTTTAGCCTTTCCCTTTGTGGTAGGTGGAGTGCTGTGGTCCTGTAACTTTTCAAAGTCAATTCGTGTCAGAATTATTTACCGGAACTCAAAATAAATCCCAGGAGAAGCTAGAGCAGAGAAAACAACACACATTCTAGAATGACTCATCTCAGGATGGCTGGGACATGGCTCACTGATTATGTTTGGTGGCTATGTGGTCCACTAGTACCTCAAGGGTCAGACTTGTGATGGCGCTCAGAGCATAGAGAGAGACCCTGTTAACAGGGTAATACCATCTACTATGTAATGTATAAATTCATTGTTACACATGTAGCCTGCGCTACCTTTTAAGATATCATAAAGACAAGTAGCAAACGGAGATATAATGTACCTGATTATATTACAAAATTGGTAAAATCTGATCAAGTTATGCCACACTAACATTAAACTGTGAGATTACATAATAACAACAACAAAAAGATCTCAAGTATAGCAGCAACTATATGTAAATAATACCTACGGATAAACTGAAAAGGAAATGCACAAAACCAATATGAAAGAAAAACAACAATTTAAAAAACTGGAGACAGGACGTCTGGTTTCCAGTTCTGCACGTAAGGGGCTTAGAAGTCACCACTCTGTCCTAACGGCAAGTAAAGTGCTGAACAGACTGAAAAAAATCAACAACTCTTCCTGGATCCTTAAGAGAGGTCAGGACACAGACAAGCTGCTGTCCCCGAGTTTAGAGAAACAGACAGGCAAACACCGGGAGTCATGGCTTACCAGAGCAGACACTGATGAGCAGAAACCACCAAGGGAATCAGTGCTGGAGCAGGAAGACCTGAACCCTAACCCACAAATCGCTGGAGGCTCAGTATGAAAAAGTCTGAGAGTTGGAAACTTCAGGGGATGCAGTCATGGAGGACCCCACACTTTTGTGAATTTTATCTCCAGGAGTTCAACCATGTTCTCATAATAAATATCAAAGAAAAATCTCCTTATGATTCTAGGAGAGCACTCCGTCGTCCTTAACAAGCCTTGCCCTCAGAAGAGACTAGTGAACCAGAGTGTAGCCTGTTGGGGCATTATCAGAGCCTAACTGACCTGGAGAAGCGAGGCTCTCATCATCTGGTCCCACCGAAGGAGGAGGAAGAATGCTGAGAAACACTCGTGATGTTCACAGTCCAGAGGCACAGACTCACTAAATGAATTGAGACCTGATCATAGGAACACTTCCCCTCCCCCAGCACCTTACCACCACATTACTACAGACCTATCTGCAGCAGTTTCTTTTACGCAGTACATCATGGCCGCATGTCCAGCAAGAAGAAATTACAAGGTATATTAAAAGGCAAGAAAACACAATTTGAAGAGACAGAGCAGGCATCAGAACCAGACATGGCAGGGATGCTGGAATTTAAATTCCCAGACAGGGAATTTAAAAACAGTCAGGCAGTTTCTTACAAAACTAAACACACTCTCCATATGATACAGCAATCACCCTTGGTATTTACCCAAAGAAGTTGAAAACTTATGTCAACACAAAACCCAGCACACGGCTGTTTACAGCAGCTTTATTTACAATTGCCAAAACTTGGAAGCAACCAAGGTGTCCTCAGTAGGTGAATGGATAAGTAAACTGTGGTACATCCAGACAGTGGAATATTATTCCGGGCTAAAAAGAAACGAGCTACCAACCATGAAAAGACATGGAGGAACCTTAAATGCATATCACTAAGTGAAAAAAAGTCAATCTGAAAAGACTGCATACCATATGTCTCCAAAACTGAAGACAGTAAAAGGACCAGTGGTCGCCAGGGGTAGGGCGGGGCAAAGGAATGAATACGCAGAGCACAGAGGATTTTTAGGGCAGTGAAAATAACCAAGATACTGTAGTGTTGGACACATGTCATTATACATTCATCCATACCGACAGACTATATACCACACCAAGAGTGAACCCTAATATACACTATGGGCTTTGGGTGATAATGACGTGTCAATGTGGGTTCATCAGTGGTGACAAGTGTACCACTCTGGTGGGGGATGTTGATGATGGGGAGGCTGTGAATGTGTGGGGACTGGGAGTACATGGGGAAATCTCTGTACCTTCTTCTCAATTTGTCTGCGAACCTGAAACTGCTCTTAAAAAACAATTTAAAGA
The DNA here is from genome assembly GCF_009834535.1 of Camelus ferus. Classification (NCBI taxonomy): domain Eukaryota; kingdom Metazoa; phylum Chordata; class Mammalia; order Artiodactyla; family Camelidae; genus Camelus; species Camelus ferus. Next base: position 14,725,213 of record NC_045719.1, read on the forward strand.
AAGCAAAGCTTTTGAAATAAGGGCCAATTTAAAAACAAGTTTAACTCATTTTGAGAATCAGATATTTTATTCAACTAAATTTGCTTCCCCAAAAATGGAGATCAAAAAGAAAGCCTGAACATGGAAAGGATGGAAAATCCAATATTATAAAGAGGTGGCTTTTTCCCTGGATGTGACGCCATGAATGTTAAAGAATGACCAAGCTAAAGAGTGACAGTCGTCCAAAAATAAGACAGGACACCTGGGAGTAAGTATGCTTCCAAGGCAAGAGACAGCTCCCTGGCTGTAGCACCGTTTGTAATCACTACCATTTATGTTTCTAGTATTCTTCATCTGACAAGGCATGGAAAACATGGTTATTGTCAAGGTGAGAAAGACGATTAATTAAGGAAATGAAGTCTTTCCTTCAGGAAGTGTAAACAGGAAGCATTTCCCAACTAGTCTGCTAAAGCATCTCGGATGGAGAAGGTCAGCGCTTGTAAGCAAGACGTTGCCATCCTAGCTAGGTGTTAGGAAGATTTATTCCTTGCACTGAACGTAACACCCCTTTGCTTGCCCAGGAGACAGGTATGTCCCCAGCAAGACCGGACATCTGTAAACACACCAGCCTCTTCAGGGTGATAGAATACTAGACAGAGAATGAGCAGTCTCCCCACACTCTCCAATGGGTTGACAGAGCCAAGGTACCAAGGAGAGGACCTGAGCTGACTCCAGTTAGAATCCTTTGCTGTAAGATCTTCTCTAGTTAAATGAGAAGCATCTGTAGGGTTTTTGGTCACAACAGCTGGCATTATTACTGAGTTATAGCTGATTTAGTTTCCGATCCTGATACAAGTTTTCTTAGAATAAGTTATTTCAATGAAAAAAAATCTCCATGTATTTGCTTGACTCCAAATCTCACATTACCAAAATAATATGCAAAACTATGAAACTGATAGTATGGAACAACCAAGATAAATTGGACCCCTCCGCATCTTACAAACCAGTCTGGCATCCCCAGACCCCATATATCTTTAAATTGTTAATGGTAGAATTATTTTACCAATATGAGTTACATAGCAATTAATAAATAGACATTTAATGTTAAACCTTCTTGATTGAATTCCTGACCGCTGCTTGTAAAAATAACAGTAAAATCTCCTAGAAGGCTTTATCACGTGTGGCAATTCTTAAGAACCATGCTATGCAGTGGAGAGGGAAAATTGATACTATGAAATTTAAGTCTCATTAAAATGAGGTGGGGGTGACTTTTTTTTTTCCTTTCTTTAAGAAAAATACATCTGGTAAAACCTTCTCCACTGCCACCGAGAAAAGAGGCTGAAACAACAAAAGTATTGTACATGGAGCAGGAAGAAAACTTGTTATTAAAGGCCAGGCTGGCATAAAGTCTTTTCCAGTGTAAACCAATAAAATGGAAACACTCTGCCACCTCTCCTGCCTGGAATCAACCAAAAATAACAAGGAGGACAAGAAAAGTCTTCAGTGACGCTGGAAAACACTTCAAATTCTGAACTAGCCCGCATGAAGAAAGCCTGGGAAGACAGCCTTCGGGTCAGGGAGTCCCGACAAGAGGTTCGTGCTCAGCACACCTGGGACAGGGGTGTCAGAGCGCCGCATTCTCTGGGGCGGGGGAGCCCAGGGGAGGGAAGGACAGGCCGCGTCCAGGCTGCCTGGAGAGCCTGTCCGGCCCCTTGTCACAGCGTGGCAGGGGACGCATTCAAGCAGCCAGGCACAGACACACCTCTCCAAGGAGCAGGCTATCCATGTGGCCTGTGGAGATAAAACCCTGGATGACTTACAGCCCCGAGCTGCCCATTTTTATAAGCTGAAGAGTGGTGAAGGCTAAGTCAAAAGTAAGCGTACTGGGAACTTAGATTATTTGGAGATTCATGAAGAAGCAGTGCAGTGTCTCCCAGCCTGGATTAGTGCATGACACAGGGCAAAGTGCCCGTAAGCTTTCTTAGGGGACGTCTCTGTGCTGTTCCTCCTCAGGGAACCCCCCCCCCCGCCCGAACCCCACTAGACTGGGAGTAACTCCATTCCAAGGAGGAAAAATCAGGAAGGGGCCAGCATGAAACACAAGAAACACAGGAGGAAAAAGAAGATGGCACGAGAAAAGTTGATAACAGCCACATACCAGAAAAATTACACCATGAATGAGGTCAGTATAGATTTTTAAAAAATTTTTTATTCAAGTGTAGTTGATTTACAGTGTTCGTTTCAGTTATACAGTGAAGTGATTCAGTTATACATAAACATACATATATATTTTTTCTTTTCAGATTCTTTTCCATTTTATGTTATTACAATAAATTAAATATAGATCCCTGTGCTATACAGTAGGTCCTTGTTAATATAGATTTTTTAATTCAAATAGTGATAATTTATACACACACACACACACACACGCACGCACGCACGTTTGGAATATAAATAGAGAAAGATACAAGGGTTCAAAGAAGCAGACGTAACATAAATAGGCAGAGCTCAGGACAAAAGTGAAAGACAGGAATATTACCATCACAAAAGCCATGTCCATATGGAGAGCAGAAATGAAAGAATAGCAGATATTGCTGAAAGCACAATCAGAGATGCAAGATAACACACTTGAGAAAACTGAGTAAAAACAAAAAATAAGACATGGAAGACAGGCAACACAGTTCGTCATATGTACATTTGGTATTGCTGAAGAACAAAAGAAAAGAAATGCAACAGAAAAAAATTCAAAAATGTAATTGAACAAACTAAAGAGTACCTTTATTCATTAGCGATTTCCTTGGCTTCTTTCATTCCTATCAAATTTTGCATTTGATTAACCAAGTTTTATTTTATTGCCTTGCCCCTTTTACTATTTTCTACATTCTATTATTTTATTGATTATCCTCAGATTTTTAACACATAGAGTAAAATGTTTATTCCTTTTAAAAGGGATAAATTGGGCGTTCAAGATTTGCAGATACTAACTAATATAAAATAGATAAACAACTTTATACTGTATAGCACAGGGAACTATATTCAATATCTTACAGCCTATGGTTAGGAAGAATATGAAAGGGAATAGATGTGTGTATATGTGTGACTGAAATACTATGAATGCACCAGAAATTGACACATTGTAAACTGACTATATTTCAATTTTAAAAAGGAAAGATTTGCAGTGCTTCTCTGAATTCACCAGTCATTCTCCATCTCCCAGATTTTAACCTCTGTTCTCTTGTACCTTTCCAACGTGATGGTAACTCTTTGAGAGCAGAGTCCTGACTGGTTGTTCCCACCACCCTGCATTCATCTCATGCTTAAATGTCTGTTTCCTAAGCGTTTTTTTCATAACCAAATATCCCAAGATAACAGTCACTTAAGTTTAGACTCCTACCATTTTCCAAAACTCAGTAACCTTAAAAGTTTGACACATTCTGCTGGCCATCACTTCTGATGATGCAGGACATAGTCTATAACGTAAAGTCTTTTTCTTATCTGCCATTGGATTTCTGTAACAGTTTGTGATTGTCACTGTTTTTTGTGCCTCTGTTGATACATATTCTTTCCTCTCATAGCATCTTTCAGGAAGATCATTTTCACTTCTTCCTTCCCAATTTCCTTTGTTTGCTCACACTTACATTCGTTGTCCTGTGTTTAAGGGCTTGTGACGGTGTTAAGGTCCATCTGCATTTGATTTCTTTTTCTATTTTTGGTTCCTTTCAGATTCCAAATTAATGATGCCACTAAGCAAGGAAAAGTGTGTTAATGAGCCAATTTCATCTTGACAGGCTCAAAGCACAGTTATTATCTTGTGGGGTATTTTAGATAATGACCACTGAGTTTAACCCAGAAAACCAATGAAAAGAACCTTTTCTTTCCTCTGTGTAGGCTGCTATTAACAACAACAACAAAAAAGTGCACTTTTTTCCATGCACCATTTATTTCTCCCCAGTTTCTCTCAAAATCGATGCTGTCTAAATATGAAAATTATAACTTAAATGAAAATGTTACTTTCTAAATGTTAAACTTCTTATACCTCATTACAGAAAAACTTCGTAACAGCTCGATGAGGTAGCTCCCATTGTGGGCTTCACGTTAGAGATGGAGAAACTGAGTTTCTGAGAGGCAAAGGACTGTCCCCAAAGTCCCCTTAGAACATGATACATCCAGCAGGCAATCCCGCTCTGACAGAGTTTGAAGCTACTGCTTTGCTGGACCTGGGTCCCTTTTTCAGTCAGTCTGAGAGAGGCAGCTTTTACCCAATATTTGTAAGAGGTGCCTCCAAGTTAGGAGTTTAATTCATTGGTTTTCATAAAGGGGAAACTGAAATAGTTTTTCAAATAGGGATCCTCAAGCCCTTGTGACAGCCGGGCAGATCAAATAAATGAGGAAAAGGGGCGGAGGTGTATAAAGTAAAAGCAAAATAAAGCTGATAAGCTCAGGGTAGTTGGTGCCTTGGCAGATGCTTGGCTTGGTGTTGCCATATATCCTGATATTTTCCAAAGAAGCCTAGAAATTCAGTTTTTCACTTGAAATGTTCCAATTATTAAATGTTGGCAACTAGGGCAGTGAGAGCATAGCTCAGCTGTAGAACACATGCCTAGCATGCAGGAGGTCCCAGGTTCAATCCCCAGCACCTCCATTACTTAAAAAAATGAAACAGTATATTTTTTAAAATGCTGGCCACGAAACAGGTTTGTTTGTTTTTGTAACTGTGCAAACTGAGTGTGTCTACACAGCCCACAAGCTGCCAGCCAGTGAGTGACTCTGGTATACAGACTAACGTTGGCCCATAAACCGCACGTCCAATATGGTAGCCACTAGCCACCTGCAACTATTTTAATTTTAATTGTAATGAAATCAAATTTAAAATTCAGTTCTTCAGTTACAACAGCAACATTTCTGGTGTTCGGTAGCAACCTGTGGCTTGTAGCTACCATAATGGACAGGGCAGATCTCCATCACTGCAGGGAGTTCTCCTGGACAGCACTGAACCAGAGCAACAAGAAAATCTGGGCTGTTTTTCTGTCCTGTCATAGTCTTCCCACTGGTACTACAGCGCTTAAGTGACTGACCACCCCCTGAGCCCATTCCTGCCACTTCTCCTCCTCCTGAACCCAGAGAGATCGCACAGACCACCCACCAGGCTGGGCTTCACCGTAACTGAGGACAAGTCAGATCCAGGGCAGACCTGGGGAGTAGGCAACACGTGTCTTTACTGTCTCCTACATCCCGGCTCTGGGACTAAAGTCAGGCCACCATCCTCCCCTTTTCACAGAGATCAGGTTCCCACAATCTTCACTTACCCTCAAAAATTTATTTTCAGGTTGTTCAACTACAGTAAAGTGTAAATGATGGTCACTTACCTGAAGTTTCTACCCCTCCCTTGGACATTATATTTGCAATGTATTCAATTCTTAGAATAAAATGTCAAGCCTAGAGGAGGCGGCGAGGCAGGATTCTTTATTCTCGTAGGAGAAGGCCATGCTCTTCTCCCTGGAGCATCTGAAATCCTGCCGTAGGGGCAGTCGGCTCATTTCGATCCTTATACGTCAGGCCCCATCAGGATCCCTGTCCGCAGTTTCAAAAGCAGCTGGCTCATGGGAACTCCCTGTTAGAATCGCTAACTCTAGCAAGTGAAACATGAGATTCCCAGGTAAATTTGAGTTTGAGGAAATCATGAGTAACATTTTAGTATAAGGATGTCCCGCATGCCCTGCGATGTGTTTTATCTGGAAATCCTACGGTGCTCTTGTAAAACTACTGCTTTTCTGACCCCACGTGTTCATTCTAATAGTCACTCATCTTAGGCAACCATTGATCATAGTTAATTCACTTGCCTCTAAGTAGTGTTTCATTTCTTTTTCTTTTTTCCCCCAGTTCAAAGTATTTATTGGTTTCATTTATTTTTTTCCTGATTACAAAAGTACCTCATATTCAGGGTAGACATGTTGGAAAAAATAGAAAAATAGTCATCATTCACCATCTCAACATCCGTAAGTTGATCACTTGTGAAGTGTTTCATTTCTCAGCCAAACCTCTGTCACCTTTAGCACCGTCTTTTTAAATGGAATCACAGTCTCCAATAGTGAAATATCAAGCTGCACGTGACGGTCGCCTTCATTATTCTACTTGGTCTTCACAACAACCCCATCAAGTAAGAAAGGCAAAAATCTCTCCATTTTGTCAAGGAGAAAACTGAGGCTCACAGACTTTGAGAAATTTCCCAGGCACAACTACCAGTTGACAGCAAATCTAGGACCCAAACTCAGGTCTTCTGGGTTCCAAAGTCAGTGCTCCGTCAACTTGTCAGGGCTGTGAGTGAGAGCAGATGGGGATAACACAAGACACACACAGAGAGGGACTGCCACACAGACTTCTGAGACTATTTCATCCCAAGTATGGTTAGCTAACTGGTCCCCACTCTGCTGACTCACAGCTCTCTTAACCACCAGTTCAAGCAGGAGACTGAGGGGCAGACCTGGGACCCAGCGTTCAAAAGGCCCCAAGTATCCAAAAATCTAAGGGTCTGAGAGAGATTTCAGAACTGGGTAATACGATCAAAACAGTCTAGAAATTGGCTTCGGGACTGGTAATGAGCGTGATGACAGAGGATGCCTGAAAGAACGTTTGATGCTCAGAACTGTTTTTAAACTGAGTAATGAGATACTAATGCCTATAATTTACCTCAACTGCCTAGTTCAGACCCTGGAATTTCCTCACAGTAACATAATGAATAGCTCCACACCTGATCTGACCCTCCGGGCTGCACTGCAGTAAACAGGGTCAGAGAGGGGTTACCACTGGAGAAGGAGAGGAAGTGGAGAGAAACCATAAACCCAGGCTCTTAGTCTCCCTAGGGGATGCCTGTCCCACCCCAAATGAGTGCCGAGAGGTGATGGCAGAAGCTGAGCTGCCTCGGGAACTCATCTCCTTGGGATCTTTGCTGTTGACAGCAATTCCTTGGAGGTACCCAAGTCATCACACAGCCACAATGACAGAAAACAGCTCTGTGCTACCAGCAGAGATCCGTCCAGTTCTAAGAAGTACAACTGGTCAAGTGAACATCCAAGAGAATTAGAGGAGTTGAAGCAGCATCTGTCCATTTTAGTACATGTCTCATCTTTAATCTTTTCTCTGAGCTAGTAATACACTGAATCTTCTGATATCCCTGGATACCGACACTTGGGTAGAAGGTCCTCTGCAGACACTGAAGGCTGGAGATCATGCTCAGTCAGCACACAGAGCACAGGGCAAGAGCGTGCACTCAGCACCATGTTGTAACTCAACTAATATTCTTAATAACCAAGCAATTCATCACTGTTAGGTGGTAGCTGAATGAATGAATCACTAATATGATAGATATCAGACCCTCATTAGATAAGATCAGACATAGAATCAGTTTGGGAGTGACCTTCTCTATTAACCTCCAAAGAACTCGACCAGAGCTCCCGAGTAATAGAGAATACTGTGATATTGCTTCACACACGGGGACCCAGTACACTCACACTCACACACACACACACGTTTACACAAATGAAACAAATATTTTATCAAGCAATACCCTTACTTCCTATGGCAAAGTTAAAAAGCAGTAAAGCTAATATAAATGTGATTTTATGATTATTTAATTGCAACATTATACTCTTTCTCTTCTTTATTTAATCCTTGTAGCAACCTACGAAAATGATTTCTTTACTCGTGCTTTGCAAATGGGGGTTTGAAACATTAAACAAAAGATTTTCCCCCAAGACTCAGCCTCGTTGTTACAAAGTAATATAAACAAATATAACAATAGCTAACATTGATTAAGATTTAGAATATGCTAGGCACCTAGTAAATTGGATGATAACCATGCGACAATGGGAATATTTTTATTCCCATTTTTACATTTTATGTAAGGAGAAAGGCATTTAGGGATTCAGTGGCTGCTCAAGATCACATGACCAATAGAAAAACAGAACTCCGATTCAAACCCAGGCTTCCGTGCTCCAAAACTACACACTTAGTCTCTACATTACATTTTTTCTACTTCTGTCCATTTTCAGAGCAATTAAAGTAAAATCCTCCCTAAGTCCTACTCAGCTTAAAGGAGAGGACCCCCAGGGCTACTGTATCCCAGCCACCAAACTTCTTCTGGGTACCCTGGAGATGTTTCACCAGTGAGCACAACTCCAGCCCAGCTGATGGGGTGACAATGCCAATCAGGATATGTTTACCATGGCCTCCCAAACCCAGGATGTGGCACAATGAACAAACACAGCATCTAAGGAACAGTATGCCACCAAGAGATACACCTTTTTAGCGTGGTAGAATCCCTGGCAACAATTCTTTCCAATCAATCTTCTACGTTACAATCAAAGTTATCTTTACAAACACAAATGTTAGCCTGTTACTCCTACAGTTAAAATATTCATAACCCTCATCATCTACTCAATAGAGTCTAAAAAAGATTGTTACTTTGCAATGTATACAAGTATTGAATCATTATGTTGTACACCTGAAACTAATACAATGTATGTCAATTATATTTCAGTTAAAGAAAGAGAGAAAATTATGCTTGGCCATGATCTTGCCCCTACTTAGTTCAAATCTCACTCTGTAGTTCCCTCTGCACAAAACCTTAATTTTATCTAGATAGAAGAGCTTTTATATAAGCTGCTCTATGTAGCTAAAATGCCCTTTGCAACCTTGCTTGCCTAGATCCTTACTCATCCTAAAAATCCAGCTCAGCCAGAGCAGAATGTGAAAGCTTCACCTATATAGATACTAAAATGGCCAATCATTGGAACAGAAAGAGTTGAAGAGCAGAACAGTGATCCAGGAACTAGGGGGGGAGAGAGAGAGAGAGAAATGAAAGAATGTGATCCGGGGGCTGGAAGAGGACACCAGCAATGAAGAGGAGTGGTTGTTCAAGAGCCTGGCGACTTGCGATTCAAGAGCGGGTGTTTTAGGGAGGAGATAAAATGACCTGGAAGAGGCGAACAAGGGCAAGGAAGACTCTGAGTACTCTTCTTGAGAAGCCTGCAGAAGAAGCAATGTCCTAGGGGAGGGGGAGAGAGAGAGATTTTCTTGGGGAAGACGTTCTTTACAAAGGGAATTTAAAATTTAAAGGAGATTTTTTAAAAAAAGATCCAGTTCAATATCATCTTCCCCACCTTCCCCAGCAAAATTAAGAACAGCCTCTAGAACACTGCAAGGGACGACTCCAGTGGAGCTCTGCTATTACTAGTATAATAGCATATGATGGTTTACAGAGCAAACAAGAACGTCTTCCAGAATGCTTTGATAAATACCCTCTAATGCTACCTTGGGCGTGCCACTCTCAAACATTCTAGGTAACAGAGGAAGTCGGTACAGCCTCTGTGGAGCGTAACTTGATATGATGGTTAACTTTTTTGTGTTAACTTGGCCAGATTATGATAGCGCCCATTTGTCTGATCAAACACTAGTCTAGATGTTCCTATGAAGTTATTTTGTAGATGTGATTGATTTTAAGTGAAGGAGATTACCCTCACTAATGCGGGTTGAAGACATTAAGAGCAAAAACTGAGGTTTCCCACAATAGAAGGAATTCTGCTTTAAGACTGTGAAATAAGCTCAGATCTTGGCAGACTGGTTTCTGTTTGCAGAAGAGCCTGGGCAGAGATTCCAGCCAGCAGCTCTGTCCATCTGTGATGGGGTCTCTGTATGTGTGTGCGTGTGTGTGTGTGTGTGTTTTGGCGGGGAGGACGGGACAGATAAACCTATGCCACTGAGAACAAGGAGCAGGGCAGTGGGAAAAAATTTGGGATCAGTAAGACTGGGGAGAATGTGGAGAAAGGAAGCAAGTGTCTCCTTGGTTCAAGCAGGGGAAACATGACAATGGCCAGAAATGTGACAGATCTGTCACAAGTATGTGGAAACACCCAAGAATGGCACCCGATTCTGTTTGCTCACATGATATGCCCTGTGCCTAGCCCAGAACCCGGAACATACTAAATATTTGTTGACTGGATTAGAAGTGAAGGTATAAATAAATTAGCCACATAAATTTCTTTTTTAATTCTCCCAGACTGCTAGCCTGCCTCTTCAAGAACCCAGACTCAAGACTCATCATCATCTCTTGCCTGAGTTTCCAGCCTGCCTGCCTGATTTCAGACTCGCCAGCCCCCACCACTGCGTGAAGCAATGCCCTGTTTTTAAGCTACAGATGTCCTCAATGCATAAGTGAGATTATGCGTGTGCAAGGGTCAGGAGTACTGCAGAAACAGCTCAGTGCCCTTCACTGGAGGATTAGTTGACACATTATGGCACATCCATGGGTAGAATTTGCAGCTGTAAACAAGAAAGCTCTCTAAATCCTTACATTAAAGTTTTACTCAAGGTAATATTCAGTGAGAAAAGCAAGATGCATGCAGAACAGGATGAACGGATGCTACCATTTGTATAAAAATGAGGGAGAAGATACAGTAACACAAACACACACCCCACTGTCCCTGGAAAGATGTACAAGGAATTGGTGATGTTGGGTAGCATTGGTTGTCTCTGGAGAATAGGAAACTTGTACCTTTGAAATATGGTAACATACATTATGAAAACAAATTAATTCAAAATGAAATAAAAAGGCACACCATGTAACACTGAAGGCATGCAGAATCCTGGGTGGCTGTCCGGCACTGCCCACGGGCTTGTGATGTCTCTGCCCTCTAGAGGCGGCCTGGAGAAGAGCTCGGCATGACTGTTCCTGTGGACCCCTCACCAGCCAGCCTCCAGCTGGTCTGGGGGCACAGGCCTGCGAGGGCTGCTCACGGGACGCTTTCCCTCTGGTTCCACGCCTTCTTCAGCTGCCAACAGTGGTCCCCATATTGGCGGCAGTCAACAGCCGCTAGAGTGGGAGGAATCAGAACTTGAATGAACCACAGCTCTACTGGAATCTCTTCGAGTCCCACGTGTTGAAACAGGAATTGAGGTGAGCTCACTCTGCTCACTAATGAAATATGGATACTTCATTATTTTGGTCCAAAATACAAAACTAGAAAATTGTAGAATGTTTTTTTTTTCCATTTACGAGTGTAGCCTTTGCCCTAACAATGAATTACATAATGAATCCCGAGGCTGGATTTGAAATCCTGGCACACTCTAAACGTGCAGAAAGGACTCTGTCATCACCTGTTCTCTCTTCAGGCTGCAGCTGAAAAGTACAGAAGGTAAACCGTTTTCTAAGCTATTTGATTTTTCAAAATTTAAATCTGTATTGTAAGTTAACAATTTGTTTCCACCATCACACAGTCATTGTTAATATTTTTCATATTCTCACCAACTAATTTCTTCCCAAAAAGAAACTAAGATACATTTTCTGATTAGAAAATGATGACATAGCCCCTGGCGTCAGCAACAGAGCGGGGCTGACCGGCTGTCTGCTCCCCTCTGTGCTGGAATCACCGGTGATTCCAGTCTCTTCCCAGCTGCTTGCCTTGCCATCACCTTTACTTCCCCGTACTTTCCACCGCTGAGGACAAGTGCAATCTCTGCCCCCTCACGATGCTTCTGGGGACGCATGTGTGATTCCCCATGGCCACTCTGGCCATCAGGACCCTCTGTGACTACTCAGGGCTCCCTCTGATACCACAAGAACCCTAGAAACCCCACTGCCAACTGCTCCTGCTGTATGGGAACTGGAGAGCGGGGAGCTGTGACTGATCCCACTGAGTGGAACCCAGAATTAAACAACCTTATCGCAGAAATAATGCTGTCACCCTGGCTGTCTACTATTATTAATACCATAATTTCATACAGAGGTGCTAAACGGGACTTTGGGATCAGTTTGAAAAATTAAACTACAACATTAGCACTATGGCTGTTGGAAAATGCATTCTGAACTTAGACTTAGAAAGGAACACTAGAAAGAAAGAGAGAGAGAGAGGGAGGGAGGGAGGGAGGGAGGAAGGAAGGATAGGAGGCAGGGAGGAAGGAAGGAAGGAAGACTTGTAAGCAACTGATATTTGAGCCCAAATAAATGAATCTTAGATCACATTAATGTTTAAAAAATCCATTTGAGGCAATGTACACATGAACTATAATATCCATCTTCACCAATGTGTGTATTTTCAGATGTTTTCTCTAGTAGCCCAGAGTAGTTGTGGCAAGAGCAGCCATCCTCCTAGCATTGGGTGCCCGCTGTGGTCAGACTCAGAATGTTTCTTTGTAGTAGTGTAGACAAAGCTACGCATCCGTCCTTTTCTAATGTTATGCCTCCTGCCCCTCTGCTCCAGCCTGACTGCATTTCTTGAAAACACCAAGGTCGTGTCCACCTTTCTGTGCTCCTAGGGTCCGAATACACTTCCCAAGATTCTGGCTTGGCTCTCTGCACAGCTGCATTCGTTCCCTCCCCAGAGACACCACAGCTGTGAACCCAGTTTCAAATAGCCCCCCTTCCAGCACCCTCGCTCTACTTTTATTTTTCTTTAAAACATGTATTTACCTGAAAGACGTATTTATTTGTTTGCTTACTTTTTGCTTCTTCAACTAGAATGGAAGACTGGGGGTGGGGGCGAGGAATTTTTTCCCCATCTTCACTGCTGAAACCCCAGGTGCCTGGCGAGGCACACATGGTAGATGCATAGTAAACCCAGAACAAAAAATACACGATTTTCAGGAATGAACGGATTAGTCTGCCAGTCTTAACATCATGTCTTCTGTCTTGTCCTGGTCAGATCTGTCAGGCGCTCTCACTGAGCTCTTCAAAGTACACTCTGGTGCAAAGACTAATGCAGTGGTTACAAGAGACTCCTGAATCTGGTTGGAATTGTGGCCCCAGCACTTTCTAGTTTTATGACCTCGAACAAATTATCTCACCTCTCAAAGTCTCCTTCCTCATCTATAATATTGAAACAACACAAGAATTTTCTTCATAGGGTGTGATAACAATTAAATGAGTTAATGCATAGAAAGCTCTTAGTATGGTGCCTGCATATTTTGTTTAAATATTATTAAACCCCTGGTTTTATAGTTCTGGGGGGTGTGTGTGTGTTTTCAGGTACACACTCACATGCACAGAGCCTTGTTTCTCAGGCAATAAATTTTTCCTTATCTTTTAAAATGCACTTTTGGGGGGTTTGGGGTTGGTTCTTTGGTGGCCAGTCTGCCCTAATTTTCTGGCTTCATCTCCTCTGATGGCTAGTCCTGCTCAAATCGCTTGGTATTTTTCATTAATTGCCCAACTGAATAAATAACAAACGGTCCAGTGTTTCCCAAGTGTGGCTGCTGGAATAGCAGGTGCTAGGTTTTTTTTTTTAAAGCATATTTTTAGGGCTTCACTGTTGATCAAGGTCCTCTTGGGATGGGGGCCAGAAACACATATTTTAAGCAATTCCTCCAGATGATTCTTATGCACTGCAGAGTTTGTGAACCACCCAAAGAGGCCCATGGGTACTGGCAGCTGGCAGGAATTTGGTCAGACAGCACGTCCATCAGAGCTCCGGGGACGAAGCCACGCGCCCGCCTCTTCTCACTGTGTCTCTCCTCCGCAGAGAACTGCCCCCAGGAGTGCTCCGTGCTGTGTGTACCCTATGGGCCCGGGGGTTGGCCTCACTTCCTCACGTGCTGGCCTTGCTTGGCTGAAGAGCCCTATTTACTTGCAACACTGGTGAACAAGTTCACATCCTTTAACAATGGATACGAATGTCTAATCATCACGTTGTACACATCGAATATATTACAGTTTTGTCAATTATACCTAAAAAAACCAACAGAACTGGGGAAAATGTTTGACCCTCCTGCTCTGCCAACCCTGGCAATCCTTCCTGAAGAAGCCTTCAGGGAGTTTCCCGTCTTCGCCAGCACCTGTCCGCGCACCCAGCCCTGCCCGCTAAGCCGTGAGAATCCGCTGGGACTGGGCCCCGGGGTCTGCTTTCACTTCGGTTCAAATTGTGCTTCACCTGGAAGATCCTCCTCGTTGTTTATCATCTGCAGTCGAGGACTTTGTTAGCTTCAGCCCTGCTATATTTTTCTGCCCTGTTATTGCCTCTTTGGGGTATTTTCCAGTGGTCGTGGGGGAGACATTTGATCATCTGTTAACACTGCTGTCCCCCCCCCCAGCCCCCCCACCATACCCAGACAGCAGTTCTTTTAGACGCTAAGTCTCTTGATGGGAGCAGTTTCATTGCTAGTGATTCATTCTCGCCTCAAAGAACTAGTTAACGGCCAGAGCAGGAGAGAAACGTTCAGGTTTCATTTTCATATACCTTGAGAATTTCTGCAAGGAGCTTCTCCGTCTAGAAGGCGCAGAGGGGCCTCGGGTCGGGGGCGTATGCTGCAGACCACCTGTGCGTGTTTACACCTGGGGAAGATTTATGTCCCCAAACCAGGAACTCAGATGGGAGGACTCGTGCCTGCAGACACCGACCCAGAGCAGCACATGGCAGTGGAAGTCATGGGACAGGTGGCTTCGAAACTGTGAGTGAATTTGGCCCCAAGAGGAGGGTCTTAGATTCTGGCCATTACTGACATCAGATAGTCTTGTTCAAAACATCATTAGTAAAAATAGCCTTTTTGATATCTCTTTCTACTTTGCGTGTAAGTCAGCTCTGGTTCGTTGGAAGGTGCGCTCTGAAGGCAGCACGTACTAGGGCCAGATCTTATCACAGGCTGTCTCAGAAAGGCCACTGGGCTTGCTTTGTTTATGAGGCAGCTGGATATGATCAGAAGTAGAAAGGCCAGACATTCAGGGCCTGAGCTGCCGGGCCATGTCTGATCTTCCAATCCTTTAGAAACAGGAGCTGAAAAATCCAGTCCCATGTTGACTTAGCAAATGTATCATTGGCCCTCAAATTCAGACTGCTGTATTTTACTCAGATTGCTTCATCCAGCTAATTTGGGGAGCCAATGATGACCAAAGAAGGTCTTGTTATAAAGTGACATTTGTTAATAGAGCTCCGGGCCCCAAAATGGGATTTCTCGGATACTGGAAACAGGGTCACCTAATAATTCTGCCTCTTAGTCACAGACCTATTTAATCTGAGTTTTTTTTTCCAAATTCATTTACTTAAGAAATCAGATCATTCATTACAATTAATTTGGCAAGCAAAGACAGCCAGCTGCTCAAGTGAGATCCCCAATTTTCTAACAAATTGAATAAACACTCATTTGTTTGTATTTTGATATAATTATGGAATTAGCAAAATGGCCTGTTCCTCAGCGTGAAAAGTTAAGATCCAAATTATTTCACAACGGCTTATCTCTGTTGCAAGTTAAATGAAACGGAGAATCTATTGAAACCAAACTAAAAAAAAATCATTGTTTAAAAAATAAAGACCATTTGGACATAGTTTGAAACCTCAAGTTGTGATTTCCACGTGGTCCTCACTCTCTCTCTCAAATACGGGGCCCACATCCTACTTGAAATGGTGCTGATTCTCCCTGGACCTCTATTCTCAGGCTGCCTTCCTCTCATTATAAGAATCTTTTGTTTAATAGGATAAATTTTCATTAAGCCCTTGTATCGTATACTCTCTATACATGTTTCCACTATTTGCAACAGCTTTCTGAGGTTCCAGGAAAATGCTAAAAAGAGTTTAAGTTTATGATCGTCTCATCACTTAATTAATTTTTTTGGAGGGGGAATAATTAGGTTTATCTTATTCATTCATTATTAATATATATAATTATATAATTAATATGTTAGTTAATATACTGAGGATTGAACCCAGGACCTCGTGCATGCTAGGCACACACTCTACCACTGAGCTATGCCCTCTACCCTCTTCTTGGCATTTAAATGGAAAAAGAACTAATTTGCAGAAACGCCGCCGCCTTTTACGCAGGAGAGTAACTGTGTGCGGTTGGGGAGAAGGGATCTTGATTTTCCTGCTGTCCTCACCCCCACAGAGAGGAAGGCCCCCGAAAACACGTCCCGCCCTCCTCCCTGCCTCCACCTGCCTGCATGCCTGGAAACAAGGACAGACTCACCTGTCTGGAGATAGTGGAGGCAAAGGATGGGCTCCCGTGTGGTTCTTCCTCAGTCTTCCTGCAGCATCTCCATTTCTCCTTCGGTTCACGGTGAGCCGTGAACAACCAGCAGTGAAATACCAGGGAGGGAAGTGGGCCTGGAGGCCCAAAGCGCTCTGGTCTGCATGGCCGGGCCAGAGGCAGGCTGGGATTCTCTGTCTTCCTGGACAGATGAGTGTCTGTACCTCTCATCAGGGGAGTGGGCAAGAAAGCTCTAGATTTGGGGGTCGGACAGCAGTTTAGGAAGATCTCAGCACGACAAGTAATTGTTTGAGATAATTATTTGGTGTTGTTCTGTAATGTTCAATTAATTCCTGTGTCAGTTTTTTTCTCTCAAACTTACTAGAAAGCAAGAAGAGGAATAATCATATTTCTTAGTTGGAACACCCCTCCCCACCCCAGTCACCAAATCGTCCACTTTATAGCCCTGAAGACTCTGTATTAAAAGACTACTGGAAATTACTTGTGGTTGCCAAGGGGGCGGGGGGTGGGAAGCGACGGACTGGGATTTCAGAATTTGTAGATACCGACAGGCATATGCAGAATAGATAAACACGATTATACGATATAGCACGGGGAAATATATACAAGATCTTGTGGTAGCTCACAGCGGAAAAAAAAATGTGACAATGAATATATGTACGTTCATGCATAACTGAAAAATCATACTCTACACTGGAATTTGACACAACATTGTAAAATGACTATAACTCAATAAAAAAATGTTTAAAAGAATAGATGAAAAAAAAGGACTACTGGAAATTATTTCTCTGCATTTTACTTTAAATAATATTCACCAAGAGGAAAAAAGAAATTACTGAAATTCTGAGTAAGCATCTAAGTTCAATGCTAGATGTCACCATCCTGATATTCTGAACTAGGTACTCAACCATTTATTCCCCCAGTCTGTTTTATGTTCTTTCTAAATATGATAGTAACAAATACCAAATACTTTATCCTAGATTATCATGAGCCAGAATTTTTTTTTTTTTTTTTTTTTTTTTTGGTTGGGTGGATGCTTCTCCAAGCTCTGAGAACAGGTCTGAAGTATAACAACCACCTTATAGTCCAGAGCAAAGGTTCTCAGTCTTGGTTGCACATTAAAACCACCTGGGAGGTTTTTATTTTTTATTTTTTTAATACCTATGCCTGAGCCCCTCCCAAAGACTCGTGTAAATGGTAAGGGTGGAGTGTGAACAGAAGTATTTCCTTCAAGTTCATCAGGCAGTTCTAATGGGAAGCCAGGGCTGAGACCGCTGAGTTGGTGGGACGTGGCTCCTCCCTTGAGTCCACGTCAGAATCATGCAAGACGCCCCTCACAGCCCGACTGAGGGAGAATTTCTGGTAAGGAGCCCAGGAATCTGTCTTGTCAGTTGGTCCCAGTGAGCCCTGGACCAGCATCTGGGAGTTGCCAGAATGGATTTCTGCTTGTCCCCTCACATGTCCTGCACGCTGTTGTCATGCCAGCTGCTGGGTCTCTAGTCCAAGCTCCGGTCACTTCATGCCTAGATTATTCCGACAAGTCTGTCTTTTCCCTTCCTCAGTTCCTCTCGAAACTGCCACAAGATTTGCTCCTACAATGTAACCTGGCTGCAGATATTTGACCAGAGGATACATTTTGCTATTTGGCCAAATCAAAGGTTCCTGACAAAACATAAACTCGATTCTTTACAAACTGCTTTTTCATACCAAGTATAGAACATTACCAGACATGTCTGGTAACCTTCGACCAGCTGGGACCACAGTCACATCCCAGCGGTGGCCCCCACTCCTCCTCTCCAAATCATCAGTATCGTAACACCTCCTGTAATTCCACCGGGATCCACTTCATTCCTCACCCCATCGCTGCTGTCACCCCAGGGTACAAGTCAGCAAAGGTCTGAGGCTCAGGGCCAGGGCGAGCATTGATGTCCCGCAGATTCCTTGGTGACCTAAAAGCTTGGGAGTTTACTGGCACGCTTTTCCCCCCAGACCACACCAAAATCTCTTTGCACCTTCCTCCACCAAGATTTGGACCCCACACCCAATATCAAAGCCGCGTGCAGCTCCAGGAATTATTACAGCTGCCCCAGCTGCCACTCTCCGGGGGGCAGACTGAGCCATGGTATTGGGTATGTCCGATCACAGAGGTGGAAAGGGGGTATTTTCAAGGGAGAAAAAGCTGGCGCAGCATGAGAATTCAAGCTGACACTGACACTGGCCGTTGCCGCAGAGGCTGTGCAGCTGGACGCGGAGGTCGCTGCACGGGACTCACTCAGGCTTCGCCATGGGGAGCCCTGTGTTTCTGTGGGGCTCACGCTCTGGTCCAGCAGGAGCAGCTTCCTGGTGCCCCCAGAAGGCTACTGCAATGTCTCAGTTGCCCTGACTTCCCAGTGATCCTTTTGCCCATTGTGTTGGCTCCATTTACCTCTCAGACCGGCCCCCATCCCATGCAAACTCCGGTTAGGACATATGGTCTAACTTCCCTCGGGCGGCAGCCTCCTCTGCCTCTTCTTCACTTATTTCCTTTAACACACGGAATTTCCCAATTTGCCTGGTTCCTTGTATTCTTTTTTTTCCTCTTGTGCACTTGTTCCCCTCATTTCCCCTACAGAGCCTGACAACTTGGCCTCGGATCCATATTTTCTGATCTGCATTCTCACCCGAATTTCTTCACTACTTTACTTCCTCTTAGCAGAGTAATCCATGTAGTAAAATAGATGGAAACAAGCAGTTTTTTTTTTTTTAACGCTAATTAGGACTGTATGATTGGAGCACTTTTTATCAGTCTCATGTCTCTTGCTGACACAACACAAGCTCTGTCAGTAAATGACTGAGAAGAGCAAACAGCCTGTTCTCTTATAATCGAAACATGTTAGACAGCATGGCATACCATAGTGCAGTCCTGCAAACGCAGCATAAATTCTGTGAGCGCAGGCAAGAAGAGACGTCATATTTTTATCTGAAGTAAGTGGTCGCTACGTCCCAAGTAATTTTCAAGGCTTATAAACCTCCAAAGTCATCAGCAAGATGGACGGCAACATCTCAGTCATTAGGAAATTTCCCCGTTACAAATGATGTTCATTATTAGATACCACAGTAATTGCTTTATGACATTCTATAACTAAGTGGCCCAGGGGAAGATAATACGGAGTCAGCATGGTAGATGCAAGCTCTTTCTCAGGCACACCGCTCTAATGTCACATCCAGAACAACTTAAATCGACGTGCAGTCGAAAACAGGCTGCAAGATTCCAGAAAAATGTCACAATCCCTAACAATGTTCACCGCTGACTGAACTTTGAGAAAAAAGAACGAAATATATTCCATTGTTGGTGCCTCGTACACAGCAGTCGCTCCATAATTACTCATCCCGTGGTGTCCTGAAGCCTGAGACTTGCCTTAGTGTTGCTCCACTCTCCCTGGAACAGTCACATGAGCCTCCCCTTTTTCTGGGACTAAAACTTAACTTTTCGGGGCCAACAGGTTACCTAATTTGTTTTCCAGTTAACTCACCTCTTCAGATGTTGAGTGGCTGTAGGTAAACTTGTCTTTCTGGGTTCTGCTTGTAATCGGAGAATTTTAAGCGACTTTCTGGGCTTCACAGATTAGAGGAGAAGGTTCAGCCGGAAGGAGGTACCCCGGAGCCTCGACTTGCTCACTGTGCCATCCTCTGAGGCTGTCAGTGCCGCCTGCCAGGAGGTGCCAGTCTCATCTGCCCTCCTTAGTCCTCCTCACCTCTTCACTCCATCCTCTCTTCACCCTCATGCCCTCTCTTCCCACCTTCTCGCACCCAAAGTGGATAAAGCTAAATTCTTAATGTAGTGTCAGCAATACAGACTCTCAGGGGCCCTGAGTTCTGGACATGAGCTCAGAGAAATCAGAGATGGGAATTCCTGCTCTGATTCTGGGGATTATAAATCTGTTATAAAACCAAGAACTTATCAGGGAGAGATCACACCGTTAATGGGGTGATGGGCGGTGGGGGGAGTATGTGTGGCAGAGAGGAAGGGGGGTGATGGCGGAGAACTTGGGTAGCAATTTGTCTGAACTGAGTGCCGGTCCCAGGACAGCAGGGGAGCCTGGGTTACCCCCAGTAGGTTTGTCAAAGATTCAGTGAGAAACTGGAGACAAAGCAAATTTATTATATTGAAATTCATTTTAACCTCCTTCACAATTTTGCCTAAGGCCGGCTGCAGTCTTATCTACTCCTGCCCACTAGAAATTAAACACGTCCCAGAAATATAGTCCATGAGCCAGGTCTAAGTATTTTTTCTACTTCAAAGTAGGATTATCTGGAAAAAGCAAATTATAAATACAGGCAGTCCTTAGAAACACATAATTACCAAGAACATAAGATAAATTAGAAAATATTTATTTGCTCTGTTGATCGCTCCAAAATACCACCTTCTAATAAAGCAAAGCTAAATTTATTAGAACTTTCTGCCAAAGAGAGAAGACAATCCTGACAAATTTAGAAGCATCTCAGAAGGGGGAACTCAGAAGTAGGGTATCTGTAGGGCTCTGGGGTCTGAACTCAAGTGGTTTGAGATGGGTCTTCAAGGCAGGAAATTTTTGTTTATACTATATATAATATAAAGTTTATTTTTACATATAATATAAAAAGAGCATATATATATATATATATATATATATATATATATATTTTTTTTTTTTTAGTTTGGTGGACACAGCTTGACTAAATAACCTGTGGTTTAATAAGCAAGGTTTTGCCTAGGTAAGCAATCTATTATCTCCAATAACTTGGTTTGTGGGAATTTCCTGAAGCAGACAGTGAAGTTATTTATTGCTTTGCAACTGTACCTGTTCTGAACAAGTGTTTTCAGGAACAAGCAACGAGGTCATGTTGACACAGGAAGGCTACAGTCTTAGGTAAGTCACACTGACACACCTGTAACCAAGAATTCCTTTAAAGAGGGAGGGCGGAAACTTTTAGAAGTGATGGGTCTGTTTAGGGCACTGTTTATGGTCATGGTTTCACAGGTTTATACTTTTCTGCAAACTCGTCAAGGTGTGTATATTACATAAACACAGCCTTTTGTAGGTCAATCAGACCTCAATTTTAAAAATCGTTTCTTTTAAGTATTTGCCGTTGTTAGAATTGATGGGCAGACAAGGCAGAGAAGAGACATGGAGGGTCTAAGAGCAGCGCAGAGAGGATGGGGAGGAGTACACTGGCTCCTGTGATTAAAAGTCCACGGCTGGGGTTTCAAAATGTAGAATAAACAAGAGTATACTGTGGAGCACAGGGAAATATATACAAGATCTTGTGGTAGCTCACAGAAAAAAAAAATGTGACAATGAACATATGTATGTTCATGGGTAACTGAAAAATTGTGCTGTACACTGGAATTTGACACAACATTGTAAAATGACTATAACTCAATAAAAAAAAAGTATAAACCAGCAGAATGGAAGCTCAGGCACCTGACTTTTTTGTTTGGTGGCTTTGGGAAGAAAGGGCCTCACTTACTTAGCAAAGCTGCCTTTGCTTTCCTCACTGCTTCCAGATCGCCCATTTCTACCAAAACCTGTTTTTCTGGTGGGACCTAACAGAAGGCTACAAAATACGTTGATCTTCCTCTGACATTCTCACGGTTTTCTAATATCTCTTTCACTTTCAGCCTCTGTAGCCACGTGATCTGAGCACCAGGATCAAACAGGGCACAGTTTAACCGGCTACCTTGCTACCACGTAGCAGAGGTTGCCAGAGTCCTGCCCACATTCGAGAGATCCTCACGACCCCATCCCAGCTTGGCTCGGCCAATTCCCTATTTTAGGATCTGCGACACGTCCTCTCTCACTTCTGAATACAAATTTAGGAATTGTTCGGAGCCTCATATTCGCTTTCCGGGGGCTGCCATGACGAAGTACCGCAGACTGGGTGGCTTAAACAACAGAAATTTAATTTCTTACAATTCGGGAGGCTGGAAACCGAAGATCAGGGTGTCAGCGGCTTTGATGTCTTCCAGAATACCTCTCTCCTTGGCTGCAGACAGCCGCCTTCTCCCTGTGTCCTCACGTGTTCACCCCTTGATCTAGGTGTTATGTATGTCCTATCCTCTTCTTGTTAAGGACATTGGTTATACTGGATGAGAACCCACCCACATGGCCTCATTTTAACTTAATCGCCGCTTTAAAGACCCTACGTATCTCCAAATACAGTCGTGTTCTGATGTATTGAGGGTTAGGACATGTGAATTTGGGGCAGGGACCCAACTGAGCCCACAACCACAACAAATCTTTCAGTGACAAAATCTCCACTCAGGCCAGCTTGAGCAAGAAAAATGTTGTCTCCTATAACTGAAAAGTCTGCTGGGGTCGGGGCTGGCTGGCTACAGACTCTCACGCTGTCAGCGGAAGCAAAACAGCAAAAAACACACAACACAGTCCTGAAATACCAAGAGGAGACTGGATTTATACAGCAGAATAATTACAGTATGCATGGTGGGTACCCATCAAATTAACAAAAAAATGTTTAATGTGACTATTAGAGAAATGCTCATTAAAACCACTAAGAATGACCACACCAATGAGAATGGTTAAAAATTTTAAAAACTGACAATATTAATTGCTGGCAAGGATTCCGAGAAACAGGAAATCTCATCCGTTGCTGGTGAGAATGCAAACTGGTATGGCCACTTTAGAAAGCAATTTGGGAGTTTTTTTTTTTTTAACAAATTAAACATATGTGACAGAGTGATCCCACTCCTAGGAATTCACAAAAAATAAATCAAAACTATGTTCTTATAAAACATGACTGTGAATGTTAAAAGCAAGCTTATTTATGACCTCCCAGAACTGGTATTAACTCCGATGTTGGTCAACTGATGAATGGATAAACAAACTTGGTCCATACTTCCAATGGAATACTTCTCAGCAATAAAAAGGCACAGACTACCGATCCAGGCAACAATGCGTATGAATCTCAAATGCAGTAGGCTAAGTGAAAGAAGTGAGAGATAACCGTCTATACTGTATTATTTTATTTCTAGGACATTCTGAAAAAGGAACAACGATGGAACTGAAAACAGGTCAGTGGCTGCCAGGGATGACGGTTGGGGGAACGGTTGGCTACTATTATGGGTTGAATTGTGTCCGCCCCCAAATGCATATGAAGTCCTAACCACCCAGGACCTTAAAACGTGACCTTATATGGAAACAAGGTCACTGCAGATGTAATTAACCAGGATGAAGCCCTGGAGTAGGGTGGGCCCTTCACTCAGAATGACTGATGTCCTTCTAAAAAGGAGAAATTGGGATACAGACATGCACACAGAGAGAACCCCACGTGAGGATGAAGGCAGAGGTAGGGTGATGCTTCTGCACATCAAAGAACTCGGAAGATGGCCAGAAACTCATCCCAAGTGAGGGGCAAGGCTTGGAACAGACGCCGCCTCAGAAGGAATCAGCCCTGACAACACCCTGACCTTGGACTTCTGACCTACAGAACGGTGACTATGAATTTCTGCTGTGTTAATTTGGCCAGTTTGTGGTACTTATGAAGGCAGCCCTAGGAAGCTAAACTAAAGGGGCAGCATGAGGGTATTTGGAGGGGTGTGAGGGTGATAAACTGCTTCTGATTCTGGATCGTGATCGTAATGGTAGTCACATGATTATATGCGTTTATCAAAACTCAGAAGTGTGTACCAAAAGGAATGAATTTTACAGTATGTCAATAAAGCAAACAAAAGTTAAAGGTAGTACCTAGAAAAATGTAAACAAAAGATTTCATTGCTTGGGCTAGTAAATCCACACAGCAAAACATTTTCCTGTATCTTTCAAATGTAAAATTCTGATTTTTCATGAACGCACTATTCACCTAGTTGTTGTCTGAAGGTTGCCACATTTACATTAAAAATTAATAGCTTTAACATTACATATCACTGCAGCCAATGCCCAGGGCTGTGTTTCTAGCACCAGAAGTGACCCAGGGCAAAATGCTATTAATACCTCTTGAATGACTCATTATAACATCTATACTTGAAATCACTTATGTGAAAATGTTAGCCAGAAGGCACAAACCAGAAGCAAACCCAGGGCTTCCACTTCCCTAAAACCCTCCAAGTTTTTGTCACGGATAAACAGATCAGTTGTTCTTACTGTCTTTTTCTGCTCTTTTAACAGGAAAATGGATTCATAGGAATGCAAGTGTGTGAATTCAATTTTGCCCGCTCACTTTTATCAAACTAAATGCCAGGATGATGAATATTTCTCATTTTTATAAAGCATTACACATGGGTCATGTTAAAGCCACTGAAGAGCTGCTGCACACTGGCAATTGCGCGTCACACAACTCACTCAACCTGTAACAGACAAATGGTGATTTAATCAAGTGTTTTTTTTCAGCTCTAACCAGAATTTCTAGCATGTGTCCTGCACTATTCTAAGTGTTAGGGGCTGTTATGAGGGAAGCAGATCTCACAGTCAATGTGCATGAGGCCCAGGCCTGCAATCAAAATAAAGCCTATAATCTTGAACAGAACTGGAAACTTAAAATAGTGCAGTGGCTGCTATAGATAGAATTGATAATGGGCTTACGGTTCACACAGCCTTTTGAAGTGGCATCTATTAGAGGAGCTTACAAAGGCCATTCTCAAATGGAATTTAAGTAAATCATGTTTAAAAGTAATAGATTACTGAGGATTTACTACCCGTCAGTCACTGAACTGAGAAATGTATGGAATTCAGGTCACTTGATCCTCACAGTGACTCCATGAGATAAAACTATTGCTGTTACACTACAGATGAGAAAACTAAGGTGGGTAGTTAAGTTACTTTTACTTCCCAAGGTCTCATATTTGGAAAGGAGCAAAGCCGTGGATTTGAACTCACGTGGACTTAGGAGCCATTGGTCTTTTTTTTTTTCATTGTTTGATATATGGCTTAGTTTTTATTTATTTATTATTATTATTTTTAGGAGCCATTGGTCTTAGATCTTCCTGCGCAGACTTGTTTGCAGAGATTTTGGTCCATTATCCACAAGTAAATCCAACCATATGCTCGAAGTCATAGACCCTTACTTTTTTGCTTAGAAAATATTACAACCTCCCTTTAAATATCTAAAATAGTTCAGGATCACACTTGGTATCTCAATCTTGGTATTGATTTTGAAATCAATGTTTTAGTTCATAAGACTAACGTTTCAAAATTCAAAAGATTATTCATGCCAACGTTTTCTTTAACAGTCCCAGATTGTGGCTTTTGGGTAACTGTGGGATACTTTAAAAAGATGTTCAAATGATCAAATCAAACTGGTAAGTTCCTATTCTCCACAATGCCAGGGGCCTTTCTGGTTTGAGTCATCCTGCCCTATAAGATCACATCACGCTGGGAGGAATTCTTCAGATACACTGAAACCCTAACATGTAGCTACACGATGTAGCCTGCGTGCAGTGGACACCAGCCATGTTTCGAACACCTTAATACCCATTATCCCTCTTCAATATCCCATAACAGAATCCTGTGTTATAAGGAAAGAAAGCCAACAAGCAGGGATGGAAGAATTCTTACCCACATATTTTATCAGAGGTTTCACTGATTTAACAATGTTCCATTTTAGCCTCTGTTTTAGATTGCACTATGACAAGTTAACTGACTTTCTGATCAATGAAACTTTACAATGTCTTAATATATTGTTTCAAGAAAATCCATCTCCCCAGATTCTCTGGATGAAGTCAAGACTACTAAAAAGTCAGCAACAGTTTTAATTAGGAAGCATTCTCTGGGTTAATATCATAAATACTCTAGGTTGGTAAGTTATCATTAACTTGTCTGATTCTAATTCTCTGTAGCAGAAGAAAAAAAAAGTTGACTGTGAAACCCATCTCCACTAGGTGCTACCTCACAAAACGCTAATTGCAACATTTTACAGGTAAGGGGTAAGGATGGCACTGATACAAAATTGCACTTCAGGTGCCCTCTAGTGGATACAGTTCAGGGATCACTTGCTAGGTTTTAAGGTGAAACCTGCTGTAGAAAGGAATGAGGAATCCCTTCTCTCCAAGGTAGTCCTCTCTCCTTTCACCTCTTCCCTACTCTTGTCCAGGTTCCCAAGATATGCTGAGAATATCAGCTCAGTGTTAGGGCTAATATAACTTTATTTACAGAAGCAGGTATTTACAAAAATACTCACACTCATTCATTTACATATCGTGCTTGGCAGCTAACAACCAGAGTTGAGTAGTTGCAACAGTTCTGCCACTTTGCAGAAAAAGTCTGCCAACCTCTAGTCTGCAAGCACATCACTAGTTCTGAAAAATGCTTTGGCTAGTCAGGGCTGGTCACTATCCATGTGTTTGGGGATCCCCATGAATGTACCTAGCAATAAAGAAACCTCTTCAATTTGGGGAACTCCTTTTTCACCTAATGCCTATTGACATCCTATTCAGTGCACATTTGGGGAAATACTATCCTATAACATCGTGCTTAAATTTAAAACTTGAGTCTTATGCCACCTCGTATCGCTCTAAGAGGAAATTGTCTTGCAACATTGTGCCTTTGGAATCAAATGTTGTATTGAGTATAATTTACTTTAAAATATTTCAACAAAGATGGTGTGATATATACACGGAAGCTAAGTTAGTTTTAAACACTTAGGAGTAGTTTAAAAAAACATTTGAAGTACCTAACCCAGGGGTGGTTATTTAGTCTTTAGTAAACTCTGGTCAGTCCATTATCCAGAAGTGGCTACCTTTCAAGAGCCTTTCAAATATCAGCTATCTTAGCAGATATGAGCACTAACGAGTTTGTAAGTCAACGTAAAGGAGATATAAGTGGTGCTCAAGATATGTGTATTGGCTAAAAATATTGTCCAAGCTCCTCCACAATTGCATGACACAGGTTTAGGAATCTAGGTGCGCCAGTTGCCTGTACCCACCAGAGTGGTCTTCCCGGCCCCAGGGCGAAAATTCAGTCCTGGTTCCAGCCACTAAGTAACCAGAACATTCTGTCACCTGATTTCAATCTGAAGGCTTGCTGGATCCCGCCACCCTTCATCACATCTGAATCAAGTAAACACTTCTGCCAGGAAGGGAACAGGACCTCCCCGAGTGTCTAAGAACAAGCCACGTGACTGCTTTGTGACGTGCAGTATTCGTATGTGTAGCAGAACTCATTGTCACACAGCCGCCAGCAGGGGGCCTGAGAGGGAGGACGGCCGAGGCTACTGGGAACATACACCCCAGCGTGCCTGGAACAGACCCAGTTTATGCCTGTCGTCCCACAGGCTTGTTAAAAAGCCCCCTTTCACTCTCAAAATGCCTCGTTTTGGGTAAAAGCTTAAGTGGTCATCCTATCCTAAGAGTGGTAGCTGTTACTTATCTGAACTTACTATGAGACATCCGTCCAAGAGAACCTAACCATGGTGAATGGCGAAACTGAACACCAAAATCTACTGAATTAGTAGTTATGATCAATGGCCAAAAAATAAATTTGACAGGCAAGCTGGGGTTGTGTCAACCCCAACCTTATGTAGTGCTTACTTTAACTAATTGAGCAAATGAGTTATTGTAAACTCAATTTGTATTTCAGTATCCTTAGGTAGAAAATTAACCTTTGAGCCATTTGCCATGTCTTTCGGGGACCTATGTTCAAAACATTGGCCCAGCCACCCAGAACTTTCAAAGAATAATACCATTTCCATGATGCGCCTAAAAACTTGATAGGAACAAACTCTGTAAAACTCTGCATCTGGACACAGTGCTTCTCAGGCTGCCCAGGGCAGCATTTCCCGAAGTGTGGTGTCCAGGTCCCCTTGTCAGAGTTGGGGCTTGTTCAAACCCCACGATTTAAAAAGCAAACAAAACAAAAGTAAGATTCCACACTCAACCAGATCAACAAAACTCGTGGAGGCAGGTAGACCAAACCGCTGAGGAGGCAGCCTCTGGATTTGCGTTTTCAGCAGCTACCCCAGAGATCGTGACCATACGTTCTGAGAACCACCGCTTTACCGAGTCCAAAAGGCTGGAAGATTCCACAGGACACCTTAGTTCTTGGCTAAGTGCAACGTGGATGTCAGAACGTTAACTTTTTCATGATCTGTGCCCACAACCTCAGGGGTGCTGTTTACCAAATTATTCTCTAAGAAAAAAAGTTTTAAAATTGATACAGTCTTTATAGCACAGTTTACAAACAATAATAAAATGTGCAATCCCCTTCACTGTAAAACTCCCTATAGCCCACTGGTTCACACTGAGCTCTTGGGTAACCAACCTGGGCTGCAATTCACAAATGTATGGGATTAATTCCAGTATGGTGGTGGCTGATATTTTTGTTTACCCTAAGGAGGAAGAGGAAAGTGAGAAGGCACGTCTGCTCCAGTTCATCAATGACATGAGCAACTTCTTTGCTGACCTGGGTAACAGTTTTCGGACACCGGAGGAGTATTTGCTCACCTATTTGTGCTATTCATAATGTGACAGCTACAGGCAGGCAATGCTTTGAAGTTTAATCTGCAATATTAACATTTTCTCCATCACTTTCTTAGGTCTAGAGCAAACAAAAATCAACACAGCAAGCCCCGAGGTGCAGCATTTGACTTCCCCATGGGCCAGAGTTCCCACTATGGCCGATTTCAAGCTCTCAGAGCCAGACAACATGGGGCTGGGAAGAGATGCGCAGCATCACCCCATTAGGTCGTCCCCCCCAGCCCCACGACAGACACACACAACAGTGTTACCTGCAGTGAAACACTTAGCAGGGAAGGAATTTTCAGTATTACCTTCATTCTGAATGCATTGTATTTAGCTGTAAGTTGATGTAATTTGGTTTCTCAGTGGGTCTGTGTTTAACAACGGGTTCGCAGAATTCCTGAATTCCTGAACATTAAGATCTGGCTCTCGGGTGCGCTGTCAACAGCCTTCAGGACACCATGACTATGCCTCTCTCCCCCTCTCAAATTTGCTCTCTTCACCAGACTTTGTAAAGCCTCAGCCCTGAACTTCCAAGGAGGACAGGCGTGTCCCCAGACGTGACCTTCCTCTCCCCGTCTGCGCACACCCGGAAGGAAGGAAGGAGACGCCCACGTGGAAGCCGGGAGCGTGCGGACCCACCACCCTGCTCTCCAGGGCTGCCCTGTGCCCAGGCTTTTGAAGCCTGTCTTTTTGAACCTGGAGAACGGGGTTTATTGGTCTCCCCTCACTTTTGTGCAGTTTCCTCCCCCCCGGGAGGCTGAGGCTGAGGCCGGCTCCTGCAGCCACTCTTGCCCACCCACAGTCCTTTTCCTTCTAGAACAGAAGCCTTCCTTCCAAACACCCTCTTGTTCCTGTCTGGGCTTTGCCCTAAAATTCCCTGTTGTTCCCTCTTGAAGCCAAATGCCCCTTCTCTAGTCCAAAAGTTATTTTGAAAGCAGACTTTCTAAGCAACAGATTACTAACAGTCTTCAAAAGATTTCAGACTGTTTTATATACTACATCCTGGTGGAATGTTTTGTTTCAACTAAGACATACCATTCATTCACATGCAAAAAAGAACGCTGTTTTTGCCTTTCACAAACATCGATTATCAGACGTGTCCTTTCCTGCCACCAAGCACAGCATAATTAATTCAAGCAGGTAAGGAACTGAGGAGAACTGCAAGTTTTAGGAAGGGTGACATCTATTACAGCTTAAAAATCAAAGCTATCAGCTGAATTATTGCTACCTACCGTTCGAGTAAGTTTTGTCTTCTGTACTCAAGACTTCCTCCCACTGTTTTTAACTTCCAGCAGTTTCGCTATGATGCATCTGGATATCGGTTCTTTCTTACTTACATTTGGGATTTACTGAACTCCTTTAATCTAACTTGATAATAACCGTCTTGGAACATGCTCAGAGATTCTACACTGCTTCTGCCTTACCCTCTCCTTTTTCTAGGACTCCAAATACATATGTAAGACTTTCACTCTCATCTAGTAGGCTTCTTACCTTTTTGGGGTCTATTTTCCGTCCTTTTCTCTCCTTGCTTCAGTTTCAATGATTTCTCCTGACCAAACCTTCTTGTTTCAAAGTATGCCAAACGCCGCCCCTGCCTCTCAGCGGCTTCCTCCTAAGTGGGGAAGCCTCCTGAGGCAAACGAGGCCCAGATCTCACCTCTCCAGACTTTCTTCCCCTGGATTTTACTGACTGTGTTGGTAACTGACTATATTGATAACACTGTTTTTAGTGAAATGTTTTCGTCTATTTTGTTCCGACTTTTTACTCTCCTTCAGCAGGAAGGCTAATTACCTCGCCTGCTGTAACCAGCACCAGAGGCTGCAGAGCTACTGTACCTACAAGAGGCTCAGTAAGCACCAATCTTCCTTCCTCCCAGGATATAAAGGAATTATCCAAATTTGTAACCGGGCATCAGACATGAAGCTTTTAGAGACAAAGTTCATTTGCTCATGTTTAACATGGCCACCAAGGACTATGGAACAAGACTGTCCTTCGATTTTGGAAACAAAGATGATAAAGGTTTCTCAGGAAACTGATCTGGCACCTGATATAATAATATGGTTGGCATTCATTTTAAATAAAGACTATATTAAGTTCTCAAATTTTTTTTAAAGAAGGCATCTAATGAATCTATACAGTGAATAGCATGTCTTTATTCTATTTACAGTACATTTGTTATAAATATAATACATTTTTGAAAAGCTTATTTTTTATTAACTTGAGTAGATTTATATTTTAAACAGATCAACTCAATTGTTAAAGTTACATAATAAAGAATATGATAATTTAAATGACAAAAATCTCTTATTGTGAAATAGTGCACTCTATGCCGAGATGAATGAGGGGGGGAAAAAGTCATACTCCTTCCAAAACTATACTCAAAGCATCAGAAAAAAAAGTTTTCTTTTTACAAAGTTATGTATAAGCCATAGGAACCACCAGATAATGAAGTATCAAGACCCTATAACCAAAGTTCAAAACTGATTTTAGAGAATTGTGTGAAGCAAGACAGGAAAATTTGTATTTAGCACTCTATGGAATTTCACAGTAAAGCTGGAATTTACAGACTAATGGCTTAACAGGAGTACTGCCAACATGGCCTTTTCTTCCTCAAAATCATCTCCTAATATTCAGATACCATCAGTAAGTTGTAACAGCAGACTTAGACACTGGTTTTAAGATGGGGCTTAATAAGGTGCATGGATATGTTGAAATTCTGTATCATGAGCATGTAAATTATTATCAGGGTTTAAAGAAATACAAAAAAGGAATTTAAGTATTCTCAGTCCAACGTGCTTTGCATCATCAACAAATTGACAAGTCAAAAGTATTCTGCAGTGATCCAACACCGACCTCCCAAACAAGTTAGGTATTTCAAATACTGCTGAAAAACCCATCCAGTAAAATAAAACTGATTCTTGTGGATTTCAGTACAAATCTGTAAGCTGTCACACATTATTGATGATGATCAGGGCAGGCATAGAGTTCTGCTGACTTGTTTCAAACACTGTAACTTGGTCCGATAACTTGGCAAATACCCTAGGAGTTCCAAGGTTATAAACACCTGTATGGACAAAGCATGCTTTCAGCTGCAAACTGTGAATCTCCTGGCTTTTAAGCTGCAGTTTATATTGTGTCTGTCCAAGCCACGTAAATGATCCATGGATTTCCAAAGCTTCTGGGCTAAGTCAGGAGGAGGAAAATGGTTAAGTTGGAGGCTTTTTTTCTTTATAAACTTTTCCCCAAAGTCCCACTAACACATCCCTTTCATCTAGCAATTCTATTTCTAGAAATTATTTTATGATGCCAACTGTTTAATTAACAGTTACTATACTCTAGGAACAATGCTAAGAATGAATTATCTCATTTAACACTCACGAGAGCAGTTAGTAAGAGGTGGAAACTGATTTCAAACCTGAGCTTTTAACCACCTGGTTATCCACACATAAAAATATGTACACAAGAATGCTTATAATATTGAAACTGTTTATAATATTGAAAAATGGAAAGCAACCCTCTATCTCCCAATAAGGCATGAGTTAATAAATTTGTGATACACATAATCATCACACACAACGTGTGTCTGGATTTCAGAGAGCTGACCCAGATCCTGTTTGGAGTCTTCTACAATATGAACCAGTACACGTTTCACATCGCTCTGCTAGAAGTTCAAAAATTTCTAAATTCCAAAAAGCATCTAGTTCTTGGAGATTCAGACATGAGAGTCTGGACCTGTACTTTTTTTTTTTTTTGCTAAGTATTATTTTCTAATAAGAAAACAAAACAAAACAAAAAACCCCTTCTACTATGAACTTGCTGATTTTCAATTTTAGAGTTCTTTAACTTTTATAAAAATGTTTGTCTCTGACCAAAATAATTTGCTGCTTTTGGAAACTGCTTTCCATTTTGTCACTACTGAAGTGCCAAAACAATGCTCTGTAACTCATTCTAATACTTCTGTAACAGCAAACAAAACCTCAGGGCATGCCTCAGCAAACTTCCTCTACCCACATTAGGGAATTATTTGCATAATTTCAAAATATTAAAATGCTCTCAAATCAATCTTTAACTACAAAATAAACTTGCCCTAAATAAATTCTTTACCTTGTTGTTTTATGCCGAAGATCAACTATTACGTCGACGTCAGCCTTTGAACAATTGGAAAGTAAAAGGGTCACTGGTACTAAACAAAGACTATGGAAAAAAAAGTAAACAAAAAAGGTTAGCTGTGTACTGGGGGAAAAAAAAAATCCTTGAAAATAAAACTTAACGTGTACCTAACAGATGAAGCTCCTCAGAAACCATTAGACTCAGGTAAGGGAGAAAACCGAGCTCTAACCCCTTAGTCAAGGCAAGTTAACTGTGTAAATAGTGCCTAAATACTAAGTGTCAGAATATACACATCCACAAAACCATTTTATTTCCACTAATTATAGCTAATCTTAAAAATTACCAAAATGTTTCTAGGTGGTTATTTCCCAAAACAAAAAACAGAAGTAAAAATCACGACTAAGAAAGATCGATGGAGAAGAAAAAAAATCACAAAAATGCCAACAATTAATCCTGTTCTCTGTGTTTGTCGAAAATTACTTCATTTTGAGAACTTGGCCTAGGTTGACATTTGCTTCTCTATCAAATTTGCATAAAAGCCATCACGTTTGGGAGAACATAAGAATTATTTCTGTACGGCAAGTTATGAGGACACATTTGCTCAGTTAACCTAGTTTCTTATCTAACTTTATAATTAATAAGTGACTACAGTGCAGGAGAGAGAGAGCAGGCAGTGACAGAAGAGGGCATACGAACAGACTGGTGCAGGCTTCAAATCAAGAACATAAGAAAGGAACATAATCTCTCTCCCGTTCTCTCCTCCACTCCCACCCCTACTATGTAGCAACATTCTTCTCAAAACTCAGGAAGAACCTCTTTACTGTCAGATCCAGTGAACGACTTTCTGTCACATTTTAAACTGTTAACCACTTCTCTCTCCTTGCTCTGTCCTCCCTCCACCTTTGTGATGCCACCTTCTCCTCACTGGTCTTTTCTTCCTCATTCTTTGGTTGTTCTTTCTCAACGTCTTCTTCATGGACTCCTGTTTCCTTAGCTCATCTCTCAGACACCACGGTCCTACAGGTCACCACTCTCTCTTATTCTAGCCCAGCCCACCCCACCCCCATCCAGGATGATTGCACCAAAACTGACACCTTCACTTATAACGAACAGACTTCTCTCCGTCCTCTGTTAGCTGCAAACTAGCACCTTTTTGAAGTATCATCTGATTTAGGACTTTTTATTTTAGAACCTTAAATTCGTATAATCAAGCTATTTACCGAAATTATAAATACATAATTCTCCCCAAAAGTTTCGCACTCATAAATCTTAAGTAAATGACGCTGTCTAAATTTAAACTGTTTGATGAGTCTATACTGTAGTCATGTCTTAGGTTTAACTTCTATATCAAAAACAAAAACAAAAGCAAAATGATATTAATACTTTTCCTTCTTTTTGACTTAATGACAAATCTGCTCATCAAAAGGAAATTTTTGGCAACTAAGTGGCTGAGGTAGTATCTATCTTTTAACTAAAGCAGCAACATATAGGAATCGTAGTCAAGGGTAAAATTACTTAAGAGCAATTTATATGGACTCAACACCGTTCCGAATTTCTTCTTCACTATTTGGATTAATGTCATTGTCAAAATAAATAAGAGTGTGTTTCTGTGGGGGCGTGCACACGTGTGTGTGTATACTGTAAAAAAAAAAAAACCTAACAAAAGACAAATCTCAAACCTTTTCTGGTGAAAGGGGTGGTTAAATGACTCTGGATAGTGAAGGCTCGTTTTAATGAGGTTAGAAAGCTGCTCTACTGATGGTCTTGAGGAAACTGTAGTGTTTTCTGGCCTGAAAAATTTTAATAGTTCCATTTCTGGTGGCTCCTGAGAAAAGAAAAAACATATGACAATGAAAACACTGCCTTGTTAAAATAAGTACAGGCGTACGAATGAAGGAAGTTAAAACCAGTAGAACTAACGCAAAGCATCAACAGTGCCTTTTCTGCTGTTACTTAAACTACAGTTGGAATCACATGCAGTGCACACTAGGACAAAGCAGCTAGGAGCTGGAACCATGTATTCATTCTCTATTTATGACGTGCTGGGCTTAGACCTGCAATCGCACAACTGCACATATTAGCTCTGGGATCCTGGGTACATTATTTAATACTTTAAGATGTAAAAAGGGGTGCACAATAATAATTTCAAAAGTTGTTGTGGGTCTCATCAAATAAAACTGCTTAGTACTTAGCCCACAGACACTCAATTGTACAACATCTATTTTAATAGTTAAAGAAAATGCTTTAAAATTTCATTTTTGAAAACAGACTGTTGAGTTTAAAAAATTACAGTGTTTCAACTATATTAACTAAAGGTTAGCATGCATGTAAAAGTCTTAATATAGCTGTAAATATTTCAATAAATATCATCATCATCTAAATGAAAATAGAGAATAATGTTCCATTTCTACTATTATTATTTTCTTTCTTGGTTATTTTTTCTCCATTTTCCTTCACCGTCTAGGAAATTTTGATTTTTAATTTCCTGCTAGCCTAGTCAGATTCTGATTTATAACGAGGACTGACAAGCTACAGCCCACAGGCCAAATCCAGCCTGTCTCCTGTTTTTGTAAAGGAAGTTTCATAGAAACACAATCACATCCATTTGTCTATACACTGGCTATGGTTGCTTTTAGACTCCAAACAACAGAGATGAGTAATTCTGACAAAGACCTTCCGGCCAACAAAGTCTAAAATATTTACTCTCTGGCTTTTCTCAGGAAAAGTTCACTGACCCTTGATTTATACAGTTGCAAAAGCAAGAATTAAATTTGCTTCTGACTTATGAGTGAGAGAAAAGCGACTAGAGGTTTACTGTGGCGGAGGAAAACATGTGCCTGGAAGGCAGCAGGAGCAGAATTTCTAGAGCACAGGTCATGTTCTCCTTCTTGATCCTGGTTATACTGGAGTCTTCTTCAACTTGTAAGTCAATGAGCTAGTCACTATTCTGCAGTTACGCTGTACTTTAATAAAAAGTTCCAGAAAGGTACTACTGTTTAATAGTCTAATCACTAAGAAAAACAAGCTATTATTTGAAACTTCTAAATTATACTAAATAACTCTCTACATGCCACTTATTAGGAGGAAACCACATGAACAACGGCCATTAAAAGATACCCAAACCCTTATGTTAATTT
Source organism: Camelus ferus (assembly GCF_009834535.1). NCBI lineage: Eukaryota > Metazoa > Chordata > Mammalia > Artiodactyla > Camelidae > Camelus > Camelus ferus. Next base: position 14,760,838 of record NC_045719.1, read on the forward strand.
GCTGAGGGAATATTTAGAAGTTTCCCTCCCTCCCAGCTTAAAAGCAATGACGAGTATCTTCACAATCAGAGCTGGACAATCCGTACAGTAGTTTCACAACAAGGATTTGATTCAACTTCATGGCAGACAGTTCCACCACAGGAGAGGCAAGGCATAAAGTACTATTACCCTTGTTTTATAAATAAGCTGAAGTTTATCAAGTTATGCAAGTAATTTGCATTAGGTCATCATTTCGAAAGTCTCTGGGCTCCAAATACATTATTCTTAGTATTATGAACCTGCTGCCTCTCTCTACTCAGTTAATCATGTGAAGAGAATATAAAATATCTCAAAGGTGAAATACAGAGAAATAAAAAGGATATGCCCTACACAGTATTTTAGTAAAACAAGAATATAACAAGAGTATACTTTATAGAAATCACTTTGTTTCATTTTCCTTTTTGTTGTTGTTAACGGAGGTACTGGGGCTTGAACCCAGGACCTTATGCATGCACTTGACCACTGAGCTGTATCCTTTCCCTGTTTCATTTTCTAAATGCTAATCTTGCCTTGTCTGAGATGTTCCAAATTATCAAAATATGACAATTTACAAGTAAAACTTGAGATTCTTGTATTAATCAAATCAATTTGAGAAAAACAACTTTCTTAAAATAAGAAACAGATTTGGCATTAAATTTGTTACCTTCATTAAACCTAACAGAAAATTTCCATTAGTAATCACTAAAGTAAAAATTGATTCAAATTACAGAACTACCAACGGATGCTAAAACTAATGGACTTAACGTGGATGAGAAATCAGACATTTACACAGTCCCCACATATTACGTATGATAGTCCCATATATTACTTACTATTATATAAACGAAAAAATAGTAACTGTACTGTGGAGAAACATGGCAGACACTATCTTAATCAAATGGTCCATCACTGACAACGGGACAAATCAGTATCACGTGCCTTCTGATGCAATACACTGACAAGGACATAACATCACTTAGGTAGTATTTCAGCCAAAAATGTACAACCTTAATCTAATCACGAGGAAACATGAGAAAAATCCAAAGAGGTATTAGTCTACGTTAAAGTAACTGGCCAATGCTCTTCAAACATGTCAATGTCATAATTGACAAATAAAGGTTCAGAAACTGTTCCAGGTTAAAGGAGACTAAAGAGACAAGAAAAGTACATGAAATGCACGATCCTGGACTAAATTCTGGACAGGAAAAAACAAACTAAGACCTCTGATGACATGTGAATACGGACTGTCTAAATCAGCACATCAGCCAAAATGTTAACCACTGGGGAACCTGAATGAGAGGCAGAAGAGAGTCCTTTAACTATTCTTGCAGCTTTGCTTTAAGTTTTAAAATTACTTCCAAAAAAAGTTGTCAAAAATAATAGGGAGAAAAGTTTAAAAATTAAGATTCATTGTTTATAAACACAATACAAGGTCACTGTCTGAATTACAGGACTAAATATGCTTAAATTTTATTTATATGTGCTATGAGAACTTTTTGTAAGATTAAATAGTATTTTAGGGAAAATAAGAAAATAAACAGTATTACCAGCTGCTGCACAACTCCAGAGGCCATCCTTTACATTGTATGACAGGCCCCCTGGAGTTGTGCCATGGTGTGTGCCCGTTAAACAACAAACAAGAAAATATAGAGAATATGGTCCCCTTCCTCTAAAGGAAATCAGTTCGTTTTATAACTATGAATTCCAGATTCAACAGAGAATATATCTAAGGAAACCCCAGATCTTAAAACTCTTATAAAATGCCAATGAACTTTAAAATCAATTTATGCTCATTTCTAATTTTAATCACCTTTCTGCCACCAACCCCCAACTCAATCCCAATATAAAAGCTGCAGAAGCCAGGCACCTTCAAAAACAAAAAAACCCTACAAGTTCACAGGAAAGCCCCAAAGCAAACTCTGCCGTTACCTGTTTCTGAGGATGTGAAAAAGCTTCTTTTCCTATAGTGCGAAGAACAACGTGATGCTGACCTTCCAAAATAAGCTGCTTACTGTCTTCCACTACGTATGCCTAAGAGGTACAAAGCACAAAAATGTTACCCTGCTTGGCAGTCACCAATGCAACATCAGATGGAAAGCAGAGGTATTATGGCTAATATCTATCAGTTATCAACGCTCACGGTGTCGGCATTTCTACTTGTACTCAGTCATTCAGTCAATAATGTACCTGTCAAAATCTGCTCTGCTCAATATAAAACAGTTGGCCTTGATATTTGAGAGAGACATCTTGAAATCTTTTCCAGTCTTCTCTAGAGTGCTTAAGAAACTAGTCCAAATAAACAGTGCCATACCATAACCCAAGCTTTTCTCTTTACTGGGCTGCCAATACACAGGCAAAGGGCTTTTTCTTATAGTCTTGCTTCTGAAATGCACCAGGATTTATCACACAGTAGAGCAAAATCAGGGAGTACAATTATAAATCCTGTAAGTGGAAATGTCATGTCCTTGGAGATCTTAAATTTAAGTACATATGCTTTAAAAAAAAAAAAAACTTTTTTCTTTCTTCTTTCTATACAGTGAACTGATTTCATCTACATTAAGACACTTATTCCAGCACGTAATTCTTCTTCTTGAACTTCTTCTGTCCTGGAGAAAATAAAATCTGTAAATGGCTGATATACTGCTACTGTCACATTAAGTATATACAGACGCTTAAATTTTTTTTTTGACAAGCCCAATTTGTTTACTATTAGATTCCACAGACTCAAAATTACTCAGTCAAAATGCTATAAAATGTTCCTAAATGTTTATTTTCAATTCCTATACTTATCACAAAAAGTGACGATCTGCCATCCATGGATCACACTTGGAGAAGTGCTGCACTAAGGCAGAGGACAGTCCAGAACCCGCTCAGCATCCATCCATGCACAACTCAGAAATGCAGGAGTTAAATACCTGATGGGGTAACCTTTAACCTCGAGAGGATGCCAGCTGACAGATGAGTTCTGAGACAGGTCATAGAGCTTTTCCAGTGGTCTCACTTGGACCAAACAAAAGTCCACCCAAAGTCCACCCACAGCCATGCATAATCTCGTAATGCATTCTCTCCCCTGCACAAAGGCTTCATTTTTTAAAACAAACCTTTATTTTTGGTTAAAATTGATTGGGAGTTGCACACTTTCCAAACACTTTTTCACAAAAAAGGTTGTCCAAGTTCTTAGCTTTCTACTGAATCATATTTTATGAGAGTACTACGTTTCCTATGCACACCACTCCACAACTTAAATGACTTGTCAAGTTTTCTTGCACTCAAGGGGGTCCTTTGGGCATTACCTACAGCCCTCACTAAAAAAAAAATCTACTAGTCACTTTCTCATACAAGTTGAACAATAAACTTCTCATAGACACTAGCACTATCAAATTTAATATCCCATCCTGTAATGCATTCAAACTTCCATTTTCTAACCAAGGAGCATCACGATCGTGGGTAGTTTTCTTCGTGTGATCAGCAATGTTATTAATGGGTTTCTATACAGAGTGATTTTTTAAAAAGATAACCCATTCCCCCCAACCAAGGTTACTGTGGGCTCAACAATGAGTACATAATACAGGATACATACTCAAATTCTTGTCTCAGAGATATTAGATTGTTACACGGCAGGAATCTGTGGAGTGACAGCTACAAGAGCCAAAGGTCTATTATACATTTAATGGATGGCTGCTTTACATTAGGGGGCAATGCTACTGAGCCTGAAAATAAGATCCTCTTGACTCTAAACTTCAAGAACGTCTAATTTCAAGCTGGTAATATGCAACTTACATTTTTAACATTAAACACTTTCAACTTTCTATAATCAACAAAAGTATCAATTTGCTTAAGCAGTTTTATTAGAACTCAAAGCCAGCTTGGTTTCAGAAAAGTTTATTTTAAAGTATGCAGTTTAGTAAAAAGAACAGTCTAGAACATCTGAATCAATTGAAAATACATGTTCTGATCATCTACTATGCGCATGTCTCTCTATGTTAGGCCTTGTATCGGCACAAAATCAAACTTCTTCACATAGTTCATGTGAATATCCCTGGTCAAGATCCTAAATCTTACTGTAAAATCATTTTTTTAAAAAATGATAACATATTTAAGATACAAAAGGATGCACTGTGAAAAATAAACCTCTTCTGTATTATACTGCATTTAACTAGGGAAGACCAATGCCTGAACAACCTCATTGTGGTCTGCTGTGTGTGATTTTTAATTAAAATGATATTTTCAAATAATCTGGAAAAATTAAAATACAGATCAACAATTAGATAATTATAAAGAATTACTGTTAATTTGGGTGAGATGATAGTAATATGGTGGGGTTATATTAAACAAGAAAGTCCTCATCTGTTAGAAATACATACAAAAGCATTTACAGATGAAATATTATATCATTAGAAATATATATACTACAGCAAAAAATAAAGGAAGGTAAAAATAAAAGAAAATAAAGCAAAGGAGCTAAAGCAGTAGATAAAATATGAACAGCAACAAATTAGTGGCTGTTGGAGAATGAGTAATGGGTACCTAGAGATTCACGGTGCTAAGCTCCCTTTTTCATAGTTTGAAAATGCCCATATAAGAGTTTAATAACAGTTTGTTTTCATGGGGCTTATCAAGTCTACAATATTCTCAGTATCTGTTACAAGTAACAGCAACACAAAAGAAAGTCATCTAATTTCAGTGAACTCTTTCTTAGGGAAAAAAGTCATTTTGGAACTGTTAAGAAAGTTATAAAACAACTTTAACACTGAAACTGGAAATTTTAAGCAGAGAAAATAAAAACAGAAGTTTACATTTACTCTTCAGCTTAAGAATCAACATAAGTGGGGCTTGCTGAAATAGTTTAATACATACCTTCCACAATACAACGATATTCAAATCCACCTCATTGCACTTCTGAATTAATCTCATAGCATCCGCTACTGATTGTTTCTCTGTATGCACAGACGACTGTGCTTGTGGCTTCTTCAATTCAGAGGATAAGCTTCTATAAAAGAAGTCTGCACATGGGCTTGCTGAACTTACTATCTGTTAAAAGAAAATCACTTGTCTACATAAAATGTTTTTAATTAGGTATACCCTGCCAAAATTGGTATTTCTACTACTTACATATACCCCAAAGGCTTATTCAATAATTTATCAATCTGGTTGAATGCAAGGAGGACACCCTAAGACATGAACACCTGAAATATTTGGTACAAATTACCCTGAATCTTAAAGCTCAAAATCATAAATCTACACTGCCATGACATTAGCTGTGACCTTCCAGGTAGCCAGGTAGGACGAATGGGTATTTCTAAGAAAATGAATAAAAATTAAATTGCTGAAAAGAAATTATGATTTTTTTTTACTATTAAAATAAGTATGTTTCATTCAAATACTTGGAACACTAGGTGATAGCCAATGAAACAAAATGCAGATGAAGTTACCAGCATTAACTTGGCTTTTATACTTGAAGGCAAAGAACCTGAGAAAAGATTTTTAAACAGACTCAGAACTACAGGATTTCCCTTAATTAATGGAATACTGTATTTCATAGTAAAATCTCTACACTTCACAATTTCCTGCTTTATAAACTATATTATATAGATGTTAAGATTCAAGTTAGTTATTAAATATTAATAAATATACAGATTTTCCCCCTTAGACATGAACTTTTTCTGGTAAACCACTGTCCACATAGTTATCTCATTAACCTCTAGTGCTTGGTAAGTTTTATTTACTCCTTCAGTGCTCCTATACAAAATTATTCATAACAAATATAATAAAACTATAACCTTAATGTAATTTAAGAGTCCTGATGATGTTTCTAGGGATTTCAATTTATTAAAAAAAAAGACATGACCGAAAAAACAACTGAAGTCCTAAAAGGTAAAATTCAACCTATGCAGGAAGCATAGTGTCTCCAAAATTTATACTTGTTCTAGAATTATTGGACTTTTGGTGTTCTGGGATATTTCCAAATAGCTGCTTCCTCAAAAGACAGTACAAAGAGTGAGTCAGATGAAGGCAAATGATAAGAGAAATACAAAAGGATAAGTATATTAGGAATTATCAAGGGGAAAAGCACAAAGAAGAAATAATACCAGTAACACCACACAACTACAGGAAATTTGGGCCAGTATTTTTCAAAGCAGGTCCCCAAATCACCTCTTCAGATTACTTGCAGGGCTAATGAAAGTGCGTATTCCCAAACTCTACCCAAAGTATCATGAACCAGAGCTCTAGAGGTGGGGAGGCAAACCTTTCATTTTTACAAAAATTTTCTAGATAAAAAATAGGGTATGAGACTGATAACCGCAACATCACCTGGGTGCTTAGCAATTTAGAACCCCAAGTCTCATCCAGTTCCACTGACTGACAATTAGCATTTTAACAAGACACCTGCAATGTGACATGCACATGATTTCAAAGTTTGAAAACCGCTTTCCAGGTGGTTCCAACATGTAATTAATTTGAGAGTATCACTACCCTAGACAATACATTTAAAATTATAAAACAGCTTACTATTTGGGTCTCAGAACCATGATATTCCAAAATCCAGAGGATTATCATCTATGTGATCCACTGTGACCATTTCCCCAAATAAACAGGTTCCTTCAAATAATCCTGTTTCTTTTTGTAATCCCAAGGACTACACTTATCTCATGAGTATCTTACAATCTCAAAAGAAAGTTAATTTACATAACTAATTAAAATGGTACACTCCACGTAGCATCTGCTTTGGAGCACAAGGACAAGTTGCAAAACCCAACAAAGCTAGCATGCATATCCACCAAAGAATGTGGGGATTAATAAGCTATAGTTTCACCAAAATAGTCAAGATATTCCAGAATTGTGACTTAAAAATCAAACACTACTGTGTTTATTTGCATACCTGTTCGCTTCCAAAGATGATATCTGCAAAGGTGTATTTTTCTGAGGACTGTGAAGCAACTAAAAAACAAAGGAAAACAAACTAATCATATCATTGGCATGAAATATAAAGTGAATCATTTAAGAAAGGGTGACAGTAAAGTGAATTTACCTTCTTCCTTACATCGTATTGCCTTGAAGCAAAACTTCCCCTTCTCTCTGCTGGCAAGTCTGGCATCTAGGAAGAGAAAAGAGATAATTTCAAAGATCTTTCTCAGTTTATAACATAGTAAAGCATAATTCATTATTCGGACTTCTTCAGCCCAACTGGAAAATATTTCATAATCATAAATAATGTTTAAAGAAAAACATCTTTGCTTTCATCTCAAGGAAGCAAATCTCATTCAGTTCTTTAAAAGGATAAGATTAAATTTTCTTGAAATACATGTTCATATGTGCACAGATACTCATATATACGTATGACATGACAGGTAAACAGAAAGTTTGAAAAATCAGAACTCGGGAGCCAGAGTCCACAACTCCACCACTCTATCATAGTTTCCTCCCTTCCTTCAGTATTTCACATGGGCTGTTTACACCAATATTATCACATGCACATACTTTGCTATGATGCGTTTTCCCGCTATTGCAGACACGCTGTAAAAGCTAATAGAGTTTTAATGACCACAAAATAATGTGAACTGTAGCATAATTCACATAAAAGCTACATTGTTTTTCCCTATTAAACATACTCTTGCAATAAACTGCTCTGAATATATGCATCTTCTCTTATTTTCAATTAATTCCCTTGTATAAATTCCAAAAATAAGGATTGCTGTGAGGCTAGGTAAGGGTTTGAACTTTTTTTAAATCTTTTAAGATGCCTCATACATTTCTTTCCAGAAGGAGTAAACACCATTTTTCCAGCTTAAATCCACTCTTACAAGCACTAGACACCCTCATTACTGGCAGGATCATAAACTGACAGAAATACTTTGGAAAACACTTTAACAGTATGCATCACGAGAGTGCATGTTCTTTTGTTTGAACATCACAGGGGTATGGAAATCCACAGAAAAGCCAGTCAACATACAAGTATGGTTATACACATAAAAACTAGCTTACCAATAGCAAAGAGAAATTTTCAGTTCTAGTCTATATGTTTCTGTACTATTAGAAGTTTTGACAGTAACTATGTATTTAGTGAATCTGCAGTGTATTCACTGATTCTTATTCAATTTTTTAAAAAAGAAAAAATACACAAATAGAAAAGATGTGGAATAAAAAGATGGGAAAGACTTAATTAAGATGGATAATTTGATTTACAGCCATGTAAAGTAATGAAAGCACATTTTAATGCTTTTAAAAGTTAATTATAAGAAAAGCACCAACAATCTTATGATATTGCAGTACTGTTCTGGGAAAAAATCAACCAATGAAGATATCAGAATTTATTACGAAGAAGGAAGAAGGCACAAACCTTTGTTTTCAGAGAGATTTACAGATTTCTGCAACTTCCAGTGTTTGCTACTGCTTGATACTTGTACTATATGGAACTCCTTAACACCTGCTTCACTCTATCAAAAAGAAATAAAAGAATCCTTCAGGATTTAGAAGCACTAACTTAGAATATTCTAATGAGAATGATATTCAGACATTACTACCAAAGTCAGTATCAATTACCGTAAGATACAATTTTTATTTTGAAATAAATTAACAATATACAATTTAGAAATATGTTATTTAAATATCTCTATAAACATTTTTAAAACAGGTTAAGTCATCATTTTGCCCAAGAGATATATTTAATTATAATGCACTCTCAGTGGCAAATTTTTAAATACAGAAAGGTATTCAGTTATTAGAATCTATCATAATGAGTTATTGGTAGTATTTTAAAATATCAAAAATTATTCATTGACAATTTTTAATCAAAACTACAGCAATTTCTTTTTATTTCTTCTGATCTTTCTATCACATTCCCATTAAGGCAAAAAACAAACAACAAAAAATAGAATCCCAATATACAGCCAACATACATAAAGTGATTTAAGTTGCATATAATTTTTTATTCTCCTGAATAAGAGCTAATTTGAATTATTAAAATGTTCTTTCTCTTACAAATACTGATTTTGGGGGTAAGATCAGCAAAGTATGACTACACTGACCCTAAATATCCTAAAAAGTGATGTTACAAATTTATGAAGGTAAAAGAAAAGGACATTACAGAATTAATGAGTAACATTTCAAATAGGTATCTAAACTGAGTCAATCTGAAGCTAAGATCCTACTTTAATAAGATCACATCCCCTTCTTCAAGAATGTTCATTTTGATATGTAGAGTACATAAACAGGAATGCTCAAATGTTTGAAATGCTTTATATAAAGGAAATGGTAAAGCCAGAAATGTACAAGTGAAGGGTTAACAAGTTGATACTGAATATGAAATCCTAACAGAACTATGTAAACTGAATTACATCAAAAGACTATTCTCCAGAAGAAACTGATGAGAAAGCAATTGGAAGTAAAGCTTCATCTTTGTTTTCAAAAAAAAAAAGACTAATTCTCAATGGTGAGACTAGAAAGCACTTTATGAGATCTCTTTGGGTTGAATTATTGGCATACAAGGCTATATACTATATGATTATGTACCATGTTAATACCACTAGATCCTTTTATTTGAAGGACTGAGGGATAAAATTACAAAGCAAACTGAGAATTAAGATGTTTTCACATTCTATTCTATATGAACATTCCTAAATTATGCTGTCTTGTGAAGGAAAAAGATCCATTACTAAAAATAGAGGACACACTTGAATATAATTAAAAACAAAATTTAGTTTTAAGCCAACTTACAGTATTGGTATTTTCCACATCCACAAAGACTAGCATATTTCCTCCTCTGCCCTCCTCATCTTCAAGAGAATTACTTCTGCAGACAGTGGCACGTACATTCAAAGATCGGCTGGTACAAATGACTGCAGTGTGTCTTAATATTCTGTGACTAAAGAAGTAAAAATTACAAATTTAATCGAAGAACCTCCTCCTGTGTTATGATTCCCTAATTCCAAATAATGCTTTTAAAACCTATTCATTTTCAGGACCATTTATACTCTAAAAAACAAAAAAAGATAAATACAACAAGGTAAAATTATCTAGTTAGCCTAACTTTAGTTCAATTCTTTATTCTTGATTTGAAAGAAAACTACTAGTCTCCTTGACTTTTTCTCTGCTCATCAAACTCACCCATATGAAAATAATCATTATATTCTTATGTCTTGATTATGCCTCTTCTCTGATAGTAGTTCCAAAGTTACAGAATGCCTAACAAGTAAATTTCAAACTTCCACCTGGCATTTCAGGTTCTCCACAACAGAATTTTACAATTCAACGTTTATTCCCCTCTTATACATGTTTTACACTGCAGGCAAACGAAATATATTCAGTTTCTATTCCCTAACTTGTAAATTTTCATTCACATAATACCATTACTCCCTGGAACACCCAATACTCTCTTGTCTATCCCCCTTGATATCCAAATTCTGAAATCTTTACTTTCTTTGGAAGCTCATTTCACCACTACTACATTCCACAAAGCCCTTCTATGTTGCCTTGGCCAGAGAACTCTCCATGATCTTCCTAAGGGGAATTAACATTTACTGAGGACCTAAAATGGACTAGTCCTTATAAATACTATATCATTTTGTTCTCATAGTAAGTCTTATATGATTTTTAAATATTTCATTAAGTTTTAAAATGTAGCACAATTATTCCTGGCTAATTTGGTAAAACCGACAACGGCATTGTCACAAAATATTCTGTTGTGCAATATACAGGCTACAGATCCTTGTTTAAGTCAGTTAGATTTGATTTCTTCAGATATCCCCATAACAGCACCCAAAACACCATCCAAATCATCTGTTCTGCAAATACATGTATTTGGGGAGGCAGGGAAAAGGAAAAATAAAACAAAATAAATTTCTTTAAAAAGGATGGCTGCAGGCAAGTTGCCTTCCTATACAAATGGAATCCTATTTTAATACACTGTACCTAGAAATTTCATTATTATGGGATAATGTTGGCTGTAGTACTAAGTTGTATCAAAGAATCATGAAGTTTATAGAAAGAAGCATGAGAATGATTAATATAGCTTAATTTTTCCTCTTTTGGCTACTTAGATTAGGGACAACCTCAGATATAAACTTCATGCATAATTTGGAAGAGGGTAATTTCTTTGTAAATAATGACATATGTTAACAAATCTCAAAATGTTTATTTGAATATATATACTGATATATAATATATATTTTAAACTAAAAAGTTTTACAATACTCACCGTATTTTAGGCTGCTTTTTAACACTTTCATAGTAAAACAAAAAGTTAATTTCATGGACACCCTCTTCATCCGGCCCACGTAACCACATTGGTAGCTGAACTGAAGCTCCAGGCAGAAGAACAGTGTCGGGAAGGGGAATGGGGATCACCTCTGGCTGACTTCCTGTGCCAATGCTAAAGTCTACAGAAGAAGCTGACGATGTGAGTGCTGTGCACACAGAGGTAGAATCTGTCACAACAGTCTTGTAAGCACTACAGTTCTCAGAAGCAGAGGGACTTAGCGGTGTTAGAACAGCTGTGTTACCACCAAAAGTAAAGAACTCTGGACGTTTAGAAACAACCTTCAATCCAGTAAGAGGACATTTGCTGACATTGACAAATTCTACATATGCTTTTCGGATTTCTCCACAGAGGAGCCCTGTAGGAAAATGTATAAAGAACACCTGCATTGGAGGGAAAAAATATTATTATATTGTCTGTTAAAAATTCTGAACCCCTAATGAATAACACTTGAATTCTTTACAGGTTTACAAGTATTTTATTAATTCTCTTTGATATCTCCCTGAGTGTGTGGCAGTTAAGACCTCCATTTTAAAAAAGATGAGACGGAGACCAATGTTACTCAGTAGATTTCAGTTATGGATTAAAGACACAATGTCAATAACTAAGGGGTTATTGGCCAAACTTTCACAACTGTGTAGATTATGGACAAAAGAAGTTACAAGTAATTTAACATGACTAAATGATTAAGTAATGATCAGCTGAAAACCCCCTAACCCTGTCAGCTTAAAAAGTAGCTCAACTATCTGTTTATACATCATTAAAATGAAAAGATGAACAATAGGTTGTAAAAAGGAAGAACGTACAGATGTATGATTCCATAATTTTAAAACCCAACAGCTCCAAACACCCTCAGGCTTTTAGTAACCTATGTGGGAGCAAAACCTGATCCAACTAATGGAGGCTCTTAATAGCTTTTCCCATTCACTGTGACATTCACATGGTTTACTCAAGCCATATAAATGTGCCTGATTACCAGGAGCTGCCACAAACCCAGTGGGGTCATACAACACACATGCACATGTACAATTTCTAAAAATTAAAAAAACTGACTTCCAACACATGCCTGCCCTCACGATTTCAAGTAAGGGATTATGGACCTGTACTAAAGAGCCAGAAAATATGGTCTAACAAAATTATTCAGCAGGTTACTTGCTTTTAAAAGATCCACGAGTATAAATGTCAGAAGTACACTGACAGAATCTAAGAAAGGAGGAATTATAAAGGTAACAGTACGAGGAATAAAGTTACAGCTGGCTGTCCCAAAGGACCTCTGAAAGTCCAGTGGAAATATCTGTGCCTTTTAATCTAAGTTTCAGTGGGACTTCATTACGGCCATACTCTTAAGGAGTATGGGGAAATCAGAAGCTTTAAAAATGGATGTGAGAAAACTAGGGATTAATGTAGAAATCCAAAACACAGATTAAGAAGACAGGAAAAAATTAAGCATAGCATTATTTTGAAGACAATGACAATGTACTAATTCAATTAGCCAGTGTCAAATAAGCTCAGTCAAATAAACTAAAATTTGTGAGGGAGTATCAATTTTGAGTTGTTACATCAAAAACAACTATACGAGTAACAAGTGAAATAGAGTACTGTAAGTCACTAAAACACACACGGACACCTGGACACCATCAAGAAGGCCAGAGCACTGGTAGAACAGGAAGGATGACAGGGTAAGACCAGTGGTACCACACCATTTATAGGATACTGTGTAACTGATCTTCAGAATAAAGGTTCCACTAAATATACTATGAAGAACTAGTATATCTGGCCTTTACTTCAAATGCATTGTTGCTAAAAGTCCTTTTAGACAGTTGATGTTTCAGACAGCTTCAAATTTAAATGGAAGATGGACCAAGAACCAGGAATCGCACTTCTACCAATTTTCCTTAAGATGTATGTATAATAGGCATATACATAATGTATAGAACTGTATGCATAAGGTTGCTCATGGTTTTATCTGTAACAGCAAGTGACTGGACACAAGTGATAGACACAAGTGTCTATCACACAAGTCTCGCTGAATAAACTACATATACACGACATACTGCCTATGCGGTGGGAACCTGAAGGGGCCTGCTCTTCTCTCTGCTTTTCTATGTTAAAATGTTTCTTAACAAAAAGCAAAAAAATTAATAAGAAAAAGTTTTGGAATAACACCATTTTCCCCAAGAGAACTTAAAATAATTCAAGTAAGTAGATACAGCTCCTAGCTCACTGTCTGCTTTCAGTATGCTACACACATGATAGTAACACGTGACACTTCAATTTCCATCTTTTCTCAATGAGCTTCAGTAGTTTTCACCTCACTCTTATTTTGATAAATATATAGTAAGAGATTATTTCTTTAGATGTTGTAGATTGCGAACTTCTTTCACTACTCCCTTAAACACTTCAAATTCTGTAAAACATTTCTGACATAAGCTATTAGGAATGGAAATAGTCTATGATTTTTTTTTTTTTACTAATATTAATGTTTACTATTGTTTATCCAAATATAAAAGAAAGTCTCTTAAATGACCTCCATCATACCATGTTTATTGGATTAACTGATTTCTCTAGTATTTTGGTAGAAAACATTAAATAATGTTTACGGAATTGAACATTAGTAACTTTTCGCTTTCTACTACCCACCTACTTCTCCTTCAAGGTAGGCCAGATTTCTCACCTAGAAACTTGAAGTTTGTAATAAAAGTGGCACAAAGACCAGAAGTTGTTAGACTAAGGTCATATAAAAAGCAATGCTTTCTAAAGGCTTTACAAACGTTTGCTGCCACAATTCCCTGGAGCTGCTGAGTCCTCATTGTTCCTTAAGACTTACTGTTCTATGATATTTTAGCTTCCATGAGATATTCCAAAATCCCTCAACTAAATAATATACCTTCTCTTTTTTGGTTTATTCCAGCTAGGATCAGTTTCTATCTTTTGCAACTAAACAACATTTAATTCATATGGCATAAAAGTAGGACAGGTTGGGATATAAAGAAAGTAAAGGGAATGCTGCTTTTATCTATACATTTATCTATAGCGCTTAAATTTTTACAAGAATTAATTCTTGTATTATTTTTATATCTTACCAAAAAAGAGCCACTGGTTTGAGTAACAATCAAAGTGTTCTTTTAGAAGTGTTTTCCCAACTTCCATTAGTATTTTGAGGATTCTGTCTTACAGCCTGCCTGTGACTTAACGCCAATTTGCATGATTACCTTATTCTTGTGAATTATATCTATTTAACACTAGCTTAATAAAGGTGCAGTTCAACATATCAAAAATCTCAGTCTAAAATTAATTTATCCAAAATATAATTTCACCTTATAGATAAATTAAGTCCATGAAATTTTTAAACGTGAAATACCTCCAATAGTGGCATTTCCTCAGTGATTATGGGATCTAAACGTCGATCAGGACCATATTTAATAGACGTTTTCTCTTCTTTTGTGTTGTTAAGTCGCGGACCTTGAATTTCTAAATCTTGTCTCCCTCGGACTGACATACTCAAGGAATGTTTTCCTAAAATAAAAAACAATCAATGCCCTAAAATAATGTGATATATTAACTGACATCAACTTAGCTTGAATGTACGAATACTGTACATTTCAGATTATTTCTAGAAAAATTCTAGACAATTACTGATTAGCATGGTTAATCAAAGAATTAAACATATTTTACTTTCATGCAGAACCACACCTGCTGCATGCTGCCCAATTTCTCATTATTACTACGATTTACTTATTGTGCAATTGGACTACCCATCACTAAACAGGAAGTTTTTTGAAGCCTATATTGGATCCTAATGACTATTAACCAAAAAGATCTATCTGAGAGAATAGCTATGTTGGGACCAACAATTTGATTCAGGCTGAGAAAAGATCTATTTTCAAAGAAAAAAATTCCAAAACATTGAACAGGTCAACTTTTACTTTTACTCATATTCAAATGTATATACTAATTTGAATTAATTCTGGATTATAAATAACTACATCTCAACAGATTACACTAAGAAAATTACAAGATAATATAGGTAGCTTTCTCAAAATTAAGCTCATTTAATATTCATGTGAGATTTTTTTCCCAAAAGCTTCTACACACAGTGCAAGTAGGTGTGAAAAAAGTAGGGGAATACCTCTTCCTTGCAGAATACTTAGAGCCTTCAATGTGCTGATGGTCACCATGATACTCCCAGACCAGATATATAATGTAGCATTCCCCATACCTCATTTGACCAAGAGCGCTATTAGCATTTTACATAATAATGAAACTACAACTAAAATATAAAAATACTGCTTATAAGATACAACTTATTTTAATAGTTAATTCAGGGTCTCCTCTCACTAATGTCATAAAATACTACATAAAGTATTATACTAATGTATATATTTGGGACCTTAAATGAAGGAATTAGCTATATTTTACTGACATAACTTTGTGGTACCAGATTAAGATCCTAGGTACGTACCAGTAGGAAAGGGACGAAGTTTCAAGCTTTTAACACTTAGCTAACATACTAAAATATTCAAAAATCAGCAAGATTATTTATAAAAGAAACTTGTCTAGTGTTTGTCAACCAAAAGTTATATATACAGTACTAAAAATGCAGAATACCACACTCAAATTTATTATCAATTTTTTGTTTATAATTTTTGAATACTTATAGCTTCATTCCACTCCTGTATGCTTTTTAAAAAAATGCTCTATTGAATTATCCTATATGTAGCCAAGTAGAAATATCAAACTCAAGGTTAAAAGGACCAACAAATTGACCAAATGTTCTCAAAAGATTTCCCAGTATTAATAATCAGCTTTTTGTAAATGCTAAATTCAAGTCTACCAATGACTATTAACAAAGTTGTTTATTTTTGAAGTAATGACAGAATTAAAAATAATCCAAATTATTCATTATTCCATTTGATGAAATGTCTTCATTAAAGGTACATTAAACCTATTATTAAAATACCTCATTTTCATTCATTTTATTCTAAGGAGGTTTAATTATTAGCTTCTAATTGTTAAGCAATGCTATAGCTTTACCTGTGTGACATCCAGGAAGAGCACCAATGCCATCTACTGTCACGGAGCCCTGAATAGTGCCAAGATTATAAAGAACTCCCAGAATATGCAGTTCCCCTATGTGATGGGGAAAGAGCTTTAGCCTTGCCTGCGGAGATATTTAAATCATTCTTATTATCTGCTTTCATAATATCTTAAATAGTGCAATACCTAAATTCCGTAATCCTGCAGAAATACAAGCTCATGACCTAAATTTTTAAATTATCAATTCATTTCTCTTACTGGAAAGCATTTTTTTCAAAAGAAATTTTCTAAATTCAACAATTATAGGACTGAATCTTCATCAATATTTTTAATAAAAATCAAAATATTCTTGTCAACCAAATATTACACGAAATTACCTCACTTATCCGAGAAGAAAGCAAAAACTTTTCACAGGCCTTTTAGGAAATTAACAAACCAAAGACCACTGCAAACCTACTTTCCCAACCAATTTCCTCCTGCGCAATTCCAGTTTCCTAATTAAATTTTAGTCTGTAAGAAAACTGGAATATGAAACAAACTGAATAAAATGATTTTTTAAATGTTCCAATCTCACTTTTAGAAAGGCTTGACAGAAAAATAATAAAACAATTACCACTTTAGATTCTTCACTATTTATTAAGAATTCTGAAATAACTTCAGTTCCAATCATTTCAGGTTCACCTTTTACCTGAAAAGTAAATTATTTTGTAAAATATACATTCTAATGAATTCTAATCAGATTATTAACATTTTTATATATATGTATCAACATTTAAGAACACTAGTAATAATTATAATTGCATTTACTAGGTTTTTACCATGTGCTAGACAATATGCAATGTGCTTTGTTTTCACACCTGGAGTAAAGTCATGTGTTAGCAGGCACTTGATATATTTTATTTTCATTTCATTCAGTCCAATTCAACTGCCGAGGATAAGTGATCTACTCAAAGTCACAGCCACCAAGAGGATAAAACCTCAAGACATAAAGTTCAGTTGCTCATTGTCAAAAATGGTCAAAATGGCCATTTAACTTAATCCTACAATAAAAGCAAATTTTTTTTCATATTTTACCCCAGGCAGCCTTCTTTTCCAAATTGGCCAATTACACATAGAAAAAAGTAATGACAGCTTAAACAGAAAGATCGGTAGACAATAAGAACAGTGAGAGACAGCAAAAGCGGCTTGTCTCTTCCAAATCAATGACATCTGTAAGAGACTATGGTCTCTGGTCATGTAACAAAGCAGAGCTAACTGGCTCACACTGGGGGTAAACCTGACCCTTACAAACCCTGCTTTACTTTTATCATGAAATTAGTTATTTGACACAAGAAATAAAAATTATATTTCCTAAATTTCAGTTCAATGTCTTAGTCCATCATCAGTAGAAGCTCATGAAGAAACCCAAAGAGTCTGAAGTTCATAGAAAAAAATGCAACTTCACTATATGCAACAAAATTTTTCACTTTACTTTAATAAACCTTCTTTAAAATCTAATTATCTTGAACAGACTAATAAACTTTAAAAACTAATAAATCTTAAAAAAAAAACTTTTGCAAGCGTGAACAAGTCATACTCTTCTCATTTGTATTCTAGGCATCCAAAAAACATTAGAAAAATTATTAAGGTTGCTAAAATTCAAGTCAGAATAGAGCTTGGGAAACCTCAATCTTTCAAAACTATTCACAGTGAGTAGAAATAATCACAAAATGTCTTCAGTGAATTTAACCAGCAATAATTAAGACTTAATAAGACAATCTTAAAAAAAAAAGAAAATGCTTCAAGAGAAATAAAGTTATTATAACAGACATCATCTTTCAAATTCTCCCTTTATAAATCAGCGCCAAAATGTTGGTATATTTCCCAGTTTCAAGATAATTTTTACCACATTATTAAAGCATATAGCAAGGTAGCATAAAGAAGTATACGTTATGTAACAGATATTAATGAATAAACTAATAAATAACTAGGTCAAAAAAATGCAAACATTGTCCAAGTTATTTCTGTTACAATCAGGTGGGTAACAAAAATTTCCCCTTCAGAAATAACTATCTTAAATATATAAAGAACTTACTACAGACATGGGTAAGAAAAGAAAAAGATAAATATAAGTGAAAATTATGAACAGATAATTCACAAGAAAAGAAGAAATACAAATAAAAGAACTTCAACTTCACTAGAAATCAATGAGATGGAAAATAAAACAGTAAAATGGCATTTTTTTACCTATAAAATTGAGTTTTGTTTTTTTGTTTTTAACAAACAAGAATATTTAACCTCACAAAGATGAGATACCCAACTCCATATGCTGCTGGTACAAAGCTTCTTGGTTTGACCTTCTGGGAAACCAAGAATATTAAAATATTTATTCCCTAACATGTTCTAACCCTACGCTCAGGAATTTTTCCTACAAAAGTAATCAGGATAAAAATATGTACCCAAAATTTCACCAATGAATTATGATAGTAAACAAATGAAAATTTCTAACACGACTACTGATGGAGAGATGACAGAATAGCTTACAGATCATTCATCTTATGGGATATTATGCAAAAATGAAATGTTAATGTATTTTAATATTAAAATGTGCATATAAATCAACATAGAATGAAAAAAGCAACAAACGTAGTAAGAGAGAACCCCATATATGAGAGAAAAGCATACACATGAAAATGACTAGAAAGACATAAAATTAAAGTAGCTACTTCTAGATACTGAGAAGACAGTAGAACCTAAGAAAAAAATGAACAAAATATAACAAAACAGAAACAGTTATAGATACAGAGAACAAGTAGTTGCCAGAGGGGAGGAAAGTGGAGGGAAGAAAAAAATAGGTGAGGGAAACGAAGAGGTACAAACTTCCTGCTGCAAGTAAATAAGTTACAAGAAATGTACAAGGTGGGAAATACAGACAATAACTAGGTAATACCTTTGTATGGTGACAGATGACAACTAGACTTATCTTAGTGATCATTTTGAAATGTACAGAAATATCAAATCACTATGCTGTATGTCAGGAACTAACATACTATTGTAGATTAATTATACTTCAAAAACAAACAGATGAACAAATTCATAGAAAAAGAGGTCAGATTTGTGGTTACCAGAGGCGGGGGATGAGGGGTGTGGTGTGGAGGGAGAGGGACTGGATGAAACCAGTCAAAAGGTACAAACTTCCAGTTACAAAGATAAATAAGTACTAGCAATACAATGTACAGTATAATATTATTAACACTGCTGTATGTTATATATGAAAGTTGTTGAGATAAAATCCAAAGAGTTCCCATCACAAGGAAAAACATTTTTTTCTATTTAATTTTGTATAGCTGCTCACTAAACTTATTGTGATAACCATTTCATGATGTATGCAAGTCAAATGATTATGCTGGACACCTTAAACAGTGCTGTATGACAATTACATTTCAATAAAACTGGAAGAAGTAAATACTGAGAGGACAGTTTTACTTCTATTCCTTATCTTCTGTAATCTCGATTTTCAACAGTAAGCATATATCATACTTTTTGTAACTAGGGAAAATAAACATTAAAAAAGTACAGCTCAATGAACAGAAGTTGAAATGTTATTACAGCATCTGTTAAACTATTACTGAAACATGCTTATCACAAATACCTTTTAACAACTTACTAGTTCTTTAACTTCTTCATTATCCCTTCCACTGACATCTTTAGGTTGAAACTTCCAGAGCAATGATAAATCAGTCAACAAAAGTGGAACCTTCAAAGGGTTTCTAAATGCCACTTCCACTGTTATTGGTTCTATAAAAAAAAGCCAAAATCAATAACTTTAATAAGCCCTACACATCACCCTATGTTTCAATTCTCTGAACACACCTTGCTTTCATAGCTCTGCATTTCTGCCTAGACTGTCCTTTATCATCTTATAAATGTCCATTCATTCAGGATCCAGTTTTAAAATGACCTTCTCCAGAAGATTTCCCCAATCTCTCTGTACTAAAAAATGTCATTCTCTCTTCTGTGTTCCAAAAGCACATTGCATATTCCTGTGTTAAACCCCCACTGCTTGGGTTTGTAAGTGCAGTTCACTAAATTATGAGTCCTCCATTTACGTTTGCATCCCCAGCTTCCAGTCATATCTGGCATACAAAAAAATTGTCTTGAATATGTCATAAGTAAAAGAAACAAGAAATGAATAAAAATTCAAGCATATCACCTTCTACAACTGCATGTGGAAATCTTGAATTATCGGAATAACTGTTCAAACAGTATTGCGTGGGATGGAAATTGGATGGAATCACTCCTCTGTTAACCACGGCCACAACTTGCTCCTCAAGTTCCCGCCACTGCTGAGAGGATTCGGAGTCATATTCCTGATCAAGACTTACATGGGTAGCTGCTTGCTTTTCTCCTAAAAAAAAAAGTATTAAATACACATATTTATTAACACCTGCCCTAAAGCAAAATATATTTTAAATAAAAATCTAAGGCATCCAAATAAATAAATATACACACTCTTGCCTATTTCCAATTATCTCAAAGAAAAATATCCTCTTCTTAATTCCAGCCTAATTGGAACTTAACTTATAATATTAATGTTCTTTACCTCCTGACTCTGAAAGAATACATTTTCCTAATCTTTTAAAATTTATATAAAATTCTTCAAATATATGGACAAAGCATGGAGAAAAATATAACAAATACTTATATATCAAAATTTAAGAAATGTCAACCTTATTACATGATCTGAAACATTTTTGATAAAATAAATGATGTTCTCAGTGTCCTGTCGCTCTCCTTCATGTCCACAGGCACCACTTCTTTCCAGAGCTACCCCAAACTTGAAGTATAGCATTCACATCCGTTTTTTTCTTTTTTACTTTACCAAAATATAAGTGTATACATAAGCAATGCATACAACTGGTTTCTATGTTTGAAATGTATATAAATGAAATTATATTTGATTCATCATTCTGTAACTTTTACTCAGTCTTACGTTGTGGGTATTATTCATGTTGAAACATGTAGATTTAGTTTAATTAATATCCTACAGCATAAAACCATTATACGACTATACAGAAATGTATTGATTCAGTCCCTGCCGTTTCACTTTTTTGGCTATTAAAAACAGTGCTGCTATGCTGCTATAAGCATCCTGAGAAATATTTTTAAATAAAATACTAAATTGGATTCTCATGGAGAAACATATTAAACTCCAATTAAAAATGCTTAGAATTACAAAGTTTACTTTAACATGTATCAAGAGCCTTAATGCAGTTATACTTTTAGCCTAGCATTGCCATTCTAAGGCTCAGTCCTAGGGAAATAATCCTGTATTTTAAAAAGCCTTACAACAGCAGAATACTGGCAACTGTTCTCTGCTTCTGCATACATTTAAAATTTTCCATAATAAAAAGTTAAGACAAGTTTTATCCACAAAGATGTCCATTATAACTTGGTTTTATATAAGCAAAAAGATGGAAACCGTCTAACTATATAACAAACGTTAAAATACTTTATATGCACTGAATGGATTATCTTACAATCATCAAAAATGTTTATCAAGATTATGTAATAACAAGCATTCTTTATATTAAGTGAGAAAAGCCATTATAATTACAGCAATTTTATCGTAATCGTCTTTAGTTTTTAAGGCTGGAAGGAAAAACACTGAAGTGGTAGTTTAGGTGGCAGTGTGATAAACAATATGGTACAGTTATTTATTTTCAAATATTAACAACCAAACATTATTTTTTAAATGGAGAAAGATGGAAAAACTTAAAAAAAAAAGTCACTAGGTAACAAAGCCAAATAAAACTTTACTAACCATCTGCTGGTCGTCTGTCATGGCCAAAGAAAACCCGTGTTGCAGAACTGTTAATATATGGTAAAGGAAGCTGCGGTAAAGGACCATCTGGTGATAACTGACTTACATTCTAGGAGAAATACAAAAGGAAAAAAAGAATTTTTGAGAAAACTCCATTATCTTACGTGTATCCTCATCTTTTTTTAACACAAAAAGTATTAAACACATAGTAAGCAAGAATATTAATAAATAGTTTTACTTAATGCATAAGAGTCATAACATTGTATAACTGGGAAGAACTTTAGATGTCATTTATTCTGGTCCAAGAGAATCTCCCTAAGGTTACTCAGCTAGTTAGCTCTCTCTGGATGTTAAATCTCCAAAAATTATTTTCATGTGTATTTTATTTCCTGTGACTCATTACAGCAGCCATCTGTCTAACCAATGATTTCAAATTAACAAGTTAAAAAGGGGTAGTTATATGTTGCAGGACAGATAAAACACTCACTATTCATGGACCTCGAGGAAAAAATTACAACTTTCCATTTTTTCCATGAAACAATGCTTTAAATTTACTATTCTCCTGTCTCAGTGAAATATTTTTCCTTCCTATTAATTTTTCTAGGTTACATCATAATAATCTGTCTACTTCCCACAGAAGATCCATAACTAGATCCATAACTCTTCACCTTTCATAGGAAAAAGATAGGAACGTACTTTTCCAAAGAATGGTGAGATGACCCAATAAACTACAAAGTCAGTTATAATTCAAAAATACATAATGAAGAACCAGTCCAGAAAGCTCGTGGCATCTTAGGAGTCCAAGTACAGCTACAAATCAAATGTTTACTGGAATATTAAACTTCTCTTTTATGAGAACTGTGGAAGAGCAATGCAACTCAGATCTGTGACCAAAAGCCTCCTAGCCCACCACACTTCACTATGACAGACAATTATATGCATTCTAATAAAACCATTTATAAAACTCCTACTAGACAGTACTGAATATGCTTTTTGCTGAAAATAAGGCCTAGTATAATTTTAGTATCTATTCCTGAAAATGTGTTCACCTTGTAAACATAAAGATACTCTCTGAGGAAGGCCCCTTGTTGAGCAGCAGATTGTTTACTTTCATTGATTAAAATATGCCTAAAAGCAGACACAGCATTATCCAGCTGCCTAAGAGTATAGGACTGACGCCCAATGGTAAAGTTAATGTGATCCTCCGCAAGAGACCAGCCTTTTCCTTTGTAAACTTGCATGGCTTGACAGTAGCAGCGTAAAGCATGTTTTTTCTGTAAGAAAATACACAAAAAGTATTACAATCTAAATTTCTCTTGAACTGGAAAAAATACACACACACAAAAGTCTAGTTAACTGGTAATTGTTCTTCCTCTAACAGAGACTGGGATGATGAGGAAAATGAAACCAACATATACAAAACCCCTTTGCAATTATTGCTAAAAACCAAGAGGTCCTGAGGCAGGCAAGCAGCTGCTCTGTCCAAGGGAAAGAAGTCTAAGAAGTCAGGGATAATAATAATGACTTCATGGAAAACCACCTGGGAGTTTCCAGAGCAGTAGCACATGGAGTCACGGATCAGCTGGAGACTAGGTCATTATCTTATAGCTGAGAGCTATGTTGTAAAGTTTAAATTCTGTCATGGTCAGCTCTCTCTATACCACTGCGCTGGGCTGAACAGTAACATGTGTGCCAACACTACATGTGTCAGTATACGGTTTTTGTGTGTACATACATTTGTCTTGATTGGTAGTGACAGAGTTTAGCATTCTTTTCTTTTGCACACTGCTGCATCCTGCCACATCCACAAGCAGATATCTGGTTTTAATTTTATTATCATTGCCACCCTCTGAACTCAGACAACCTCCATCCTAAAGATGGGATTTGGTACCAAGCAAAAGGCTTCTCTCCATTAAATCCTTTGCTTCAGAATAAACTCTTACACCTACTCCCCTCTTCAGGGTAGATTACAAACTCTGTACTATGTTTAGCCAGAATTACTTCATTTTTTTAAGAAATGTTTTCTTGATAAAGAGATAATGAAGGCAAATCAAAATCATCTGCCACTTGATAGCATTCAATGAGAAGAACACAGGAGTTCTGCAGTATTCCTACAAAGATATCCGATTTGAATCTCAGGATGAGGGAACAACTGACAAGCCTAAACTGAGGGATTACTCTACAAAAATAACTGGCTTATAATCATCAAAAGTGTCAAAGTCATAAAAGTCAAAGAATCCTTCTGAACAGGACTCTTCATTAAGAAAGACACTTACGGGGCAACTGTCAAAACCTGAATGGAGTCTGAGGATTAGACAGTAGTACTGTATTAGTACTAAGTTCTTCATTTTCACTGTTGTTTTATGGTTATACAGGAGAAAAATTCTTGTTTCTAAGAAATAGGATATATGTCCTAAAGTACTGGGGGGCACTGGGGCACTAGGTAAACAACTTAACTCTCAAATTGCTTGGGTAAACAAAAATTTATGAACTGTAGTTGTAACTTTTCTGTAAGTTTGACATTATTTCAAAATAATTTTTAAGTGATGTTTCTTCAAAAAACAAAGTAATCTCCATATTGCATTTAGTAAAGGAGCATAGACACTGAATCTTAAAAACTGAGAGATACAGAGGAACAACTGAATTTGTCTAAGTGTCAAGTTGAAGTGCATTTTTTAGGTTCTCTTGGGAAAGCGTCTAAAGAGATTAAAGAGGTAACAAGGATTTAAAGTCTGCCTTTTAAAGTAAGAACAGAAAGACTGTCCAGGGTATAATAGGCACAAACTTAAACACCTTCTCTAGTAGTTAATTTTTTTAACTGATTTTAATCTTTTCTAATACCAGTTCTCTTTCTGTAAATGCCTTTTACTTGTTGACATTCTTAATGAAAAAAAATTTTCTGGGGACAAGATAAGCACTTCAGCATGAATGTTCAGAGAGCACTGAGAAATGACATTACTATATATGTATCTCCTCTATCCTCCTCACTCATGCCTGCTAACACACACACCTGTTTTTAATGAAAATGTCACGAAACATTTGGATTTTTGAAATGTTGGCGCTTCTCAGAAACAACCTGGCCTCAGTCAGAACTGTGTGCTCTATGAGTACCCTATCTTCCAAAGAAGATACCTGTTAACCAGCTTTACCAGTGCATATATTTGCTTTTCCAATAGGTCTGCATTTCTAGTTATATTTTCAGGTTTCTACATAGTATTTAAGAAGGAGATTCCCTGGGTTCAAGGTATATAGAGTGTGGTCACAAAACAGCAAACCAGCTACCTCAAAATCATTAATTCCATTAGATAACTATAGTTAGAGATGATTATAGGCCAGACAGCAAATACATCTCAACCTACCACAGCATAGCATTTTTAATTTGTTATAACTTCCTAGAAGCAATACGCCCTTCAGATGGTAAATACCAGATTCAATGACATCATAATCACAAATGAAACCATTCACAAAAGTGGAGAAAGATGTGAAAAAAGGATGACTTATTTTTAACAAGAGACACAGGACTATTCCTAACGGGGCATACAATTTCCCTTCTAAGGAAAAGAAACCACATGCTTAATACATTTTGTAGATTTTTGAATAGAACACTTTGAAGCAAAGACAAACAATGGGATAATATGTTTCAGATGCATTTATGCTTACTATGGAAAAAAGAGTTGTGAAAAATGATAGAATTTTTAATTTCTTCCCCCACTTCAGAACCTGAGAAATTCTAATTCATAAAGTGTATCAATTATTATAAAGTCTTGGTTTTATAAATATTCTTAGTTTTATATTTAATATAAAGCAAGCTCACATATTTTCTAACTTGCCAGTTTCCAAAAACAGAGGAAGGAACCCAATCTTGAAAAGGTGTTTTTCAAAACTCATGGCATTCTTACATGAAATTGAGAATAATTTTTGAACATCTTTATTTGTACCTGTGAAATAGCATACAGTTTAAAACACTGGCATGTTCTGGTTAGCACAGACTCTGAAAAATGTAAATATGTTCATAAAAATTCATATTAACTAAATTTTTAAAAATCCTAATACTCCCCTACTAGATTAAAAAGTTCCCTAAGAGACAAGACCATGTTAGTTCTATGGGTGGTGTATGCTCAGCTCCCAGCATAGCTCCTAGAATAGAGATGACTACTCAATCCTTCTATCTTATTTACAGTAAACCACAGTATCTCACTGCTATTGCCACTCTTTGCCTCCAGAAAGCTCCCTCCAACTAATGCTTAAAAGGACAACTGGGGACAGATAAATCTCTCCAA
Organism: Camelus ferus; assembly: GCF_009834535.1. NCBI lineage: Eukaryota > Metazoa > Chordata > Mammalia > Artiodactyla > Camelidae > Camelus > Camelus ferus. Next base: position 14,787,230 of record NC_045719.1, read on the forward strand.
ATTAATAAAGATCTCTTCCAACCGAACTGTTTCCAGGGACAAGAGACAGAAGATTTCTAGCCATTAAATATTTAGTAAATACCATTATAGACAGTCTGAGAGACAACAGAAGACTAGAGATGAAGTAGGGAAGGTTCAACCACCTTTAAGAAGAAATAAAATTATTTAAGCGCAGTATATCTGGCCTTCACATACACGATTTGGTTTAACCTCACAAAAACCTGGCTAAAATTTCAAATTTTATAAATTAAAAAAAAAAAAAAAAGAGGCTCAAAGAAGTAACTTAACAAAGTCAGGTTGTGAGCAGAAGATCAAGATTGAAACTTAGATTTAAATCCAAATTTCATGTCCTTACCAATATAACACATGACCTCAGAACAAAATTTAACTCCATTTTTAGAATTTTAAATCATAAAAAATTGACAAATGACATACATTCATAAAATAACAAATTAGGACAAATGAAAATTAAAATAAATAACAAATTATTTTCTTTGTAAAGAAAATGCACTTACCTGCCCTGCTTTACTAAACCGATGGCCTGCCAATATCATGTGAAACGCGTATTTTCTAACCATGGGACTCTTCATGTTTATAAAGCAATGTGCCGCCTGTTCCAAAAGAAGTGCACTTCGAAGATCAGAGTCCTATTGAATGTTTAAAGAAAAAGGTTAATTTCACAAAATTAAAAGTAAAAAGATAATCAGTGAAAAAAAATTTACTTTCTTAAAATAATACATGGCATAGTCAACGTTTAACTTAGAAATGTCTGAGGGTAGAGATCAAGAGACAATTCCAGTCTTGAGATTCTTTTTTCCAATATGCACAAAATATTATTTTTTAAATCATTCAAAACATTCTCTACCATGAAATATTTTCTTTTGCTTTTCATAGAGCCAAATGTCTGGTTATGACATACACTATGTCATAAATCTGTGAAGAAATGACAATCCCTTTCCAAATGGCAAAAAAAATATAAACTTGAAATTTAATACAGGTATACTGACTTAAAGATAAACCAGAAAACAGAGTATAGGGAAAAACATAGATTCACACCAATCTAATTTCTTCTGGAAACTGACCTGTGACATACAATAGCATATGTCCATCCATCCAAGGAAAAAGGAAAGATGAAACAAAACCTGTATAGATCATGAAATACTCTAATCTAACTCTATCCTCTATAAAGTTTTACTGTATTTAAAAGGAATTCTCAGTTTTTGCTCTAATTCAAGAGGGCCAAAATGACTGCTTTTCATTAAAAAGTCCAGAAGGCTTCCCCTTTAAAGATTATCACCTATTAGTAGTGTATTAGTAAATGGTACAACCCAAATTACTTTCCACTTCAACTGACTTACCACAGTCTCTACAAAACCACATACTTCATTTAAGCCTCACCCATAAGGAAAACCTTTCAACTGAAAGAGCCATCATCACTTTACAAACAACTGAGAAAGTACTGAAGGTTGCTGATCAAGTACCAACAACATTTTCACCAAACTTTCTCTAGGTTTTCAGCTATTCTCAAGCTGAACTTACCATGCCCTTCCATGTGTTCTGCTGCCATTATTTTCCCCAGGGAGAGTTGAAAACAGAAAACATTGACTTTAAATGCAATAATTTCAACAAATTATAGTTATATCAAAAAGTGTTCACAGACCATTGATTTTCTATAACTAACTCTGTAGCAATCATAAAATTATATTAGAATAGAAACAGATCTGAGGAAACAATCTAGAAAGCATTCAGTAAATGGTAGATATTATTATCTATTTCAACCCCCTCATAACAAAAACTAAATGATCAGATGATTTTTCTCATTAAGTTAGGTCCAAAAGCTAGTGAGTGGGGAAAATCAGGACGATACAATTAACAAGCAGTTCTTAATCAAGAGTTTGCATCAGAATTATTTGGGGGGAGCTAAGGAGCTTCCTTTTTTTAAGTTTTTAGGAAAATGTTTCCTTCTTTAAAAATTAATACAGCCTCTTTTTTTCCTTAAAGAATAAATGTTTGAAGAAAAAAAGTGAGCATCTTTCTTTCCCATCTCATGCCTCAGCTGATTTGCCAGAGGTAACTGCAGTTACCGTGTGGTGTTGGTTTGAGTCATTTCTCGCTCTCCATATTTTTATATATATATTTATGTGCTTATATGTTAAGTACAACAAATTTTTTCATACACATACTTCTTTATATGTAAATAATAACGTACAGAGTATTCTTTACCTTGCTTTTTAACCTAGTATCATGGACATCTTCCCAAGACATCTACATCTCTCATTTATTTTAAAATACATTGTATTCTGTACAATGGACCATAATTTATTAATAGTCTCCAATTGATTTCATATTGCTACATACTTTTATTACTACAAAAAATGCTTCAATAAACATCTTTATAAAAACATTTTTGAGTAACTATACAAATATTTTTATTAGACAAACTTTTGGAAGTAGAAGTGCTGAGTTAATAAAAACTACACATATATTTCAAATTCTGATCGATATAATAGCCAAACTGGTACCAAAAAAGCTGTACCAATAAAAATTCCCATCAACAGAGAATGAGAGTTCGTTTTCCACTCTACTCAGCCAAAAATCATCAAAACCACTTTTTACCTTTTTATAAAAGAAAAATAATACTTTGTTCCTCAACATAAATTTTTCTTTACTAATAAGGCTGTTCATCTTCCGTATGTTTAACGGTCTTTGTACTTTTTCTGTGAATTGCCTGTTTATGCTCATTGGTAAATGGGTTTTTGTGATTATCTGGTTTGTTAGAGCTTTTTGTATACTTAATCAATATTAGGCTTTTGAATACACTTACAATAGTATTTCCCAGTTTTGACATGAAAGAGTTCATTCTTTAGTAGTCAAACATACTATCTTTGCCTTTATGGTCTCAAAATATTGCATCAAACTAAGAAAGAATGTTATCAATTCTAGATTTAAAAAAATGCTCTCCATATTTTCTTCTAGGTTTTGTGTTTTTTTTTTAATATTATACTTAGTCAAGCTATAATTATATTACCATGTAATGAATAAGACAGGAATCAAACAGCTAATCAGATGTCACAGTACCACCCAGTGAACCTAACATTCCCCACTAATATAATGACAGCTAATCATATGTATTATTTAAATCCTCATTCTATTGCATTACTCTCTCTATTCTGATCATTGTGAACAGTTTTAATTTCTCTAGCTTTATAAGCATTTTAATACCTAGAACAGATAATTCCCTCCAATTACATCTTCCATTTTGGAATTTTATTTAGGCTTCTCAGCAGAGCCTCAGTTTCTTTAAGTACCATAAATTTCTTAAGTTTATTCCATGCACACATACATACATGCACACACACAGCATAAAAATATTTAACTGTCTACAAAGCTTCATCAACCTGCAAAACTTGGATGGGCAGCAATCCTGGACATCCTGATTAAGATAAGGAATATGCCCTAGATATCTTTGATAGTGTGTAAATGATTCTAATGCACAATCCATTTGAGAACCAGCACAGTAAACCCTCAGCATTCTCAAATTTAATCAGACTGACCAATTCAAGAGAGACCTGGAAGTCCAGGGCATATGTTAATTTAGCTGAAGCAAACTCTGCCCCTTGGATCCAGCAAAGCTGTTTCCTGAGAAAGAATCAATTTTCAGAGCTAAACACCCTGCATTCATAACTCACTGCAGCTTTGTTCATTTAGTTCCTGACGGTGACAACTAAAGTAGAAAAAGCACTACTTTGAAAACAAAAAATAGAGCTCTAAAAAGAATGGCAACTGCCATCAGGGTTGATGGAATAAAAATGGAAGAATTTCACAAAGTGACAGTTTTATGCAGAAAGCAGAGGCTCTGAATGAGTTAAAGAACAAATTTTAATTTTAGTGGTAGTTCACATCCATGCTATGACAAGTCTATTACATACGTTCTATAAGGAACTAAGGAAAAAACCCCATGACACCACTTCAACAAGAACTCCAGCCTATGAACTTCACCCACAACCAAAATGTAATTTAAACAAAAGCCAAAAAGGCAATATTAACTTAAAATATCAGGATAAATAAAGGGGAAAAAAATCATTTGAAGTAGAGGCTTCAACAGACAACTTCCATTAAAAAAACAGCTGATAAAGGCACCGGCTGCACAAACTTAACTGAATCAAATCTCTAGGATGGCATGGCACTAAAATTTTTTTCTTTGCATAATTGTGAAATTAATAGGAAGGTGCTAGCATCTGATCAATTTACCATAGGAACAGTTCCTCCCAAGCTGGAGAAATTTATTTTAAAAAACTGCTGCTATTACTATCCCTGAGAAACGGATTTATTGTATTTAGGTGGAGCAACAGACAAAAAGGGTTATAAGACCAGAATAAATGTTCAACACAGAAATGGAGACACAAGAAGGGGGAAAGTATCATGTCTTAAGCACCAAATTTAGACGTAATATGCTGGTAAATGTGGCATGTTTATCATTAAGCTGGGTTTGCTCTGCCTTGCTGAAAATCCCAGAGTGTAACACAGTAAGATCCACTTGCCTATAAACTTACAGTCCAAAAAATAAAGTCAAGCACAACTCTTTTCATCCAGGCCTCACAGCTGTCTTTTGCTATAATGACACTAAAAAAATCTAGGAAAAAGAATTCGTGACAGTGAAGACTATATAACTCAGTTTCCTACCCTCAGGACGAGTGCACTTTTCATTTTATACAGCCTTTCTAGTTAACAAAATTACAATAAATACAAAGTATTAGTTAAAATTTAACAATCTTAGACACCTTATGCCTAGCAGTCTCTACTTTCATGTTATCTGAAAGAAATATCTGAAAGGTACAGCAGGAAGGGCCACTGAAAAATCACAATTTCTGGGGAAATATATCACATTTACCTCCATCCATCACTCCAAAGTAGTAAACAAAAATGACAAATTTCCCAGTATTTTACGATAAAATAAATCATCCAGGTTTGAAAAAGAAAGGTTAAAACAAAGAGTTGGAAAGGAAAAAGAACAATGAAAGAAAATAATAAGGTTACAATGCAGACAGAAGAATACGCTCCAAAGAAATTTTATTCAAGCTCCTAAACCATAAATTCCTTTTACATTCACTGATAATCTCTAGGTTGAAAAACAGAGCAACATATTCAAACCTAAGTTAAGATTATTTAATACAATACAGAACATTAACACACTCAAGAGCCTATTTTCAGCTCTACTAAATAGTTTACGTCCAGCAACTATTCGTATCGGACAGTGTCCATGCAATACCAATTATTAAACATTTTTAGTATCATTCTTTAGCCTACTTAGTTATATCTTACAGAAACTTTTTTAGAATAGTTAATGGTTCAGTTCAACAAACATCTGTAAATCATATACCATACATCAAGCCCAGTGCTAGGCACTAGGGATAAAAATGCAGAAAGCAACGTAGTTCCCTACTCTCAAGAAGCTAACCGATTAAATATGATTCCCAATACAATATGACAAATCAGGTCTTACATGTGAGAGGGCAGGACAGAGACACTTAGAACAATCTGGGTACTGCACAAGACTGAAGGACAGGACTGACATCGGGACTACCAAATTAGGTGAAGAAAGCGGAAAAGGGCTACAGCCCAGGAGAAGGATATTAAGAACATGAACCAGGACAATAGTAGGAGGGATTTTAAAAAAGAGAGAGAAGTAAAATACTCAAAAGATATAAACAGAAAATATATTTAAGAAGTTAAAAAAAAATCCCCTAATTGTGTCACTGACAGCATAGAAGAATACATTTCAAGTAGTTTCTGCCTTGAGCAAATGAGGAGCTGGCTGGTTATAATTTAAGACCATGCTCTATAAGGTAAGAAAGTGCAAGTTTAGTTATTGAGCAGATAAATCTAAAAGTCAGCTAGCTATACAAATCTAAAAGTTCAAGAAGACATCAGGTTGGAGACAGATTTGAGAGTGAAAATCATGACTGTGAACAGATTACCCAAAACATGTATAGAATAAAAAAGGACAGTGGTCCAAGGATTAAAACCCCAGGGTACATTAATATCTAAGGGGCAAACAAAGGTGCTTGATTTTGTTTTTACTATTTTTGAGCATTCATTTAAAAAGTATGTCTTTAATCATACCGACAAGGAATTACTGCCATTCTTCACAAGCCTTTAGTCAATGCAACTTAATGGCTGGTGTAAACCTTCAATCGCAACTAAAAATGGATTTTTCTCCCTTTTGAAAAATTCATAATCCAGATTTTTAAATGCTTAACATGATTTTTAACAAGTTCATATGAGTGAAAATAAAATTTAAAAATTCCTGAGTATCCTTTTTAAATGTCGATTTTACATTAGGAATGATGCATATGCATGTTGGTTTAAATATTGTTATCCATAAGTCAAAATCTAATTTGTAGAAGATACACAGTGCATGTTTGTTTTTAATAATAAAGCAGACTTAAAAGTGTGTAAACAAAATAAATTCAGTTTACAAAATTCTGCATTTAAAATTAATTCAACAAATTACTAAAGTAGCCAGGTTGTAAATTCCCAAAGAGAGAATCCCTTCAAATTTTATTTTGCATAACCCCTCGAGCAAAAAATAAACACTTTTTAAAAAATATGAAACAATACTAATTAAAACTAATACTATACAGTTTCAGTACCTCACTGGTCAACCGTATTAGGAGAGCTGCAGCCTCCGAGTATTTGCTTTGGCTTTTTAAGATTTCAGCACTAAGCAATACACATCTTTCAGCCAATACCATATTCCTAAAGAAAAAAAGACAAGAAAAACATAATTAGCCAGGATTTGTAGATACTGACAGGTATATATAGAATAGATAAACAAGTTTATACTGTACAGCACAAGGAAATATATTCAAGATCTTGAAGTAGCTCACGGTGAAAAAGAATATGAAAATGAATATATGTATATTCATGTATGACTGAAAAATTGAGCTGTACACCAGAAATTGACACAACATTGTAAACTGACTATAACTCGATAAAAAATTTAAAAAAAAACATAATTAGCACTATAGTCATATTTTAGTACATCACAGTAACCATGTGTTCAACAAAAGTTTATAATTCTAGTTTTCAAATAAAAAGAAATCCGTGTCCATGTTTTCCACTTAACAAAAAGGTTGAAAAAAAAAAAACTTCAGAGAATTCTCATAACTCATCAAAACTTTTTATCATTGTATAATTTTGTAGTAAGAATACAATATGAAGCCTCATTTCATGTATGAAAAAGCTAGAACCTAACTGGTATCTCTGAACCAGCAGTTAGTTAACAAAACTTGCTTTTAAACAGGAAGGAATATAAACACTTCACCCATATCTCTTTCTCCTTCCTTATTGCAAGCTCTGGTTATGTGTGTTTCATTTTACTGACTACTTTTAGGAATAATTAGGCATTTTCTCTCTGGCAGTATCACTGAGATGTTTCACTTGGAGGCAGCAAGGAGCCAGTGTTGCCTGACTATTTCTGAGCAAAATCTTTCTGTAAAAACGCAAAATCAGTTGATTTTTTCTTTGTGGACTACTACTGTCAATAATCTAAAATTGGATCACTTGTTCTTAAATAATAAAATAAATGAAAACATTCTGTGAAATTACAATGGGATCCTCTTGTTGAGAAATACAGTTGATCCTTGAACAACACAGGGGTTAAGGTCGCTGACCCCTTGGCACAGCCAAAAATCTGCAGTTGGCCCTTAGTATCCATAGTTCCGCATCCGTGGATTCAACCAACCTCAGATCATGTCATAGTGTAGTACGTATTTCTTGAAAAAAATCCATGTAAAAGTGGACCCACACAGTTCAAATCCATCTTGTTCAAGTGCCAACTGTAGCAGTAAAGTTTCCTCATTTTACTTTCTAACCCTTGTATCAAAATACCACTTGATCTTAAAATTACAACCAAAGTTTACTAACTTTTAAAAATATCAGAAAATACAATTTATTACTTTCAAAACTTACCATAGTGATCTACCATAAACTTTCTACAACTCATGATTTTTCTCAGAGGGTTGATATTTATGAATATCTGAGAATATTTTAATGAACACAAAAGACTAACTCCTTCTTGCCAGCACCTACTCATATACTACAATATGTTCAAATATGCTCAGGTCTTACAGAATTTTGTTAAGTTTATAAATCTTAACATAATTGTTTTATGCTTGATTCCTCACCTATTTCCCCATGTGATCAGTTATTAAGTCACAAAGCTACCAAGTCTAGGACTTAATTAGTTTGTTTATTTAAGTAATATTTTAAAAAGTCATTTGTGTCAGGCAGTGGAAGTGCTAAGGAGTCAAGTGTTTCCATGACACAATCTCTACCTAAAAATAGAAACAGATCATATAAAAGTGATATAAATAGGGTACGATTGACTTTTATTATGATTCGGGGAGATAAAGGAGAGAAGGGAAGGCTTCATAAAGGGAAAGAAATTCATAAGGATAAATAGGATCTCATCAGTTAGAAAGTGGAGCCTGGCATTCTAAGTAGATGATGGTATTGCAAAAATAATACTGTATTTCCTGTATTTTAAAAAAAATTATTTACATTTTAGTATTTCTGAGCTTCTTAAAGCTTCTTAAAATTGGTATGTATGATTCATGCAGTGTTTCTAATTTATCCCAAAATACTTATTAAATTGGTAATAAATCTTACCAATTATGGTAACTTCGAATGAAGATTATAAGGTAAATGCATGACAGTAAGTGTGTATTTAGAAAAAGCACACAGCTTGCTGCAACCAGGAGGACAAAACCAGAGGCCGCAACTTATTTGGCTATCTGGGCCACTTGGTATTACCTACTTTTCTTTTCCACCACTCTATGTGCATCTCTCCAAAAGCTCTGCACTTCCTGAAGACAAGGAAAATCTTTCCTGAAAAAGGACTTTGCTACTCTGGCTTCCTTACTGTCCCACTCTCACAGTTGTTCTATCTTCTGAATCTTTCCTTTTCAGAATCCTTCAAAGGTTCCTCTTTGACAGGAGCCTGTTCCTCCTGCCAGAATCTCCAAATATATTCTCAAACAGATTATAGAAAGTATAAGGGGCAGGATTTGATATTAGCTCCACCGTTTATTAGCTGCGTGCTCTTGGGCAAATTAAACTCTTAAGTTTCAATCTCCTTGTTTGTAAAATGGGATAATAATAGTACCCACCATTTCACAGGTTTGTTGTAAAGATTAAGTAAGCATGTAAATTACTTAAGCACAGTGGCAAATGCTGAGCACTAAATAAATGTTCATTATTATTACTAGTGATGTGTTGTAAACACATCGCTATGACTACTACTACTTCTATTTCAATATTATAGGAGATAAAACTGCCTCGGTGTCTCTGTCTTCTAACTCGTCCATTCTACACAGAAAAGTCATATTAAAATCTTCCGGAAAAATAACTTTTATTATGTCGAGGCTCTACTCAAATACTCAGTAAGTCCCCATTTACTATTACATAAATCTTAACTACAGCTTAAAAATAATAATGAATGAGAATTCAAGCTCTCCTACACTGATTTCTCTCAAAACACCTTTCCACACACACAAATCTTCTAACCCAATCCGGGCTCTATTCCTTTTCACCAGTAATGCTATATCCAAAACACTGTTCCACAGCAATTCCTGAAATGTCTTCATGGCTATCAAATCCCAACCACCTTTCTTTTCAGGTGGTGATTTCTAACTCCTATAGAGTTCCAACAGAACGCACTATGTGTACAGAAACACTTCTCATTTTCTTACTCGAACCATTCTTTAACTCTTTGTATTTGCCTATTTAACAAAGAATGTTCAAACTGCATAATATCTGGCTTCAGTGTAGTTAGAGATGTCCCTTAAACACAAATCACTCAATCAAACATATAATCTCAACATTACATATAACAAATTCCGAGACACAAATCTAACAAAATAGGAAAGGAAAGGAGAATGTAATAAAATACTAATTTTAAAAGATCACCTCATCTTGTCCATGACTATATTAAATTGATTTGGGAGCTTATTTAAGTTTAAAGCATAGAAGACAAAGAACCATTTATATCTAATAACAATATAAATGTCAAATGTACCTTGAAATGGATAAAACATAAACACTCTAGTCACCTACTTGCAGATATCCCTGTACGTCTGGATTGCTGTATCCATATAATGTGCAGGGTATGGCCTAGGTGCTCCTGGCTGAAGAAAAGCTGACACTGCTGCCATTTCCTAGAGGAAAAGAAATTGTTTATAATATTTTAAAAGGAGGATACTCTTATAGTATAGTATTCAGGAAGCCTACAAACAGGAATGAAGTTTGCTGAGTTTTTTTATGTATCCACATACATAAATTTAATAGCCTAATGCAGACTTAGAAAAATATACTTATATGCCAGTCATATAAGTATAAAATTCTCCAGTCAAATTCCAAAGTCTGTCATTCAGTATTTAAATGAGATTTTTTTAAGAAGACCTAGTAAAAACTTTCAGTTATGTTATATAAAACCACCAAGTGAGCCCAGCTTAAGATTTCTACTACCACCTCCTCCTTATCCCCTATTCCTTAATGAGTAGAGAATAGACCAATGACAGAATAGAAAGAGAGACAAAATAAAGTGCATCTCTTTCCAATTTACTGGCTTTGAAATTTGAAATCAGGGCCCACAACAGCTTGCACTGTATAACTTTTCAGCTATTTACACACTCTATAGTTTATATCCTATATCATACAGAAGGCACAAAGACAATTTCTGAGATCTACATTACTCTCAATTTTCTAGGACTTCTTAAAACTCATTTTAAAAACTCATTCCCTTGTTAATAATTCATGTAATATACAATAGTGCTAAAGGATTCAGAAGTGAAGATAAAATAAAGGTATTGGCTTTTGAGTAAAATATTCTATTATGTCCATACCTGTGGTCTCATATAGACCAAGTTTTAACAAAAATTTAACTAGAAATAAATAAAACTTTCATAAATTGGGGGGAAAAGTTGTTAATGCTAATCCACTTTTAGAACAAACAAACATATTTTTCTGCAACAGTTTTTCAAATAGAAAAAAAATACAGAAATAATGTAATTACCTAAAGACAGATATGATTAAAGACTTTAACCTGACAAGTGAACTGTATCTGTTTCACAGTATCTCTGTATCCTCAGCACCCAGCACAGTGTCAGCTCCAAAATTATTGAAGAAACTGAATGAAAATACATCATTTCTATGTGATGAAATTTTCTACAGCTCTGAAATGTCATGCTTTAACTCGTTTATATTTTAACTAATATACATAATGAATATATATATGGTTCTATATTATACAAAAAACTAACACATTGCATATATGGTATAATATTGTACAAAAAATACACTGCATATGAACTGCATATGCATATGCATATTTGCTGCATATGAACTATATATACTACGTATACATAGTCGCATCAATAAAAGTGTACTAAAAAAAAGTCCTGTAAAAAAAAGGTCCCAAATTCTAAGTTATTTTCTAATTTAATTCTATAAGAAATATTAAATCAATATATACACAAACTGACAATTGCTACAGATACAATAAAAACATTCAGAATGATCATTCCAAGTTACTGCACAATCTTCAAATATTCAGCCATTAAATCATTTCTTATAGTTGACAACAATGGATTAATACATTTTACAAAGGCTTTCATCAAGAACTGGAATGATCTACTTAATATTCAGTTAGTTATGACAAATTAAACTACAAAAAAATCCACTATTCTCTAAAAATTCCCATTATTGGTTTTACTGTGATATATATTTTAACTTTATAGTTACCGTAACTTAACATCTATAATTTTCATCGAAAAAATCAGGCAGTATAGTCTGTTATCAACTAGCTATTATGTGAATGGTAAATAGGAGAGTGATATCAGTACAAATAGAATTTTTACTCATTCATAAACTATTTTTCTTAGGCAAGGGGATCAAAACCAACAACTATACAATTATAACCTTCACTAGGAAGGGAAAAAGCTCTGAGCTTAGCTGTTGCACAAGCAGGAGCTTTTTTCATCTGTATTTTAAGACAACATAAAATAAATGCCCATATTTTGTTTGTACGGGGAGGAGTTGCGGGGCAGGGTGTCTCTCCAGAGACACGAGCTCCCACCCTCCAGCCTTACACAGCTCTTGGCTCGAGGCTGGCTGCGCTTCCTTACACGCTCACCTTCACGGCAGCTCCGCTGGTTACAAGCTCCTCTTCCCCACCCCAGTGTTCACATATTGGTTTTGTGTATTTTTTTTTATTCCTTGAGGTAAGCCATGCTAAGCTGCTTCACACAACCAATTTATGTTCTGGTTACAAAGATACACAGGATTTAAAAGGACTGTCCCAGCTCTATTTTTTCCTTCAGGGCCTATTATTTTTTGGGCAGCTGTCACAGACTATGAAGATTTTCAGGTACGCATAAATATGTTACAGCAGATATGCCTTTATTTTCCAGTGTTAAACAATTTTCTCTCATATAGCCGCTGCTAATATGTCTACATCTAAATGGTTTAAACGCAGTATTTACCAAACTGTAGATAGAAACGAAAAAGCTTACACACCATAAAAATCATAGAAATTTTTTGCCATACTTTAAGATTTTTACCTACAAACTTTCAATTTGCAACTACATTATGTACAATTTTATAATTATAAACTTATACCTGTGTTGTAAGGTATTAATGAAATAACATTTAAGTATTTGTGATTTCATATTAGTTTATATTAGGCGACTAAAATAAAAGATTAGAGAATGTCTAGCCAAAGACAATTCATACAATTTTTCAAACACTTCCATTCATAAAGATAGCACATTTTCAGTTTCTAAAGGTTTTTTAAAAGTTAGCTGACTTTTTTTTAATTAAAAATACTAAGAAATAAAAAGAAACAATAATATAATTTTGCTATTTCAGCTTTACAATTTTAAGTTACCTATTTGTTTTATACATAAATGGTATTAAAATAATGCAAAATGGCAGTTATTAAACAAGTACTTATATGACAATTACCAATGAAGTAGAGTTCTTTTGTATTTTTATTATTTACACTTGTTTATAGCATACATGTTTTTCAAAAGACTATGCTGAAAGTAACAGCGCTAGTTTACTCTTTTCTAAGCACAGAAAGCAGATTACAAAATACTTATGACAACCTTTCAAATATATTAAAAGGATATAAGGCAACAAGTATAAAAAACTCTGAAACACCTAGGTTTGATATCAATTACAAAAACTAACACTGCCTTATTATATACAAGGTAGTGTGCTAAGTACTTTATATGCCTTATATCTTATCTAACCCTATGTCACTAGGATTCACATTTTACAGATGAGAAAACTGAGGCTTAGAGATGTTCAGCAACTTACCCAAGAGGAAAGACTCGCACTGAAGTACATGTCCTTAACCAATATATAGTCTTAGATCAGAAAAAACATTTCATGCAATTTAAAAATCAGTTTTCAAAAGGCCAAAAAAGCATCTTCTTAAAAAAAAAAGTTTTTATCCTGTGACTACTATAAAAAGTGTAATTCAAATTAAATAGGAAGTACTAAACAAACCTAAGAAACCAAGACTCATACACTGCCATGTTTGAACACACTAGTCTAAGAAAAATCCATCAAATCATAAATAAATTCAAAACCTATAAACATTGTATGCTACCTGAGTACAACTTTATCCTCGAGTATTTTGTCACTTCATAAAGAAAAATGTCTAGGTCATTTATGGTAACAGAAATAAGAAATACTACTACTATAGAATACCAACCAAGGCACCAGCTGCATAAAGCATTGCTTGATCATTAAGAAAATCCTTCTTCGCAGTATGATAGCAACTGTAAGCCAAATCATAGTGCTGCACCAAAAAACATAAGTCAGCCATTTTCCTGATTTGAAGCTCTGGTGCTTCTGGAGGATACCTGTAAATACAAAATAAGAAAAGTAATTTATAATTTATGACTTCTAAACCATTAAACATTAAAAAATGTCTAACAAGATGCCTGACTGCACAGAACATGAGAAAAACTGACCCTGCTGTGTAAGAATTCTACCTCCAGGGACAGAGTGTCATTTTTCAAAGATATCTGGAAACAGTTACATCTGTATTTATATAATTTATACCCCTGCACTGAGAACTTCTCAATAGTAGGCAAGCATCTTCCCTATAGTCAAATTATGAAGTAAATGATCAAATCCAAGTGTCTTACCTTTATATACAGCAGGAAAAAAATGAAAATCCAAAATGAATTTTATTTTCCCTTAAAACAGGAGTTTATATTAAACAAAATTTCTAAATATATGCCATGTCTTAGAATCACTAGACCACACTATTTAACTGAAAGTTATTAATGAATTCCTAATCTAACTCCATCTTTTTACAAACAGGAAAGCAGACCCAAAATAAAGTGACCTGCCTTGTTATCTTGTTTATTTTTAGATATCCAATTACTTATAGTTTTTTAAATTTAATATAATTTACTCATGATCACTATTCTTACCTACCTGAATTCTGAATCAGTACGAAACTAAGAAACTAAAGAGACAGACATTTCTTTGCAGAACATCATATAGTCAAATACTAATCAGAGTTAAATACAGGAAAACTAAAAACAATAGTATTTTACTCACAGCAATCCAGATGTATTTTTTAGTTCATTAATGCTCTTTTCTGGAACTTTACTGCCACTAAACCATTTTTTAGTTGCAGAAAATAGAGATCGACTCAAACCTTTTCTTGATATTAGCTAAGGAAAAAAAATTAAATATGTTGACAAACGTAAGAATTTAATATTTTTCTTTTACATACAAAAGAAGAACTTCTAAATAAGTAAAAAGTCTAAAGAGTAAACAAATGTGCATTTTAACAACACTGATTTAAAGAAAACTGTCCAAAATGCTGACAAAATCCCTAGGGAAAATAAATAAGCCTCTTCTAGGATTTAGTAGAACTGCATTACTGATAGTAGTATTAGTAAATCCTAATAACAGTCTATTTTTAAAAGAAAAACTTAAATTCTTACATTTAAATAACTTACACTGCTCTATTCTCAAGTTTACTATCTACTTAAATTTTTTAAAATACTAATACAAAAATTCTTACCTGATCATTTAATTGCCGAATTGTTTTCTCTATATGTGGCAAAAGGCCCCGAAACGTGAACTCCTGTATAAACTGCCGAATTCTATCATGATCAGTAAGGGTTAAACATGCACCATGAATAATTCCAGTATTTGCCTTCTTTGTTTCGTGTAATGATGAAGCAGATTTTATGTGATCTGGGCCATCAATGCTGTTAGAAGAGTCACCGGATGGGTCCAACTGAAGTGGGTGAGCTCTAAAGTTATTTGGTAAGCCATCTACTGAAAAACAGATCTTTCTTTTACTCTCAGAAAGCAACAGAAAATTGTGATATTACTACTATACTGCTAAAGAAAAAAAAGAATGTTGAAACTCTTTAATTTTCTGTCTTAGAAGTCTAAGACAATAATATTAATGTTTTCCCCCTAAAATTACAATGCTTGGGTTAATATTTGTTACAGATACTAGAAACTTTAAAATTCACGTAAATAAGTGAAGAAAAATAATGTTAAAAAATAAAGAATTACTTTTAAATAGCACAATTAACCAGTAAGAAAAATTATAACAAAACACCAAAGTCAAATAACTCAATAAAATCTTCAGAGGAAAAGCTAACCTGCCCATTATCCTTTTTCATTATGCAAATTTCCCCCATCTTTCATGTATAAAGATTAGCATGCTTTGACAACAGTGCATATTTTCAATCAAAAGAGAAACTTAGAGAAAGTATATCAAGACCTTTGACTTCGTTATCTAATCCATCCAATGAAAGCAAGTTACTATCAGAATTCTTATTTGAAGTTATAGTACAAGGGCCATCTTCATATGATTCCTATTAAAATAAAATAAAAAAGCATTAACAGTTACATTTAATCATATTTAAGATACCAACAAATCCATCAACAACCATGGTTACTAACTAGGCTTCATTTTTTTGCCACAGCAACTCTTTCCTTCCAATCCTCCAAATCCTTAACTTCTTCCATGTATCATATTCTGTCACTCCAATCCACACCTACTATATTCCTAAATTCCCTTTCACATTCAATCTACTATTCTAATTCTTCTGAATTCAAATTACTTCTATCTCAGTCTGCTTATATGTGATATGCATATGCCTATATAAATACCTGTATATGTTTCTACATAAGGAATAATGGCAAGATAGATGGACTACTAGTCAAGCAGGAGTGAAAAAGAAGAATGGTACAGCATCTCCTGGATCACGGATGCAGTGTTGGAATGCATTCTGAATACACAGAAGTGTTTTGGAAAAATAAGCAATGAAACATTTACTTGTACAAAGGGCACTGATTTCTCAGCCAACAACAAAAAAATTTAAACTAAAAGTACCCAGACTACTCTGAGACCACTAGTAATATAAGGTATTATTCTGAGTGCTACACTTACAGGAAAATGTATCAAGTAGACCTTATTAAGAGGAAGACGATCAGGACAAACAGTCTAAAAACAACATTTAAGAAAAAGTTTTAAAAAACAGTATAATTAGCCTAGAAAAATAAAAAAAGGGACATGACAGCTATCTTCTGTACTTTTAAAGTTGTCTTAATGGAAAACTGTACACAGGACTGAGTACAAGCAAAGAGAGAAAAATGCTGGTTGATCCTCAAGCTGCTCAAACATGGAACAGGTCACCTGAGAAGACAGCACCTTCACTAGATGAGGTCATTAACAGGTTTAAAGGAAATTAAAGCACTAGGACAGGGGTTGGATTTGACACCCTTTAAACTATCCTTCAATTCTGGGATTCTAGGATTCTAAGCTGTAGAAAGTCTGATAGTTCTGTCTTCTGTTAAAAGTTCCCAAACTGGGCAATCTGACTTATTATGTTCCCCTTCGCAATCTTAGATGGCTGGATTCTAAACTGAATATTCCAATACTGTTCCTATTCTGAGTGTGGCTCTGAAACACCACTTAAAAAATAAAGCTCCTTTACATCCAACTGGTTCTTTTTCTCTCAGACACTTTCCCCCAGCATTATCTTGTTTTTTTTTAATCGACATATAATTGATTTCCCCAGCATTATCTTAAAAAACGTCAATAATCACCTCAATATTAAAGTGAGTAAAATATTAGTAGAGCACTGTATCTGAATTTAAAATCCCATATATAAGATAGAAAAATAAAGCAAATAAAAATATAAATTAAATATATAATATATATAAATATAAATTATAAATATATATAAATATACATAAATTAAAAATATAAATTAAACAATATTTATATTAGAACATCAAAAATTACATAAAATTTATAATTCATATTTCTTAAAATAATATCACATAAAGTACATAATGTAGTTTACTTATACTAAAAATATATATATATTATTTTTTTTCCATCTACTTAAGAAATCCTCCTTCCAAACAAAAAACAGTCAACTCTTGATTATCTGAACTAAGCATAGGAACTTGGCATATGGCTACTACCAAATGACATAAAATTCTATCTTAAAAGTTGGACAGAGTGTGAAATCTTACACCCACACACGTCAGCCAACAGACGACAACAGTAGTCTAGAACTCTAGATTAGAAGAGTAGATTAGGAAGAAACAAAACTTCCTAGAAATTCAAAAGAAAAGGAAATCAGAGGAAAGTTAGGGAAAAAAGCCCACCCACCTAAAAAGTATGAGCTCCAAAAGGTGGCCATAAGAACAGCATGTTGAAAATGAAGGAAGGCAACCCCAGAGCATGTGGATAATAAAGAATTGACTGTAAGCATTCATAATGAATTAAATGTACAAGCCAAAAATTCTATTCTCTACATGCCTAGCCAGTCTAGTTCAATTCTGATTGTGTAATTCATTTTTCATCTTTTAAGAAAAAGATCATTTAACATTGATATGATACACCTGAAAGGAGTACACATAAGGGATTACTGCAGTTAGTTAAAAACAGCTTTTGAGAGCTCACATGCTGATGGATCAAAAAGTAGCCAGACTCTACAAAATAACTATCAGCAATTCTACTGGTTAAACCAGACATGAAAAATTCTACAGTGAGACCATTATGTCATAAAACTGAAACACAGCTTTTGTGGTTTGCTTCATTGTTGTTTTTTACATATACCTGGTTTTGAATACTATTTTTCTGGAGATACTGACTCCAAGGATCTGGTATCTGTTCATCTGATGCTCGATTAGATGTTCGAGAATTAATTTTAAGTAAATAGCAACCCTGAGTTCCATATTTCTGTTTCATTTCTTCATAAATTGATTCAGCTCTAAAATAAAAATGGAGAAGTCTGTAGTCAATGGGGAGCAGACTTTAGGCAGTAATAGATATTAAAATAAAACAAAAACCATCAAAAAATTGTCCCTTCAAAAGACAAAACAGAAAGTTAGAGGTAGAATAATTTAAAATTAAAAAAAAAGATAATGATTCTAACTGAAATTTAACTAGCTTGGCTATTACTTGAAAGTACCGTTATCAAAGTATGTTTCATGGAACAAAATTTTGCAAGATACTCCTGTGTTATTCAAAGAGAAAGTTCTGGTGGTGAAACCAGTTTGGGGAACTACAGTAAACAAAGCCAACCAGTTTCTTTGCAGCAGACCATCTCAGAGCCTTTCATTTGCTAATGTATACAGTGAATTTCTAAAGAGTAGCTTCTAATTTACAGATCAGAAACTCTTTCAACTATGTGCACTAGTCTTCAGGAAATATGACTTTGGGAAATTCTGTCTTAGAGAACAGAAATTTATAAAAAAGAAGTTTAAATGATAAAACAGTACACCACCCCACAAAAAAAAAAAAAATCATCTTTCACTGGTATAGTTTACCCTTCCCTCAACTGTCTCAACAAGCTCAAAGGAAGAAAAGAAAGAAAATGCAAAAAGAGCAGCCAAAGTATTTATTACATGAAAATTCACCCTTTATTCTTGCAAAACTTATAATAGCTGAATCCATGAGCTCACTTCAGATGCAACAAAAAAGCATTTTGATTTCCTCACTTTAAGTTAACTAAACTTGTTAGCTGGTGGAAGATAGGATGATTCAAATGGTAAGTCAGCCTAAGAATCAAACAGTACATTCTGATGGAAAATAAAATTCTGGTACATAGAGCTAACAATTTAAATAGGTTTGTTTAAATCAATCAGCCATATGGCGCCAAAAAACACATAAATAATCCAAAGAAAATGTAAATAATCCCATATCATATTCAAATGCAGATGCTAATACTATACAAATTACAAGCCTAACAATTAAATTGTACTACACACTATAAAATTAAGGCTGGGTAAGTAAAATAGTTATAAATGTATATGAACACAAATATAAGTATATGTGTATGTATATACACTCAAGTACAATAAACTAAACATCTACTCAGTTTACCAATAACACTGTTAAGCATAAGAACCACTGATCTAACACTTTAATTACCACTTAAATATCCTAATTACAACCATTCAATATGGAAGATATACACTATATTTAAACAACAGAAACTAATTTTAATAGTCAATTCAAATTATTTCTATTTATACAGTACACTTTATCCAATAGGCTACAGACTGTTTATGATGTCAAAAAATCCTAAAGATTAGCAACCGCCAGAACAATTCTTTGGTCTTATTGAGGAAAACTTATTTTAAAAATGAAGGTTTATACTCAGAACAAGGGCAAGAAATGATTATTTAACTGCATATCCTAAATAGCACTGAGATATCAGAATAAAGTTTGAAACAAAAGATTAATTTGATCCACATTTCGAACCAAAAGTCAAAAATAAACTGCAAAGCCACAAAAGTAAAATTGCTTTTAATATTATCTTATTTTTCAAGAACTTATCTTTAAAGATAAGTTATTCTGTTATCCCAAAGATAAAAGGACTATGGCACATCACTAATAACTAATATTAAAGGGAACATAAGAAGTGTTTGGGTGTTTTTGAGACTGTGAAAAACATCAAGGCTAAAAATACAAACTGATGAGAGAGAGAAAAGTGAAAAAAGAAGTGCATATAAGCCAGAAAGTGAAAAGTTAAGAGGAAAACTGTGAAAGAGAAAAGAGAAAAAATGAGAAATAATACCAAATAAAGTAAGAAATAACAAGTAAGACCTATAGGTATAAAATGAATATAGATTATCGTAATAGACACACATATTGAAAGAAAAATTTGGGTAAGCATATGAAATCTAACAAAAAATGATATAGCTGTTGAATGTAACTCCAAATAAGAGATACAGTTAAAAGTCTTAGTAATAAATTTTTACTTTTTTGGATGAAAAATGTATCTAAAACTTAAGTCATGTCCAAATTAACGTTAACTCATTTAAAAGGAAATAATATAAAATTAAAAAAATAAAGCTTACCTCTGTTCATCTCCTGCACTTACATCATGTAAAAGTACGTAATATTTAAGTGTATTTGGTATAAACCACTTGGGGTAGGAATAGTCATTGTTGTGCTGAATTCGATGCTGTTCTTGTGACAACTTTGAAAACTGTTCCACAGGCTCAGCTTCACTAGATGATGCTACCAACATACCTTGTAAACCATATTAAGGTAATTATCACTTACCACTGAATAATAAATATTATCCTTTAAAAATAAACTTTAGGGAGATATTTTCTGAGCTAAAAAAAAAAAAAATCTGATTTTACAGGTTTTCCTGAAAGTGCAAAATAATTTCTTAAACATTTCTAAGTAATACAAGGTTCCAAATCTTCAAGATTTTTTGTTGGTAGCTTTTTAGATCATTTACATATACAATAAGGAAATCCATGAAAATGGACAATAAGAAAGTTGTGCAATTATCAACAAAAGGAACAATTCTCCTGAATCTTGCTCCCCTCCATTCCACCTCACTGCAATTTCATACTCTATCCCATCTCAATTTTTCTCTGCAGCCTCATTAAGAAAACAAAAGCCTTAACTGTCAAAGGAGGTTAACAGCTATAAAAGGTTACTAAAAAATGAAAAACTTATTAATAATGAGTTTTTTCATAAGCAACTAATTTTGAGGCAGTCAGCAAAAGCAGTAAACACTGACAGTTTACATTTTTTTTTTCTTTCTAACATAGCTTAAAAATGCTATGAAGCATGAAATATTCAAGTTGGGAGATAAAGAAAAATAAGCAAGCCCTTAGTATTCTTATTTTTTAATCAAAAATTAGTTACACCAGTCTTGTATCTAGGATGCCATTTACCAAAAACAATAAAATTTGAAGCATCATCAATAAAAAATAATTTCTCCATTCTCTATATCCTCTCAACAATTTTGCCTTCATATAACTCTTTCTGAGCTTAATAACTTCAAACATAATTGATTTTTAGAGAACATAAAAGTCAAAGGATACATGCTAAATAGTGGTTCAGAAATTCATGATCTGATGCTGGCATTGACTGAAGAAATGTCTCTCTGTAAGACTCAAACCATGGAGTAGTAGCTAAAATTAACAATAAACAGAAGTTAAAAATCCTCAACAGAATCAGTTTACAACAGACAAAATTTCAAGTTCATGTTCTTAAAAGATGTGAAAAATAATTTCTAACAATAATCAAGCATTTTCTCACTTGTGCTTAAAGATATGTAACAAGCATTTTTCCCTGTTCTTTAAAATATATATGTGATATATGTTGTATAAGCCATACACACAAATATATTCATAATTGTAGTATATATATTTGCAAAAATAAAACTGGCCTATTCGCAAACCTACACAATGATTCCACAACTTACTTACCTATTAATGCTTTCAATATAACCCATGTGAATAACCAGACTTTAGAACTATAACTTTGTGCCCCTGCCACTAGTCATGTTGTCATAAGTAGCTCTTTTTCACAAAAAATACTTCAGAATAGTGGTTCTCAACCAAGACTGAATGTGACCCCCAGGAAACATTTGGCAATGTCTGGAAATACTAAGTTGTCACACCTAAGCATGGGGAGAAGGGTGCTACTGGCATTTAGGGAAAGAGGTCAGGAATGATGCAGAGCATTCTACACTGAACAGAACAAGACAGCCCCCGTCCCACAACAAAGAATTATTTGGCTCAAAATGTCAATAGTGGTGAGGTTGACAAACCCTCCTTTATAATCTGATTCCCTGTGTATTATAGCAATTAAACCTCTTTAAATGGAATCTCAAAGTATACTTGACCTTATAATCATAGATGTGTATTTTTACTTTTTGTATATATGTATATGATTATTAAAATGTCGAATCTCTCTTGCTCCATAGTAAGCATTTTACATTACAACTATTCTAACTTCTTAAAAATTTGAATTTAGTCAGTCATTTTCACTAGGTTTAAGCAGATTGTTTAAATCAGTTTTATAAAAGAATACTCCATTCTTAGCTACTATTGGTGACAACAAAACCTGCGTACTTTTTGTTTTCCTCTTAATCACTGACAACACAGCAAATATATTTTGTTTACATCATAACACTACATTAAACAACTAGGAAGGTTGAAGAAAAAAGCTGTTAATCTCAACCAAATATCACATCTAACCTGGTGCCATATATACAAAAACCTTTAATTCCAACAAATGCCTTATGAGAATTACCCATTTATTGGTTAGGAGGTCTACTAATACAAAAACCTCATGTTCATTGCTATAGGAGAGGAAAAAGAGTCCCAGAAATATTACAAAATATAAGAAAAGTGGCAAAAATTGCAAAATAAATGACACAGACCAGTAGTCTCTGTTATAATCGGAAACCAATTTTCTTACCAACTAGTAAATACATCTTTCTCCCCAAATTAATCAAAATTAGTCTCTATCTTGAAAATTAGTATATATTTTCATTTAGTACCAATGACAAGAAAAGAAAATATAAAGAATAATGAAAATTTTGGTTAAATAGGAAGAAATCTCCACAGGTGGGGGAAATTACTTTATCAACTTTGATTATTTTTCTATTAATTTTGTTGTTTCAATGATGCTTAAATTTAACAAATCACCAGTAAGATGTGGACATATGAAAAGGGGTTTGTTTTATGGTGGGTTGGGGAGTTCTCAATAAACAAATTAGATCTTCCAAAATAATTATTCATTGCAACACTATCTGTAATTAAAGACTAGAAAATTCTCATGTACATCGGGGGGACTGGTTAAATAAACTACGGTACATACATTAAATAGACTCACTATGCAACTTTAGGAAAAAGGGGAAAAATCTCTATACATCACTATAAAGTGCTCCCAGGATATATATATAAAGTGAAAGAAAAAGGCAACAGCAGAAGAAAATGTATTTTTGCAAAAGAAAGGAAAGAAGATATAAAAAGTTACGCATGCATTTGCTTATACTGTCAAAGAGAAACAACTGAAGGATAAATCTAACAAATGCTACCACGTATAAGAGAAAAGAAAAAAAAAAAAGATGAGAAAGGGGAAGGGCCTAAATAGAAGCTAGAGCTCTGTGAATGTACTTTGTTTCACAGTTTTGACTTTGGAACAATATAAATTTCTACGTAACTAAAAATTAAATCAAAAAGAAAAAGGCAAGTACACACACATATGAGTTCTTAAACTGAAATAATACTTTCTAAATACTGGTGCAAGAAGACACTGGGCACTCAACAAAGAACATAAGGAGCAAAGGAAATTTTTCTAAATGTATACGGCAGAAATGGGTTTCATCCTTCAGCCACATCACATTCAGGCTGATGAGGTTAACTTTTCCCTCAGCCACCATGTTTCTCTGAAGGGTTAATTAAGAAGTCCTCCTTCAGTTTTTCTTCATGCCAAAAAGTCAAGGGCATCCTTCTCTTTTTGCTTTCTGTTTTTCCTCCTGCTTTATTAATTTTTTTTTCAGTTTACAATGTGTCAACTTCTAGTGTACAGCACAATCCTTCAGTCATACATGAATATACATATATTCATTTTTATATTTTTTTCACCACGAGCTACTACAAGATACTAAATATATTTTCCTGTGCTATACAGTATAAACTTGTTTACCTATTTTATATATACCAGTCAGTATCTGCAAATCTTGAACTCCCAGTTTATCCCTTCCTGCTCTCCTCCCCACTGGCAACCACAAGTCTGTATTCTATGTCTGTGAGTCTGTTTCTGTTTTAGATATAAGTTCATTTGTCACTTTTTTATGCTTTTTGCTAAAATCTAGGGGAAAATATTAAAGAATATTTAAACAATCCTCTAAAATACTGTTTATACCTGACTATTCACTGAAGTATCATGGTATCTTACAGAGTAACAGCAATTACTACAAAGGCAATCAGAAAAAGTATACTACACACTTAAAGGAGAAAAAATACTTTCTTCCTTCTTATCAAAACAAGATGCAGCCCAAATTATACTATTCAAGGACAATGCCTGGGTTTAGCAGAAAATACAGTAAATCAAGAGCAAACACAATACACAACAGATAATAGGATAGATAACAAAAGTTATCACCATTTTAGAAAAATCATACAGACATGTTAATTGAAACAAATACAAAAAAAGGAGTAGGTGAGAGGAAAAAAGGTAACAGGCAAGGAGTGGAGTGAAAAGAATCTGGAAACTGATACTACCACAGGAAATATCTGTATATAATGAAGATTCTTTTCCATCAATGTGTGTTTCCAACCACTGTACACTACCTTTAATTGACCAATCTGATGATGAAAACATGGCATTGTTAAGTAAGTTTTATGAGGTAAACATTAACATTTATTTCTCAAATAGAATGGGTGAAAAGTATGATGACTCACATTAATGGTAAAAACTAGAAGTCTATTTCTAGACAGAGAATCTTATTTAAAATGGACAGAACACTCTTGAATCTTCAAAGAGTATTATTCTCTTATAATGAAATTTTATTAAAATGAAGTCAGTACCTCATCATATCACATTCCCAGACTTCAAGACCAACATAACAATAAAGCTAAAGGGAATTGCCTTAAAGTACCAGGGAAAGAAGCTGAAGAAACTTTTCTTCTATAGTTTATCTGAACCATTTGGGATTCTTTCTTTAAAATTTGCCTAAAGTGTTCAGCTACAGTAATGCCTACACCCACTTTTAAAGGCAAAAGGCACTGAATTCCTCTTTACGTGGAGATGTTGGCAGAGACCTGAGAATATAATGTAATTAGATAAATACAACCAAATCATGACCACACTGTTCCTATAAACCATCTGTACCAAATCACTCTAATAGACTATTAAAAAAAATAAATAAGCCTACATCCAGTACACAGATAACCAGACATCAGATTTGAGAATCTTTCTCTAGAGATAACTGAACAGCCCCAAATAAAACAACTATAAGTAATAAAAACTGGCAACCCTCAAGCCTGTTCACAGCCTCACCAACCAATAAAGAAGTCCACAAGCTGACAAATTGTTCTATGCACAATCAGGGTTTTAATACCTCAAGTTGAAACAAAAAATAATCCCAAGGGCTCACCAGACATTTAAGGAAAGTTTCCAATATGAAAAAGAAACCAAAACAAGCTGAAAAATAATACAAATGGAAGAAAAAGCACAGGATAGAAGAAAACTTAAAAACTGAAATAACCAAACAGTAATTCATTAATATCCTCAGAGTTAAGATACTTTAACACGCGACATCATCATCATGGTACAAAAGGGAAATCCAAAGAGCAAAGAAAAAACAGTCTCACTAGATGGGTGAAAGATGAAGTCAAGTATATTCCCGAGAAAGTAAAACAAGGACAGAGATAGAGATGGACAATATTAGAAAAAAGGTAAGAATATTAGAAGAGCAATTCAGGAAGTTCTACGTCCAAATAACAGTAGTTCCCGAAAGACCAGACAAAAAAACAGGGAAGACATTAACAAAAAACAATATAAAAAAATTCCTCAGGGCTAAATTATGTGTGTGATCAGCTAATTAAAAGGAACTGCTCAGTAAAATGAGTGAAAAAGGAGTTAAATCAGGCCCAATAGGAAATTTCAAAATAGCAGAGATAAAGAACTTCTAAAAGCTTCTACAGGTTGTAGGAAATAGGGGGATATGTACTGCAATGGCATCCAGCTTCTTTCAAGCAACATTAGAAGCTGGAAGAAAGTAGAACTATTCTGAGGGAAATGATTTCTAACTAATAGTATATACAATCAATCAATCAATCAAGTATGAAAGATAAGAACATTTTCAGACATTTATTCCTCAAAAATTTTACCTTCCAAGCAACCTTTCTTAGGAAGCTACTGGAGAAGTCCTTCATCAAATCAAGGAAATACATCAAAAAAGACACGAATGAGAGGTTACAGAGAAGACAAAGGAAGGAAGTCTCCAGGATTACATTTGTGGAGAAGGCCTTCAAGAGCAACCAGTCCACAATGGAACAGAACAGTGTTTCAAAACTTTTATTTCACTCTCTCTCTCCATGAACCATTTTAGACATTTTCCTAATTGGCTTCCCCACAAAGAATATTTTTCAGTAATTCTACAGATACACTGTGTATCCACTTATGTACTGTGGTCCTTTGGAGAGCCAAACCATTGTGATATCTAAGATTTTTTTCACACCCCAAGAACCAAATTTTCAACCCACTAAGGGATGGTATCATTCCCCATTGAGAAAGCATGGAATAGAAAGAAAACTAGGGGGAAAGGAGGAAGGGGAGTAATTAAGCTAAATCTTCATCAATTATAATGAGAAGCCAATAAATAAAAACTTTAAGTCTTAAATAGCCATATAAAATTATTACTTAGAAACACAAAATACCAGAGGAAACCACTTGGTGGGACAGGGATACAGAGAGCAGATTATTGTTGTCTGTTCCTTGGAAGTCTTTTTAGCATCATGTCTCGGCGCACATATTATTTTGATAAATTAAATTTTTTTAAAAGTAAAAGTTATTATGGGCTTTGGAATTCAGGAAGACATTTGCAGTATAAAAAATATATATATTTTTAAAAATATGATAATTTTCTGGGCCCCCTAAGCACTTTGGCATATTGGATATGCCTATCTCTATTACAATCTATTGTATTTTAAGGTCTTGGAAATTAGAATGTATCATAATTATTGACCAGATTACAAAGTTATATGTAGCACATCTTCCTTATCTCTGTATCTCAATGCAAAGTATACAGTAGGAAATCAATATATACTTGTTGACTGAGTAACAAAAATGTTAAAAGTCCCTATAAAACAGAATCATAGGATTAAAGGTCTAGGAGAGGCCTTAATAAATAATCTAGCCAAATTCTCCTGTTTTCAGAGAATAAAACTATCTGGATAAATGGTCTATTCAAGTTATCCAATTAACTCACGGCTACGATTTTATAAAAACGTGGACACTCTGGCACCTGACTCATTGCCCTTTACACTTCAACATGAATTTTCCATTGATGACAGAAATAGTTCAAATTCCATCACTTTATCCCAGAAAAAATACATTTTGCCTCATGTTGAAAATATGTTATGCCAGGAACTGCTTAAAATATGTATCCTGAAATGGATTCGTTTAATTTGTAAAGATAACCATAATATTCTAAACTTTTTATCAAATTAATTTACCTTGCTGGAATTAAAATAACATAGGGAGAAGAAAAATTATGAACATTTAAACAAAATAAATCTACAAATATTCCTAACTATACAAGTGCAACCAACTTCGTGATCTAAAACATACCACTCTCATATGTGGAATCTAAAAAACAAAAACAAAAACAAACAAACAAACAAAAACAAAGCGTAAATACAGGACAGAAATAGACTCACAGACAGAGAATACAGACTTGTGGTTACCAGGGGGGTGGAGGGTGGGAAGGGATAGACTGGGATTTCAGAATTGTAGAATAGATAAACAAGATTATACTGTATAGCACAGGGAAATAAACACAAAATGTTATGATAACTCACAGAGAAAAAAATGTGACAATGAGTGTGTTTATGTCCATGAATGACTGAAAAATTGTGCTGAACACTGGAATTTGACACAACATTGTAAAATGATTATAAATCAATAAAAAATGTTAAAAAAAATAAATAAAAATAAAAAATAAAACATGCCACTTAAGTTCTCTCTGTATGTTTGGGAAAATCTTTAAATAAGCAATTAGGAGGCATTAACATAACAGGTTATATATTATACTGACCTAAAGATTATTTTATTAGGATGCTGAAATATCCTAATTAAACGATGTACTTTTAATCTTGCCCTCTAAAAATCTATCCCACGTCCCTTAAGTTTTTTTCACACTGGAAAAGAGTCACACCAAATACTGCTAATTCACTTTACATAAAATAAATTTTACCTATCAATCTTATTACAAAAACATTTACCATTCAAATCAGATTAAGATTAAATATTTATTTAGATATTATAAACACTTCCTCCACATAACACTAAGCAAGATAAAAAATACAATAAACTTAATATTTTTCATATAATCATAGTATTACTTTTGTCACAAAAGAATATGTTGTTTTATTTACAGGGAATAAACAAAGAGTCAAAGTTCCTGCCATCATGGAGCTTATATTAATTTTACAATTAGAACTACAAAAACATTTTCATTATGAAAAAGTAAAATGAAATCACTTAATTTATAGTCATTTGAATGGCTGTCTGCTTACTTGATTGTAACTTCCATAAAAGCAAGGACTGTTTTTTTTCAACACTGTATTCCCAGGCTCCAGCAGTCAGCAAGCTGTTCAGTGTTTGTTGAATGACTTCCAAGTTACAGAATTACCTTTCCTAACAAAATAAAACCTCATTTAAAAAATAATAATAAACCTCATCACATACCACTGATGTTGAGGTCATAATCTCCCGCTGTAATCACATTAGCTACTAATCCTTCTGCAGGTTGACTGCCAGAAACAACGTCACTCAAAAGCTTCCGAATGGCTCCAGGCTGAGGTGGCTGGGTGATAATGTTGCTCACCACTATCTTCAAATTTTTAATAACGTGAAGCTGATTATTAGGATCTCTCATATGAACTTTAAAAAAAGAAAAAAAGAACTTGAAATTAATCCTACACAAAGCATAACAAGCCACTATTACAACAATTTAAAAATTGAGTTAATGTTTCACAAACAAAAAGGATGCCCAATTTGGAAATCAGAAATTCCAAGTGGAACAGTTTTCCAGAACACAACCGACTTACAACATTCCATTATATTCCAAAAGGGCTAGCTAGACAGTCTAACCTTCCCCTCCCTCAGTGCTAGTGCTCAGAAGTATACTCTCTTCCTAGTCCTTTCTTTCCTCTTATCTTTGGGGTTGCCAGGGACCATCCATACAAAATCTCTAATTCTCATCTCACCCTTAGGCTGGTCCAGGACAGTGTGAGGTCCATGATATCAACACTGAAAACAGTGAAAGGGAAGAAAGAAGAATTACATGATGCGTGCAGGCTCCCTCTGCTTCCCCAGTCGCGATGCCTGCATTCTCAGCCCCTCTTCTACTATCATAAAAATCAATGCCCACTCTGGTGCAGGATGTTGATAGTTGGAGGGGGGAGGCTGTGCACATGTTGGAACAGGAGGTATATGAGAACTCTCTGTACTTTCTGCTCAATTTTGCTGTGAACCTAAAACTGCTCTAAAAAATAAAGTGTATTTAAAAGAAAAAAAATATCAATGCCCAGATCCCTTCTCCTAACCCATGCCTCCTGCCTCTACCCTGCTACAGGCCTTGTCTCAGTCTGTGAGTTATAGCCAGTAGTTCAGAGCTTCAGGCCAGGGAACAGGTTCTCAGGCTACTGTAGCAACAATGCCACAGTGCATAGTAGGCAGTGTGAACTTATTTCTTCATATAAATATAATCAGACAAGATGATGAGTTTCCATGGTAGTATTAGAAGCAGTCCATTGTACTGATTAAGGACCCAACTTCTGAAATCAGACTTTATTTAAAATCCCAACCCACCACTTATTAAAAACTTTTAAACTTTTCTGTGCCTCAATTTCTTCATCTATAATATATGAAAAAAATAACCTACTTCCTAGTTATTTTAAGGGTTTAGGTGAGATACTGTTAGAAGACACAGTAAGTGCAAAGCACTTAGCACGTGCCTGACACGTACAGTTAAGTGCTCAAGAAGTGATGGAGGTGGCACGTACAACATACTCTATTTCAAGTACATCATGGATCATCGTACACAATTATGAGACAATTCTGGAAAACTGACTTTGGGTACCTACCCTTTAAAAATACGACATTTGTCCCCCAATGGAAAATGCTTTACACCAAACTTTTAAGTTCAGGGATGCTTATGTTTCAAATAAAGTTACATTTGTTAAAAGCTGTCTTCCTTAATTTCCTGCGTATTCTCTCTGTTGACTTCTAAATTTCTAATTTAAAAACATGAGACAAAAATCTTTTAAAAATACTACATGTAGCATGAATATGTGCAGTTGTACTGTAAATCTAAATATATGTACAGAAAGTATACATGCAAATTCCATTATAATGGTTACCTACAATGACGGAAGGAAAAAAATGGGACTAAAGAAGGGTGAAAAGGTGATTTCAACTCTATGTTTCTTCTTAAAGGAAAATAAAAGTCACCAAGCAAACATGCCAAGATTTGTTGGCTCTGGGTAAAGGGGAGCTGGATGTGTCCTGTTTTCTCCGCATTCGTCTATAATTGTTTACTTAAGTAATTTAGAAAACATAAACACATACAGGCCTCTCCCCCTAATTAAACTTCTCAGCTGGTCTATGAAACAGGGAAACCAAAAAACAGGAAAATACTATGGTACATTTCTGATATTTTTAGAAACATATTGCACAAGCAGTTTCCCTAAAGTTGATCCATAATTGCCAAACAACATAAGCAGCAGTGCTGTATTAAATCTCTCTCAAAATTTTAAATTGGTTTAGTGTTCTTAAGCATTAATACAAAAAGGTTATTCTAGTTGTGCCCTATATTCAGAATGGGTTTATCAGTTACTGGGTTATTTAGTCCTTAGGTAATCCTACTAATAATCCAGAAATGAGTTAGGTGTGGCAGCTAGCCTCTGAAATGACAGCTAATGATCCCGGTACTTACTGGTACACACTCCTGTGCAGACCCCTCCTCCACCCCAGGATTGGTATGTGTGACCAATGGAACACAGCATGAGCAACGGTATACTACTTCTGAGATAAGGTTATAAAAGAGTACGGCTTTCATACTGGGTTCTCTGATCGCTCTTGGGAGAATTTAACTACCAGGTCATGGAGACACTCTGGGAACCTACGGAGAGGCCCACGGAGAGGAAAGAATTGAGGTCTCAGGCCAACATCCAGTGAGGAAGTGAGATTTGCCAACAACCACAGTAGTGAGCTTGGAAGAGAACCCTCCAGCCCTAGATGGCTACACCCCTACAGACAGCTCCACCACGAGCTCAAGGGCTAAGCCACTCCCAGGTTCCTGAGAAACAGAAAGAGAACAAACACCTCGGGTTTAAGGTGCTAAATTCTGGGGTAGTTTGGTAAACAGATTAGCAATACACTGGAGTATCACAAAACCAACTTAATAGAGAGAAAAATAAGAGCTAAGAATAATTCAGAGAAATGCTCTTAAATCACACACACAAAATCCAAAAGCTTCAGAACTAATTATACGGAAGCTTCGTTAAGATTAGTTCATAAAAGGTGACTTTATATATCTTATAACATCTCAACTTCAAAATGAAATTCACTTCTTCTGTAGGTTACTATATAAATACAGTTTCTTGAATACTATTTTACAAAGTAACATTTCCCAGTATGTGATGCTCACAGAATACTGGTTGCTCAAGACAGTTAAGAGTTGTTTCCGAAAAATCAATTCCATGTTCAAATAAATTTGGGAAATACTGGATTTTTTAAAAGGTCTCTTTACAGCAGGTGTTCCCAGAGTCGTAATGTGTCAAATGACACTGTAATTCTTCCAAACAGGGGCTATATTAAACAAACTTATTTGACCACAAATTTTTTTCACAGTACATATAATACAACTGGTATTCTGTGGAATATATTTTGAAAAATAAAATGATATCTTTTAGCACACAAAACTGTATATTTAAAAAAAACTCAGTTGTTTATAAACCACACAATTCTTCCTCCCCCCCAACAGAAAATTACCTCTAAGGTTTTTAGTATCTATTATGTGTTGAAATGGTAACATTTTGGAAATACTGAATTAAATAAGATAGATTATTTAAACTACTTTCACTCATTTCTTTTCACCTTTCTTACAACATGACTACCAAGTAACCTAAAGTTATTTATGTGACTACTGGACTGCACTGCTCCCTTGTGTGAATAAATGATTCTAAATACTGGCAGGAGATAAGGTGACTTAAGAACACGTTGAGTCACATTGCGTTTTTAAATCTTTCTCACCTATAAGACTGTGGACAAGGTGACATCCCTATGCCTCAACGTCCTCAAATTTAAAATAGTGTTAACATTATCTACCTCACAGGATTCAAACACTAAAAAAGAAAAGCTACATAAGCAGGTATCAGGTATGAGCATCATTATTCTTTATTATGTTAATTATCATGTTAATGTTAATCATTATGTTAATAACAAGCAAGAAAGCACACAGTTCAAAGTCAAACTGGCCCTCACCTGTTTTGTTTTTTTAATAATTTAAGAATGTAGGGCACATGGTTGTTTTTGTTGACTTAATACAACGGGAGGAGATGAGACTGATGGCTAAGGTACAGGCTGAAGAAAATCCAAGAGTTTCCAAACTTTGGTTTTTTTGATAGCTCCCTCTCTCCTTTAAACACAAAAGTGGACTTATAATTGAGCTATTCTCCCAAAGAATACACATCTATAGCAATATAAACACATAAATTTATGGTACAGTATTGTTTTTTGTGGAGAAGTCATCATAGCCAAGTAAGCATCATGGTCGTCCACTTGACACAACTTTATTATAGAACCTTTTATTTTATACAGACTTAACAAGGAACTTTACCTATACTTTTCTATGTTCTGTCTGCAAAGTACAGGTAAAGATATTGGTTAAATCACGCCTGGAGTATTCCGCTTACTTTTCCCTAGTAAATAATCTAAAGCTGGAGAAAACAGGTAGCTCTTCAATAAAAGACATTACCCCATGGATTTAAACTTTTATCCCCAAAAAACACACTTCAGGACTTTTCTATCCCTATAAATCTAGGTAACTCCAACTATCTCAATTAAATTAACTACAACTTGTTCTTACTTCCTCGTCCCCCAGGCCAAAAAAGGCTGCGGCAAGTTTCATTACTTTTATAATACTTTTTATTTTCTTGAGAGGTTAAGTAAAATACTGGATAACTAAGAAAATTCTCAAAAGATAAAAAATTTCTAAAGTTTTTTAAAAAGTTTAAACTCTCAAAAGAAAAAAAGTAAAAGCGCCTCACTGCTAAAGAATGTAATGTTCAAGACAAGTTTGAAAGCCCAGTTTAACTCCCAGGGGAGGACAATTCGTCTTCTTTACTAAGACCTCGTGGTCTAAGAGGCAGCATCTTCTTACCCTCACCTGCCTTGCCACTTTCTAATTCCCTCTCTATGGCCGCTAAGAAGTCTCAATGCCCTTCTCTGGGGCTCATGTTTTTTACACTAATTACCCAACAGCCTGGCTTGTCCCGTGAGTGCCTAGAAAAACTGGAGGCTAGGACCACGCAGTCTTGACATCCTCTCTCATGGCCCCTCCTCCTGTGGCCACCGGAGACAACGCGGGGCCCCAGACCGACGCCACTCCACCGGCTCCGAGATGTAAACATCGTCCTTCTCTTCCCTGCCCGCCCCCAACTTCCCTCTCTCGGCCCGGGCTTTGCGGCAGCTCAGAGAAAAAGGGAGGAGACCACATACCCTCGGAAGTGAGGCGAGAGAAGGGCTTAAGCAACTCCGCGAAGCTAAGGTGATTGAGACGAGTGAGCCGCTCAGCTTCGTCGCTACACAGCGCGGCGACACAGGGGACGAAGGAGTCCGGAATGAGCTCCTGCACTGACTGTACACACTGGGCCATCACCGCGGGAGAGGCAGCGGCGGCGCCCGCCGTCCGGCCCACTCTCAGAGGCTGATCCTGCGGCTGCAGCAGCTACTGCCGCCGCCCGCCGGCCTGGCCCGGCCGGGCGGGGCCCCGCACTGAAGCCTTGAGACCAATAGAAGGAACAGACGCCGCCGCCTCGGCTCCAAGGGCACCCGCCACCGACCCCTCCCCGTCACCGCCGCTCCTCAGCGCTCGCCCCGGCGTCCTCGCATTCCACCCTGATAGGTGGAGACGCCGACAATCGCCAGTTAATCCTCTCGACGGCAAAGCCTTGGTCACTGCCCGACCGGAACCGCCATGTTGAGGCCGAACCCTGACCCACCGGCGTACTTATCCCGGCAGCCCCCGCGCTCGTCCCTCACGTGACGGTGTTAAAGGAGGCGATAGGGGCGGGGGAAGAGAGCCGAGAAGAGGGAAGTGAAGAGCTACGGAGGCCGGTCGGGAGGCTGGAGCCGGAAGTGCGACGGGTGGGCCCTGCTGGGCGGGGCTAGGGCGGGACTAGCAGCATGGTGGGCGGAGCCAGGAGGGGAGGCTCGCGATGATTGGCTTGGTTCTCACGCACTTGGCAAAGCCCGGCGAGGTGCGACTGGGAAAAGCGCAGGGCGACGTTGGTGGTCCGTGCTGTCACAGTGATAGAGGCGTCTGCTTGCCTTTCACGCCGAATGGGCCCGTTGGAGCCCTAGAGGCCTCCCTGGAAACGGTGGGCAAACGATGTGGCTGTTTGCGCTGCTTCCTGCCCGCTCGCCCTGCCCTTCCCACGCTCTGGTGGAGCGTCTCAGGGCACCTGCTCACCGGAGAGAGCGTGCTCCCCGCCCGGTGTTTGGGGGCTTCGCTGGAGCCGGCCTAAACAGGCCAGGTATCGTTTGAACACAACAGTGCTTTTAGAAAGCTTTTAGAAAGGACTGCCAGTGTGCAGAAATGTGCTGTGGGCGCTGCAGTTAACTCAAGTGTAAGAGAAAGTCCTGCGCTGCTGCATTCTTGTTGGTCTCACGGAAAGGGTGTGCCTGCAAACATCCGACCCGTTCATCAGCAGCCGCTTCCTTTTTTACGCTCTGCTTTACAGTGATGGAAGGGCGAGAAGCCAGTAATTATGTACCGAAGGGAGGCCTGAGCTGGCTTCTGTTCCTGACTTAATTTTTATAGATTTTTTCCTCTAAATATGTAGAAGTGAATGAAAGAAATTTTACTATAATGTCATTCAGCTGACTGGATTCCTTCAGAATTATATGCCAGAAATATAAGGCAAGGAAAAATGCAACGCTGTATCATGATTTTATGGTCTTTGACTTAAAGGAGGCTTCCCCAGCAGCATTACTGCAAATTGTCGGATTGTTTGGCACCCTGAAGTTTCTACCATGGTAAGAATTTATGACAGGTATGTCTCCTGTAAATTGAAAAATGGGAGGTAGGAAAGGACAATAGGGCATAATGACATGACAGCTTAGCCACAGATCAATCTAGAAAAGATAACAAGTTGAGGATCTAGAAATTCATTTCCTTAAAACTATCTGTGCTTGAGGACCTCTTGGAAATTCTTCTTTTATCCCCAGGGATACACATTCCCTTTTGAATACCTCTAATATATCCCTTACTCTTTATAATGTAAGAATCTCATACAACTGAATATGACTCAAATTACAAGATGTGTTTTTTGGTAACAGGTCTTCTTAATGCAAGTGTACTACTTTATTTGGTACTCAAAGGTTAGAAAGGCAATTTATTTTTTACGCTGAGGATAAAACTAGCTGTATTAGATTCTTTGAGAAGGACTTTCAAGGGCAATTTAGCCTAAATGGATTTTTGGAGATATAATTCACATACCATAAAATTCATCCCTTTAAAGTGTACAGTTCAGTGGGTTTTAGTATATTCAGAAAGTTGCACAATCATTACTACTATTTCCAGAACATTTTCATCACCTCAAAAAAAAAACCCTGGTACCTACTAGCAGTCACTCTTCGTCCCGATACCCGCTCTAGCTCCTGGTAGTCACTAATCTGCTTCCTGTCTCTATGGATTTACCTATTCTGGAATTTCATATAAATGGAATAATACAATATATGACATTTTGTGTCTGATTTCTTTCACTTAACATAATGTTCAAGGTCCATCCTTTATCATAGCATGAATCAATAGTTCATTTCTTTTTATGACTGGGCCTAAATGGATTTTTGTCTTATGCATTGATTTTACAATCTCCATAGCTACACATTGTGTTTCCAGTGAGTGACTTCACTGTAAAAATCTATTTTTCTAGTCTATCCTAAACAAATAACATGTTCATCTTCTGAGGTTTTGTCCTCCCCTGAAGATTAAAGTCACTGCCACATTTGCTTTTCAGCCTACAGAATGGGGAAAAGAGAATGGGCAGTACATGACTAATGGTTTAAAATCAAATCATAGAAATGGCTTTTGCCAATTTCGCTCACATCCTACTGGTCCCAGTGAGTATCATGGTCACATCTATCTCCAAACGAGACTGGAAAACGTAGACTTGAGAGTTCAGTTGCTAAATGAAGAGGAGAATGAATATGGGATGACAGTCAAGGGTCTCCACCCTACTTTATTAGAAATGAGGTACCCTATAGAGTGTATTTGCCTGGGGTGTAAGAGATCACATATCTTTCATTTCTCTGACTCCTTGGGACATTGGTCCTCTTTGCATCACATATCCTCTGAACCATTTACTCTGTCCAGGAAAAATGAAGTGCTATGATTGGCCAGGCCTTAACCATGTGCCCATCCTCAAGGCCAAGAGGATGAGGTCTGCCAGTAAAAGAGAGGAGGCTTGCTAACAAAATAATAACAGTAATGCAAGCAACTAAGGACCTCTTTTCCAAGTACCAAAGATGAGACCCAGCTTCTTTCTCTCCCCAAAATCAAAGAATCCCATAAAACCTATGCTATGTCAATAGGCTTATATTATGAAATACTGTGTTATCAAATGTTCATGGATTGTTTTATTTTGCATGTATAATATTGCCAGTCTCTTCTGATGTCTGATGTGGTCACATTGAGAGAACACGGACACTAAAGTCTGAGAGGCCTGGGTTCAAAAGTAGCTTGACCACTTGTGAATAAAAATAACATCACCATTATTGATCACGATATGTTAAGCATGGCACATTATATATATTGTCACAAAATTCTTATACAAACCCTGAGAAGCACTTGTGTCACCAGTTTTCAAATGTGGCACCTGATGCATAGAGCAGTTAATTAACCTGCCCAAAGACAATCAGCACTGGAGCAGAACCAGCTCAGTTCTTAACCCTAGAGGTTTGATCACTGGGATAACTTGCTTTTCCACTTATGTCCTTGCTTTGAAAGCATCTACAGAAATTTTGGCTTGCAATTTTAGCAAAAAATATGTAACTCTTAACAAGTTGCTTATCTTTTCGGAGCCTTGCATTCTCATCTATAAGCTTATGAAGTTGTAACTAGAAGATTTATTCATTTCAATGTGAAGATCTGAGTCTGTAATTCTTTCCACTATTATTCAATTTCACCATGTCAACAGTAGATGGTGCTATTGAGTATTGGCTTCAAAAGCCAACTGAAAAAAGGTTCTGATTCCTAAGTGCATGGATCTCACATAGGAGATACCTACCTGCACATCAGAGCACCGGAGGTCAGGGGATGCTGAGAAACTTTGTACAGTAAAAATGTCCTACATTTATGTGTTATCTAAGAAATATGAATGTATATACAAAACAGAAACAAGACTCACAGACATAGAAAATAAACTTACGGTCACCAAAAGGGGAGAGAGAGGGAAGGAAGGACAAATTAGAGGTATGGGATTAACAGATACAAAATACTATACATAAAACAGATAAGCAACAAGGATTTACTGTATAGCACAGGGAATTATTTTCAATATCTTGTAATAACCTATAATGGAATATGATCTGCAAAAATGCTGAATCACTGTACTGTACACCCGAAACTAACACAATATTGATTTACATTATTGTAAATCAATTGTACGTCAACTTTTTAGAAAAACATTTCTT
The DNA here is from genome assembly GCF_009834535.1 of Camelus ferus. NCBI lineage: Eukaryota > Metazoa > Chordata > Mammalia > Artiodactyla > Camelidae > Camelus > Camelus ferus. The sequence goes on from NC_045719.1 coordinate 14,825,274, forward strand.
AAGATCAAAGATTTTATGTTGTGCTACTTTAAAACATGAAAAAAAGAAAGGTTTAAATATATAATCCACATAGTGGCCCACACTTTTTATTTTGTTTGCTGTACTAGATGTTTTAAGTCAATTTATTATCATTAAAATTCTGACTAAAACAGATGGAATCCATTTCCTGGCTGTTTTAAGGATGAATCATAGCCACAGTTTTGTACTTGAATGCTCATAATTCTATTTTATACTAGTTTTAAGCATTTAGGCTCCATATAAATCCTCCTCTAACTTAATCAGCAGCAGGTAAAAATCTTTTATACATGTTTTCTCCTTTGTGCTTCTAAGATAGGGAATAATATTAGTGCTTCATTTTAAATTACATATAAATACTTCCAAAAACAACTTTGGATATGAAAATTGTAGATGGAAGGGAGTCATGGGTAGGAATACTGAACATCTCAACTCCAGACAATTCTATAAACATTTTAATCCTCAAGATTTAGGCTAAAAATAAATACACTATTACATGCAATATTGTAGATTGGTTGCATAAGACCCATGACTTTCCATTTAGGAAAAATTATAACATCTTTTTTTTTTTTTTTTGACAGAGTTCCTGGGGCTTGAACTCAGGATCTCATGCATGCTAAGCATATGCTCTACCACTGAGCTATACCCACCCCCTTACAACACCATATTATATGTGAGGCAACAGTCGTAGAGAGGTAAAATCATTTCCCCAAGGTTATAATACCTAGTTAGGCACAGAGCTAGGAGAAGCTTCCCAGTTTCCTGACTTTCAGTCTCAAGCACTTTTCATTATATTCCCTCAGTTTATATATTAACTCAAATTTGTTTTTACTTATTTGTCCCTCCTTATTTCAGAAATTATTTAATGCAGCAGATATTATTTTAATGAATATTTCTTTATAAATGTTTTTATTTCTAATACATTAAAAATGATTGTGTCTGCATAAAAATGAAAGAAACAGTTACAACTGCTAAGCAGTCCCCCAAAGCCATGTACTTTTTTACCTAACTTGCTATACAAGTTCAAAAAACATATGCAGTTTGAAAGAAATTAAAGAGGACCTTAACACATGGAATGACATATAATGTTCATGGATGGGAAGACTTAATATCATTAAGATGGCAACACTCCCCAAATTGGTCTGTAGATTCATATCAAAATACCAACTGGCTTCTTTGCAGAAATTGACAAGCCAATACTAAAGTGTAAGTCTAAATTGAAGGGATCCAGAAGAGTCAAAACAATCTTAAAAAAAAATAAACAAACACAAAGTTGGAGGACTCAAAGTAGCTAGTTTCAAACTTACCATAAAGCTGCAGTAACTGAGACAGTGTGTTACTGGCCTAAGGAAAGACATAGATAAATAGAATGCAATTGAGAGTCCCAGAATAAACCCTTACATTTAAGGGCAATTGATTTTTTTAAAGGATACTAAGACAATTAGAAGAAAATAAAATAGTCTTTTCCAACAAACAGTACTAGGTCAACTGGTTACACATGTAAAAAAATGAAATTGGACCCCTACCATAGACACAAAAATTAACTCAAATGTAATCAAAGACCTAAATGTAAGTTCTAAAAACATAAAACTCTTAAGAAGAAAACATAGGCGTGAATCTTCATAACCTGGAATTAGGCAATGGTTTCTTAGACATAACAGCAAAAGCACAAGCAAGAACAACAACAAAAAGATAAACGGAACATCACCAAATTTTGAAAACTATGTTTCAAAGGACACTGTTAATAAAGTGAAAAGGCAACCCACAGAATGGGAGAAATTTTTTGCAAATCATGTATCTAATATGATTTGATAAAAATCTGATAACTTATCTGGTAAATCCTGCCAAAAACTGGATTTTAATACCATAAGTGTAGAAGTACAAGGGAAAAAATCTAGTATATGTGAAGAACTATTACAACTCAATAATAAGAAAGACAAATTACCTAATCAAAAATGTGGAACATCTAGTTAACATCCATCACCATACATAGTTACAAAAATTGTTTTTCCTTGTGATGAGAACTCAGTTCTACTCTCTTAGCAACTTTCAAATGTACTAGAGTTACTGTGACCATTTCACAATACATACAAATACTGAATCATTACCTTGTAAATCTGAAACTAGTATACTGTTATATGTCTATTATGGCCCAATAAAAAACAAGTAAAAATAAAAGGAAACTCTTAATCAGATAAAAATTATGTAGCAAACATCCATAATATTATACCTAAAAGTTAAAGGTCAGAATCATTCCTTTTAAAATCAGAATGAGACAAGAATGTCCATTATCACTGTTTCCATTCAGTACTTTTTTAGCTTCCTTACAAAAGCAGCTAGAGAAGAAAGAAATGGAATTTGTAGGATTTTGAAAGGAAGAAACAAAACTTTACTTATTTAGAAATGATACAGTGGGCTAAATATATACTGCACCTTCATCATATTTATGTGGTTGTCCATGTCCTCTTTAATGGTCCTCCCAAAAGTAGAAGGCAGAACTCATATTTTCAGCTTCTCTTATAGCTGAGACATCATCATTTGACTTGGGCTTTGTCAGTTAGATATACATGTGCCAGAATCCTATCTGAAAGTGACCTATGTGAGGAAACATATTTTTGGAACACTTCCATTTATGCTTTCCTTAGCAGTGGCAGAAGCACAATAAAGATGCCAATTCCACCCAAATTAGTCCAGAGGTTCAATGCAATTCCAATCAAAATACCCACAGAGATTTTATGGAATTTGACAAACTAATCCTACAATCCATGGTTAAGAGCAAAGATCTAAGAATAGTTAAGATAATTTTGAAGATGAATAAAAAGGTAATGAGATTGACCCTACCAGCAAGCAAGACATATTTATAATATGATTATTAAGAAGACAGGAGTAAACAAATGAGCCAATGGAATAGAACAGACAGCTGTGGGATAGACCAACTTGAAACATGAACAAAGCAATTCAGAAAGAGATTTTTCAATAAACGCTGCTTCAATAATTGGTTATCTCTATGGAACGAAAATCCACTTAATTTTCTATGTCATGACATACAAAAAAATCAGGTCAGGTAGAATAAAGATGTAAACAGTAATAGCAAACACTTACTTAATGCTTATTATGTGCCTGGTATGGTTTTCAGCATTTTACATATCCCAGTTCATTTAGTCTGTACAAGTGACAGAACGCAACACAATGTGATACAAGTGAGAGAGAGTCATAAACGAGGAAATCTGAAAGACCAATAAACATTTAAGTACTCTCAAAGTTTTTAAACTATAAGCAGAGTTTGTAAGTAGATAGTTCTCAAAAAAAAAAAGATGCACAAATAGGCAATAAACACATGAAAAGATGTTTACCATTATTAACTATCATGGAAATGAAAATTAAAACCATAGTAAAATACCGTTATGGTTATAGTCTAACAGACAAAGAATAACAAATGTGATGAGAATGTGGAGAAGTTTGAAACATCATATAACTGCTGGTCGGAATGTAAAGCGATGCAGCTGGTTTGAAAGACAAGCTGTTTTCCAAACTGAAGCACAGAGCTGCTCAAACTGCTAAACATAGTTACCATATGATCCAGCAATTTTACTCCTCAGAGAAATGAAAACATATATCACAAAAAAAACTTGTACCTGAGTGTTCATAGCAGTCGATTCATGATAGCCAAAAGTGGAAACAATCCAAATGTTCATCAGCTGAAAAATGAATAAGCAAAATGTGGTATAGCCATGAAATAGAATATTATTTGGCAATAACAAGGAATGAAGTACTGGTACATGCTACAACATGGATGAACCTTGAAGACATGCTACATGAAAGAAGCCAGTCACAAAGGACCACATATGACTCTAATTATATAAAACATTTAGAATAGGTACATCTATAGAGACAGAAAATAGATTAGTGTTTGTCTGTGCCCAGGGCAAAGGGGGAGACGGCAGGGGTGGGGAGTTGGGAGGTTATGGCTAAGGGGCGCCAGGTTTCTTTTAGGAGTGATGGAAATATTCTAGTATTGATTTTGATGATGATTCATAGCTTGGTGAATGGCTAAAAGCCATTGAACTATATGCTTTAAATGGGTGAACTGTATGTGAATTATATCTTGAAAAAGCTGTTATGAAAAAATGTATAAATTCAATGTTTTGCAATTTTTAAAAAGTCAGAGATAAGGAAGACTATTACAATTGTGTTATAAGGTTTGATAACAACAAAGCCATAAATGAAAAGAAATTCTAGTCATGGTTCTTCCACTGCCTAGTTTTAAGAACTTGGAACTAGTCAGTTGATCTTTCTGGTCTCAGGAATCATCACCTATAGATTAAAGATTGTATGAATGCTGATAACTCATGATTCTGAACAATGGGTCTTAATTTTTATAATCACAGGCTTCTCTGAGGATTTGATAAACATCAGAAGCATTCTGGTGAAAATCAGAAATAAGGCACTATTAATTACTATTAATATTTAATATTGTTCTGAAAATGTGGGCTAATGAAATAAAAATAAGAAGTATATGTATTGGAAAAGAAAAACAGATTATTATATACACAGAAAGCCCAGACAAATTTACTGAAAAAATTGTGAGAATTAATAAAAGTATTCAAAAAAGGTTTCTAAAATCATAAAATCAACAGCAATGAACAAGAATAATTCAATTAGAAAATATTTTTTTAAAAAGATATCACATTCAAATCCATACTCTTGAATTAGAAGATTATCTCAATCAGTAAAAATTTCAGCCTGTATATATGACAAAAACAAAACAAACCAAACAAAACTCCTTAAATATTCTTGTCAAAATGCTACAATAACAGATAAGATTGCAGTCAATGGTCAGTTAAATTCCAAATAAGCACTACTTTGGATGTATCCCACAGAATTTGATGTTTGTTTTTCATTTTCATTTGATTCAAAATACTTTCCAAATTCCCTTTGTGACTTATTTCCAAATTCTCTTTGCTATTATTTTATGGATTATTTAGAAGTGTGTTATTTATTTTTCAGATATGTTTCTATTATAGATTTATAATTTAATTCCATTTTGGTCAGAAGGTACTTTATATGATTGAATCATTTAAAATTTATTGAGTTGTTTTAAGGCTCAGAATATGGTCTATCTTGGCAAATGTTCTTTGCACATTTGAAAAAAATGATGGATTCTGTGGTTGTTGGAAGGATGTTCTCTAAATGTTAATTATGTAGTGTTGATTAATAGTGTTCTTCAAGTCCTCTATATCTTTATCTTGTATTTTCATATTTATCTGTATTAGTTTCTTAGCGCTACTCTAATACATTGCCACAAACTGAGCAGCTTAAAATTTCAACAGAAATTTCTTTTCTGACAGTTTTGGATTGTAGAAGTCCAAAATCAGAATGTCAGCAGGGTCATGCTCCCTTAGAAGACCCTAAGGTCTAGCTTATGGTGGGTACTATCAACCATTAGCATTCCTGGGCTTGTGGCAACTCCAATCTCAACTTGTTGTCACTTGGTCTGCTTCCCTATGTCTCTATGTCCTCAAATCTCTTTCTCTCTCCTTGTAAGGACATCAGACCTTGGATTTAAGGCCCACGATAATCCAGCATGACCTCATCTTAACTTGATTACATCTGCGAAGACCCTATTTTCAAATAAGGTCATATTCATAGGTATAGGGATTACGAATTCAATATATCCTTCTGAGAGATGCAATTCAACCCACAATATGATCCTTATGTCTAGTTGTATACCCTTATATTTATCTTCATAGAAGGATGTATCCTTCTATGTGTTTAGACTAAAATTTTAACTAAGATTTTTGGTGTACTACTATTTAATTATTGAGAGGGAAATATGGAAATGTCTGACCATAATTGTGGATTTGTCTTATTTCTCACTTCAGTTCTATCAGTTTTCGTTTCATGTAATTTGAAGTTCTTTATTAGGTGCATTAACATTTAGTATTACTAAACTCTCTTGGTGTTGATTCCTCTAGTTAAGAGTGTCTACTATTACTACTCCCATTAAGCATAATACTGGAGGACCTAGCTAGAATAATAAAGCAAAAAAAAAAAAAAAGAGAGAGAAAAAAGAAAAAGGAAAGAAAAGAAATACATGGTTTATGGATCAGAAAGAAAAATAAATAAATCTCTCATTATTTGGCAGAAGATTATATTCTACATAGAAAATCTATTTTAGTATCATAGAAAAATTATTTATATCAGAAAAAGAGTTCTATAAGTTTTCTAGATAAAAGATAAATATACAAAAAAACCAATTGTGCTATTACATGTTAGTACAATTAGAAATTAGGAAATAGACATTTTAAGAGATACATTTTTCAATAACAGATATTTGAGACTACGGATATAATATTTATATATAATGATACATACAATTGTTTTTAAAACATGAAAGTACTTTGTGATGAAAACTACAAAAATGTTATTGAAAATCTTAGGAATTTAAAAGAATACTTAAGTGGATAGAGAAATACACTTTGTTTATGAACTCAGCACTGTAAAGATGGCAGTTCTTCCCAAATTAATCTGTAAATTCAATTCTAAGGTTAAGAATATAAAAATCACAAAAGAGGAAGTGAGTATATTTTACTACTTCAAAATTTAAAACTATTATTTGGCCAAAAATGTAATAAAATTCAGAAAACAAAACAACAGGAGGGAAGATTTATCATACATATAACAGAAAACAAATATGTTTTTCATATAAAGAGTTCCTCATAAGGACTTTTTATGAGAAACATATTTGCTTTTTGTTATATTTATGATAAATCTTTCCTTCTTTTTGTTCTTATGCATCTCTCAAATCAGTCCCATTTCTTCTTTCTATCCTCAGTTATCATCTCCCTTTAATGCTTCATTATACCTCACCTCAGTTTTTCAGTGGCCAATTAAATTGCTCTCTCAACTTCAAGTCTTGCCCAGTTCCAGTTTCATTCTCCAAAGTGAACTCTCTGAAATGCATATCTAAACATGTTACTCACTTCCACAAAAATTTTTAGTGATTACCCCTCAGTACATGGCACTTATTAGGATGTATCTTGACTGGGCCTTTGCCCTCCTCCGAGTCTTTTGCTTCTCAAATGCAAAATTTTAACCATATTTGAAACACTTGAATTTTCTTAAATCTAAGAACTCTCTTAAGTTAGAATAGAATTTTAATAGAATTTGCTTAAGGTTTTAGTAACAGAAAAACTGAGACCCACTAAAAATAACTCGAGTACAATGCAAAGGAAAGTAAGTTGTTACCATATAGACTTTTCATAAAATCCAAGGGCAAAAACTGAAATATAACTGGGCTTGATGCAAACAGAAAAAGAAATGTTAGAGCCAAATCTCCTTCCTCAGTCAAGGTTCTTAAAGTCTTTTGCATCTCAGCCTCCTTTTCTCTTATGGAGTTTCTGCTTTTTGCTAAGCCCTTTTCTCTTTCCTCTTCTTCTTGTTCTCCTCCTCTGTGACCTCCTCCTCCTCTTCCCCTTCTTCCTCTCTTTCTTACACACACACACACACCCCTTTTCCTCTTTACTCATTTTGCACCATACTTAATATGATCGTCCAAACCCCAATTCCACATGATATAATAAAGTATTCCCTCTGTCTCCCTGTTCAGTTTATTAAAACAGATGGAAGAATTGGTTGTTTTTAGGTGTCCATCCTTGCTTCAGTTAGCTATGGTCATGACAAGCAGTCATGTACTATAAAAAGGATTACATAAAGGGCAGGCAATGAAATCTATATAAAACTTCCTTTTAATCTGCACCACTCTGCCTCACCCTCTTTTCACCTGATTAATTCTTATTCTTTCAAAATTCAGCTCAAATTTCACTTTTTCATGAGATAGACTTCTCCAACCTTCAAGTCTAACCATAAGATGTCCCTCTATGTGTCTCATAACATAGCTTAATACAGAATCTAACTCATTGTAATATAATCACATTTGTTTTCTCATCTGTTCTCCCATCTAAATTTTGAGTTTTTAGAGAGCAGATACTCAGTAAGCATTCAATTCATCACCCACATAAGATAAATGAGTGAAGGATATAAAGAGATAAATCATAGAAGTTTTATTTGATGGCTTTGTAGATTAATGTCCCACTTTTGAAAAGCAATTTGGTGGCAAGCATCAAGAGCTATGAAAGTTTTTATAGTCCTACATGCACTTGATTTCACTGTGGACTATTCAGTTCATTCAACAAATATTTATTGACTACTTTTTATAGGTTAGACACTGCTCTAAACTCTAGGATTTAGAACAAGGCCAACAAAGACCTAGGATAATTGTGTCATGACTCAGAAGTTTGAACCATGTGGGCTGCTCTCCATGGTTCTGAACTGTAATAGCCCATTAAGACACAAGTCTAGTTCACTAATATCTCCTGTGTAATCTTATCTCAGAGTTGTGAATCAGAATATAGAAGAGGGGATAATAAGAGAAAATTTAGAAGACAGAGAAAGAGAGATCATTACAAAGGCATAGCCACTTAGAGAATCAGGCAGAAAAAGGAGATTTATTTTAAGATTATTTTCGAATAGTTTCAGCTGCAAAGTTCCACAGTAAAGAAAACACTCAACATAATAAAAAGACAACATAAGCAAAGGATAAAATATTTGCAAACCATATTTCCAATAAAGGGTTAATCTCTAAAATATGTAAGGAACTCCTACAACTCAATAGCAAGGAAATTAATAGTTAATAAAATGGGCTAAGGACTTGAATAGATATTTCTGTCCCCAAAATACAAATGATCAACAGGCATATGAAAAAATGCTCAATGTCACAAATCATCAGGGAAATGCATATCAGAACCATAATGAGATCACACCTCACACCTATCAGGATGGCTATTATCAGGAAGACAAAAGACAAATGTTGGCAAGGATATAGAGAAATTGAAACCCTTGTACACTGTTAGTAGGAATGCAAAATGGTGTTGCTAATATGGAAAACAGTACAGAAGTTACTCAAAAAAGTTAAAAATAGAACTACCATATGAACCAACAATCCCACTTCCGGAAGTGTATCCAAAAGAATTAAAATCAGGATCTTGAAGAAGTATTAGCGCTCTTCACAATAGCTGTGGAAACAACCGAAATGTCCATTGACAGTTGAATGGATAAAGAAAATGTGGGGTAAACACACAATGAAATGTGATTCAGCCTTAAAAAGAAGGAAATTCTGCCATATGCAAAACATAGCTGAACCATGAGGATATTATGCTAAATGAAATAAGTCAATCACAGAAAGAAAATACTACATGATTCCACTTTCAAGAAGTCTCCAAAAATTCATAGAATCAAAGACTTTAAGATAGGCAGATTTCCTAAACATAACACAGGACACGTATGAAAGAGATTGCTAAATTGGACTTGACTAAAATTTAAATTTCTACTCAACAGATATACTATTAAGGGAGGTAAAAATGCAAGTCACAGAATAGGAGATGATATTTACAATATAAATATATGACAAAAAGATTTGTATGCAGAATATATTTGTAATTTCTGCAAATCAATAAGAAAAAGACAGACAATTCAGTTTTTAAATAGGAAATGATTTGCACCAGTACTTCACAAAAGAGGACATTCAGATGCGCAATAAGCATGTGAAAGGGTGCTCCCATTCAATTGTCACCTACTGTAATGGCTAAAGTTATCCCATTGCCAATACTCAGTGTTGGCAAAGATACAGAGCAACTGGAACTCTCATATTCTGCTGACGGGAGTTTGGTTGATTCATTCCCATTGGCTCCAGCTGCTCTTTACATTTAGAATCCTCAGAACTGAATGAATCCATTACTGGCTTGCTTACCTAGGCCAGGACCCTCTCAGAAACACAAACAAGTCACATCTCAGTTGTCTAATAAAGCCAAATATACTTCTATGGACCCAGCAATTCCACTCAAATACATATTTAATACATATGCATGTATTTACCCCCCAAAAGATCTGTACAAGACAGTTCATTACAGTTTATTAATAGTAGCTCTAAATGTCTGTTGACACTAGAGTAGGATAGATTAGGATGTATTCACATAATGGAATACTATGCAAAAAGAATAAACTAATGCTACATGTACAAAGATATACTATAAGATTTATGTAACAAAATACATCAGGCAAAATTAAGCTATAATAACAGATGTCAGAATAGTGGTTAACTTTGGCGGAGAAATATTGATGGGAAAGGGGCGTGAGATAGGCTTCTGGGGTGTTGGTTATGTTCCAGTGGAAAATTGTGCCCTCCCTCACATCTCAGACATTTTCTCCTGCTGGTTAAGTATCTAGAAATCAATGTACTAGCATTGCTTTCTGCTGATGGGCAGTAGTGACACTGCAAATACAAGTTTTGGCTGATAGTAGCTTAAAATAAACATCTTAATAATGACAATACTTTTAAAACATAAAAATTAAACAGAAATTATGCTGTAACAGTGACATGACAGGAGCGAGGAGTCTTATTTTGGGGGCAAAACACTTCACAGCACTTCCTATCATCTATTTTAAGGGTCAGCGCTGACTGCCCCTGGGTAGAAAACCAAGATAATTGTTTGGATAATTTAGTTCTTTCTTCATCCACTTTTCCTGCTGATCCCCCAGTTTCTAAAATGAAACAAAGTAAAACAAAGAACAACCAATTCAGTCACAGTTATTTGAATAGTTCAGAGCAAAGGGCGTTGTTTGGTTTGAATTGTATGGTTTGCTTTCCCCAGTTAATCATTCTACCTTGTCTATGAAAGGGTACTGTCTTAAGGCTGCTGTCATGGAAAAGCAATTGAGTACATTTTCCAGAGTTAAGATGACTCAACTCACTCACTTAAACTCACGTTGGACTTGAACTCATGTTGCGTTTAAAGCCACATCTATAAAAACACCAACGGGTACAAAAGTGTTAATACTCTCTGTGGTCCAAAGTTGGCTTTGTGTATTTATTTACTTTTGTTTGCAGATTATGGTTTACATGTTTGAGCAATGCTCTAGAGGTTATCAGAAGACAGAATGCCTGATACCATCTTCCTCTTTTACATCTCAGGCAAACCCCTTAATCTACATCTACCTAAATTCTCTCATTTTTACATAGACCTAAATTCTCTCACTTTTTAAAATGAAGTTATTTCATTTTACTTATCTGGAAGTTATTATATTTATATTTGTCCACTGATTTGAAATTCTGAAATAGTCAGAAGTATAATTTTTAAAAGATCTAAGATCTAAAATTCCTTTTCTGTACTTCAAAGTACATGGTAAATTTATAGAAACTTTTGCTTGAATTCCTAAAATCTGAGTAGAAATCCTTGAATAATGATAGCTACCACTTAAACGGAGCATTTGTCACAGGGTAGGCACCATTCAGAGTGTTCTATTTGTATTAATTCATTGAAAATTCACAATAATTCTAAGAAATAGGCCCTGTTGTTATTCCCACTGCATAACTAAGTAAAACAAGGCACAGAGAAATTAATTGACTCACCCAAGAAATCTTGTGTAGTTGGTGGTAGAGTTAGAATTTAAACTTGACAGTCAGACTCTGACTCATACTCTTACCTGTTGTGTGCTATACCCTTTCTGTTGCCATGACTCTTTGTAACATCATAACTTATATTTTGACTTTCTCCTTGGTAATACTTGATAAATGGATTTGAACAGAATCCTTAATATTGTATTTGAGAAATAACAGAGTTGGTGTTTTCTGAGAAAAACCACAAGGTATGAAGAATATTGATTGGAAAAATAATACTTAACATTTCTGCTTTAATTTGAGGAATCACTGGCACAAGTCTTAAAACCATATGACCATAAAGTTTATTAGAATAAACCAGAACAAACTTATAAAATACATCCTAGACCTGCTGTTCATATTTTTAAATAATCAAGTCAATGTCCTGGCCAAATTTCCTTCTGAACAATATTCTGCACCACAAAACTAACTCTAACTTCCAAACTACACAGTGGGCCAAGATGTGAAATTGGAGACATGGACTTTGTATTAGTTACTGTAAAAATAAAAGGCCCAGATCATCACTGATACCCACTAAATTCACTGGCGTTACAAAGATATTTGACACTAAACTTGGCAGCCATTAAGCAGGTTTGAGCATCCAAAAATTTCAAGAATATTTTAAAGTGTCTACAGTGTTATATTTGGTCCCATAAAATGTGAAAGAACTTTGAAAAATATGATAGTATTTAAATATAAAGCAGTATTTTTACCATCATTAGAATCTGTAGGCTTCTCTATTCTTCAACATCAATAGATTAAAATCTGAGAGTATACAGTTCTTCTTTCATCCATCTAAATTGCCCTTCCAGAAAGGAAAGGTGACTCAATCTTTTTACGATCTTCTTGCCCGCATCTGTGCATAAACTCAACTGCTTTGCTGAGTTTGCAGTTCTTCTTATCCCCTTCTGCAAAGCTCCACCCTTCCATCATGTCCCTCTCCCCACCCCCCCTTACCCAACATGAATTCATTGACTTTGTCCTGTCATTCACGCCCCCATCCCTCAGTCAGAGCAGTGCATCTGTGACTGATACTTTATAGAGGCACTCTGCCCACACACAGGATGTGATGCCCACGGGATGTGATTTTCCTCCTACTTCTGAAAGTCAGAGAGCACTTCCCGGGATGCTTCTCTGAAAATTGATAACAGGTTTTCTTCCAGAAAATTGCAGGGCAAGTTGAGCTCAATCTATTTTAAGAAAATACCCTTGAAGTTTCAATTTTTTAAAAAGCTGAAAGGTTACATTTCTGGCTCTGTAAGTTCTACATATCTGCAAATTATGTCCTTGAGGTCATCGTGTGAGATATTTTTTACTACTTATGCTTGCAAATATACATCAGGAATATGAATGAGATCAGGCACAACTTTGCAGTTAATTTGGAGCTGTGAGAAATACGGTTCCAAAGACCCAAGTTCTGTATCAAATTTTACCAGGAAAAGCTTTTCAAATGTATTAGAGAATTGTGCGGTGTGGCCTAATTCCTTCATCAGATTCTGGGTTTCACATTGACCAAAGGGCAAGAAAGGACATAAAATCAAATATTCAAAATGGATTAAAAGCTACAATATTCCAGCCAAGTGATAGCCTAGCCTCTGTTTGGTTACCTCTGATGATCCAATACCCAAGCAGAAATCTAATCTCCACATCTTAGGCTGAGCTAAAATATGCCTCCTCTGACATCTACCCTCTGTCTGCGTTTTGCTTTCTGGAGAAATATATACTAAGAATGCTGCCTCCTTTTACATATTTACATATTTGAAGAGAGCCAGCCAGCTACTGTGTGCCCTTATAATCCGCTCTTCTCTGGTCCAAAATAAACACCCTCTTTAGCTTTTCCGTTTGCGGATGGTTTAAGTTACCTCTCCATTTTTCCCTCACTTCTCTGAGAATAATTTCATTTGTCCACGTTCCTCTAAAAATGCAGTGCTTAGAACTGAACACAGTGTCCCAGATGTGATCTGACCAGTACAAAGTACAATGAAACTATTATCTTCCATCATTGAGAGAGTATAATTTTTTTAAGGTCATTTAACAAATAAGAATTTTTTTAAAAACCAAATTTTATGCCTCAAAACATAAAATGGATCAATCGATGAATTACAGGGATAGGTAGATTGATAAATGTGTGATGGAACAAATTTAGTAGAGTGTTAATTGTAGAACCTAGGTGGTGGAGGGTGGTTTTCACTATACATTTCTTTCCACCTGTCTCTGTTAGGAATTTTTTATAATAAAATATTGGGGAAAAGCCTAAATTGTTACACCTAAATAAATAATATTATATATTATTAAATTTAAAAGAAACAAAACTTTACAATGACTGTCATGTATGTAGCAGGCCGTCCAAGAGTATGTCTGAGTGTTTTTATTAAAGAGCCAGCATGTATTGCTTGTTTGTTTGGTTTTTTATTTTTGTCTGTGTATGTGCATGTTTTTAAGAAAACTTGCAGAATATATAGTTAAAAGTTTATGGGACATTTATTATTGTATCCACTGTCTCGGTATACTTGATATTTAATCTTAACATAGATATCCCACCCTTTTTAAGGAATAGTTGCATTAGCATCAGTAACCACTTTCATTGAATTCAATTTTAAATCAGACTGTCAGCTGCTCAGAAGTGAGTCTTGCCTGAACAGAATTCCCCTGGATCGGACTCACTCAGGGCATGAATGTAGTCCTTGGCCAGCTGTTGCTGTAAGGTCCAGCACTTACTGATATCACAGCTCTTCTCCCAGGGAACAAAGAGGGCTGTTATTTAGGGAAGCCTCCCAAACAGGAAACTGGCATGATCTATTTTCTCACGTAAATATGAGTCATGCATTTATTTTTCTGAGCAGAGTAGATGTTTCTGTGAAATGAAGAAAATGTTTTCTGTAGTAATGGTAGTGATCACAGAAAAGAAATGCCCTTATCAAAATGCACTTGGGCCAAGATCAGACAGAGTTGGGAATCACCATGCTGTCCAGCAGGTGATGGCTGGGAATAGGATGTAAAAATTATTTGTTCACCATCACATCTCCAGCCTTTGATACAATACTTGACGAGAAACAGACCCTCAAAAACTTGGAAAGTAAGTCAGAAAAGGAGGACGGGAGGAAAATGCTGGAGGGAAGAAGTTTCAGGATTACTGTAAAGATCAAAAACGCCAGATTAAACCTGAAACACTGTTGCAGGATGGGATCTCCAAAATCAGTGTCCAACCTCTTTATCTTAGACATGGCAACGAGATAATTTATCCAAGGTTGCAACATCTCAGTCCAGTTAATTACTGAGTCATTCCTAGATAGGACTCCAAACTCTTAATTCAGAGCTCTTTATGTAACAGTAGTGGAGCTGCAGAAGGAATTACCAAGGGAAGGCCCCGGGATCTCAAGCTCTGGCCCCAGATTAGTTACATAAGCATGCCCGATTGGAGGAAGCTTGAGAAGAGGTCTTAGCCACAGACCTGGAAGAAACCCTGGGATTTAAATGTGTAATCAAAAGCAAGACACAGTAAAGCAATTTGATCCTGAGTACAATGCTGAGACTGAGCAAACTGACTTAGGTTGTTATTTCCTTACTGCCAGGGGCCCACACCTCTGTCCACACACACCAGGGTCCCCTCTTTATGATTGTCCGGGTTAGACTGAGGTAGCTCAAACTTGGGGACAGAAGTTAGCGCTCTCAGAGATGATAACTTGTCAGTAGAAATCAGAGACCATGACAGCGTGGATGAAAACTACCAACAACCGTGCGGGAGGATGCTAACAGATGTTATCCCTGACATACTGAAAAAAAAAAAGTTCTGTAGCCCATCTTTGGAATATGTTTAAACAGGTTTATTCACTGCAGGATTCACAGGGCTTTTAAAATATTAATACGAGTTTTGAATCTCTAAAGGGCAAACTGGTTCTCAGACTTTGCCCAACTTATTTGTCCATTCTTAAATTAATTAAACAAGGAGGCCATTAGACAGGTGGATCTAATGCCCCGTCTGCCTACTGAGCAAACTGAAATCTAAACCTGTAAAAGCCTCAAAGTTAGGAAATTGAAACCTAAGGACAGTCATCTACAAACAGCCACCTAGGCTTTAAGCTACAGCCAATCAAATAATTTCCTTTGTCTGCTTCTGTACTTTCTCTGTAGAACTCTTTCCCTGGCTCCTTTTGGCCGGGCACTCTTTACCTCTTCCGGTTTGGGGCATCCCTGTCCCAACCGGTTTTTGCTCAAATAAACCCTTCAAATTTTTAACAGACCTCAGTTTAGCCTTTAACACAACAAACCTCTTACATTTTATTTTCTTAAGACTTAAAGGATTTATTTTTCCAAGGAGTACACTTGAGGACAATGGTTTTCAAATTTATTTTTGCTATGACTTTAGCTAGGGACGTATTTCATATATGAAACCAGTATACACATACTTGTAAATGTAAAACTGAAACAAGTGTTTCATAAGACAATACTTACCTTTTTTTATATGTGCTGCACATCTTTTCTATTCTATTTTTCTTTCTTTTTAACATGTGCTAGGTTTTTAAACCCACTAAATTGATTTCACAATCTACCCATAGGTCACAACCTGAAGTTGAAAAAACTGCTCTAGCAAATTCTGGAGTATGATTTAGCAATTTCTCCTCCCCTGTACCCTCTAATGTTCCTTTTACCTGTGAACTGTGCAATATTATTGACTAAACCTAGGATCTACCGAGGATGAATCCAAATAATAGAAGAGGAACCACAACTACATTACATTCTAACACTGTGGATATGCTGTGAACAAGGATGAGGTACTGATTTGCAACAATTTATAAAATCTCTTGTTCAATGAATAAAGCAAGATGTACAGTGTTGTATAAAGTACGCTCCCATTTGTATGATAGGGGCGTTATATATACATTTATATGGCCTGTATACATAGAGTATTTCTGGAGTATAAACTGGCCACAGTGGTGTGTCATTGGTTGGGGTTACTGTGGGAGGGACATTTATTTTTCACTGTTTCCTTTTAATATTGTTTTAATACATATTACTTTCTCAAAAATAATAATATACTATTAGATAAATAAGCATATTTTATGAGAGATGGGAAAATCTGAAAAACAAAAGGACTTTGAGTATTTGCTTTTTGTAGGTCACAGCTAGTGATGAGGTCTGGGTTCAAATCTTGAAGACATGTACGTGCCATAGTGATTGTAATCCTGACCTTATTAATGAGAACTGTCTCTGCCTAGGGTGCGCATTCTTTATTCTACATCTTCCTCAATATATGGCTTTTTTTTTAAAACACAGGAAGAGAGGTCCAAATATATTTTCTCAGGATGGTGCAGGTTTTTCTGTTTTGCCTGCAGTGAGGGTAGAAGCACCAGCAGCAGAGAAAACAAGAGAAACTGACAAGAGGAATATGCCCGGTGAGGGGCAGGGCTCCAGAGGAGAAAGCAGAAGGGGGCTATACTTTGGATAATTCAAGAGGGACAACAGCAGTGGTTTTCGAACTTTAATATCCATAAGAATCACCAGGGGTGCTCATTAAAAATTTAGCCTTCTGAGCCCTGCTTGCAGAGATTCTGATTGTGTGTATATAGGGAGGGGGTGATCTTAGGAGTCTTGGAATAGATAAATTCTCCTCTCTGAAGATTCTGGGACAAGGCTCATGTAAAGTGAAGTGTGAAAATCCCTTGAGAAAGAAACATAGGCACAAAAGACAATACAAAAATAATAAAAAAAAAACAAAACCCAAAGATCATTTCTGCTATGCCTATCTCTGACACAGAACTGATACAAAAAAGTTCTGTTTTTAACCTCTAAAGCAGATTTTCTTAAATTAGTTAATACATGTAAGGAACAATGCCTGGCACAGAATATGGGTTTAAGGTGGAAGCTATTCTGAGTTTGTAAGGATATGTAAAAGAAGAGCTGTTAATTAGCTAAACCAGCTCTGTAGATGATGCAGCAGTGGGTTGCGAGATCTCGTAAGTATTTCTCTATAACTTGAAGTACTGGGTCCGAGAATGTTGGTTTTCCAGACAGTGAATTAAGTAAACTTGAGGGTCTATACAGTATCCAAACAGTGCTTGAAAGTGGTGATACAGTCCTGTTTAAAACAGTTGTGAGGGAAACGTCCAACTGGTTTAAAACTTGTCTCTACATTGTCATCAATGGCACGTTGTAGCAACAACATTATTAAAAGTGCAACTTCACCAATGTGTGAAATGTACCTTTGACTCTTTTCCTTACTTCATCTCACCAGATTGTTTTCCACTTTATTTTGTTTTCATTTACAAAGTTGATAAATACCCAGGCACTGGTCCCAGTATGGGTTTAAACTTTGTTCTAAATGCTTGAGTAATGTCCCAGATTCTGTCTCCTTTTTTTAAAGCAACAGCCTTTCAGCCTAACATGAGTCACTCAAACAGATGTGAGTTTTCCTATTGGCAAAGCCTGTGATCCTCATCTGCAATCCCAGTGTTAACACCTCCTTGAGAGTTTCCAAACCTGGATAATCACGTAGATGTAGATAACATCGTGTTTTATCAAGTTCCCTCCACTCCTAAGAGAACGAGGTTCATTCAATAAATATTCTGTACTCGGTATTTTAGAGGCCAGCAAAACAGGAGGCCTTTAAAACATTCAGTGCCATTCAAACTGGCCCAGCCTCTTTCAGGGGTCCCCCCATTTCTGGAGTGCAGGCCACAGATGCCTTGAGAAAAGATATAGGCATCTTCATGTTTACAGCATCCCTTTCCAGAGGTTACCTAACTTTGGCTTTGTTTAAAGCTAGTGAAGAACTCACTACCTAACAAGGCAGCCCATTCTATTTTTAAGAAACTTGATAATTAGAAGGCTCTTGCTTATGTTCCTTCTAAATGTGCCCACTAGGTTTGCCCAGACTCAGGTGCCCTTTGAAGAAAAGTGGAATGAGTACATCTCTCATGCAGGCAGTAGCTTTTCAGCTTTATCAAGACAGCCGTGATGCTCTCTCCTCCTCTCTTTTCTCTGGCTCCTGAAAGAGGTGGGAGGGAATTATGCCTTGGGATTTACTATAAATGTGAATCTAGTTGTATTTAAACTACTTCATACATAAAGACCAACAACCAAAAAAATCTCCGGAAGACATAGGAAATTAAAATGTGCTTGAAATCAACTGGGAAATTTTCCTTGAAAGAGGCATATAGAATTTATTCTTTCTCAGTAGGTATCCTTGGGTGGTGGGTCATTTTTAGTGTTTCTTTTGCTTTTCTAAGAATGAATATAATTTTGAAATGAAATAAAAACAGCATGTGGGGGCTGACATAGTTGACTGTGTAGGGGCAGATAACAAGTTCCGTGGATTACATCATTCTTTCTTGAGTGGCCCACAAGGTTTTGAGTTTCTTAAAGGCAAGGGCTGTCTTATTATTCTTAGTATCACCAGTGCCTAGTATAATACCTTGCACAAAGCTGGCCTCAATAAATGCTTCCTGAATTGAATTTATCCTAATTTCCAGAAGTGGCGAGATCATCAAAGAGAGATACAGACCAGTCAAAGGGGGTTGAAATTACTCTAAGGAAGATTTTTTTAACTGGACTCTTCTAATCTTGTCCTCTTACCTACCAAAACTACCCTTGAGGAGACGAAATTATACTGATAACTCTTTGTCAGATGATGTCTAGAGATCCCCCTTGTCCCACGTTAAAAGCTCTGCCTTTTGAAGTATCAGTCTTCTGATAACCCAAAAGCGATGACATCCTATATGTCACAATCGCCATTTTTCCCCTTTAGGTCAATGTGCATTTTTAACATGGCCTTGGATCGCAAGTGCTTTGAACTAAAAGAGAAATTATCCTGGTAGACAGGAGTGTCTTGGGAAGTATTTTAGTGTCAAGTAGTGTTTAAAAGTAGGAGTTAGAGAAACCCAAGTGCATGACTTGGCAGAGAGATGGAGAATCCCCCAGGAGGAAAGCTACTTGGGAGTCGCGGCCAAGGTGGCACTGTGGTTTGCTGGAATTCCCCAAAGCATTCTGACCCAATGACCTACTTCGTGCAGGGCTGGGAGGGCTGTAGATTACAGCACAAGTGGAATTGGCAGAGACCTGTCAGTGCAAAGCTCCCTGCCTCTCCGTGCCCTTATTTGAGGACTGTTTGTACTTTAACCAGGTAATTGGTTTACCAGCAGTGCTTGTCCTAAACAGGAAGCATGGCTCTTTTCTCAGAGTAAAACAGGCACTAATCTTGGGACTTGGCCAAACTCATACCCCTAGGAAGAGGGTGGGAGGGTCTGGCTCAGCTGACAACAGAAGTCCAGCCAGGAGGGCAAAGGACAGTGTCCTCAGGCAAGGCAATCCCTGTCTGGGAGATCCTGCTTGGTGGCGACCTCCACTCCCAACCTGCCTGGGTGTCAGGGACAGGCTCTTGGTCCTTGAGGAGAGGAAAGGAAAATGCAAGGCAAAGACCCGGTACCAGGAAAAGCATGGATAACTGGCCTGGACGGTTCTGCGTGAGACCTGTTGTCTTGATATAATTGTAAATGGCATCTCCTTCCATCCTCAACAGGGTTCTGCTTAGGACAATCAGTTATGTCATTCTGGGTTTGGGATGCTTGGAAAGATAACAGAAAAATGACTTTTGCACCAGAAACCAAGGCAGAAGCTATCTTTATACATTGGGGCAAGAGGGGCTTGAAATATGAACTGTAGCCCAGGAGGAAGGGGGACAGTAAACATGCTGCCCTTGTAGTTGCTGGGAACCTCAAAGTCAGTACCTGCTGGACCTTGATGGCTCTGGAGCTATTCAGGAACCAAAGATAAAAGACCAAATACTATAACAAAAGATGCTCCCAGTATTCTTAGCACTTAGGAAATTCCAAGAGTTTTTGGAGCTATATGAAACAGAACCAGGGACAAGGACCAAATATATATTTCTCATCATAAAGCACAGTGTCACAGTGCCTTACTTCTAAGTTTCTATTTTTTTCCCACCAGGAGGGTCACAAAAATCCAATCAGAGGCCTCTGGTCAGGTTGAACAAGCGTAGAGAGATCTAATAGCGGTCTGTTTGGAGTTCTGTAAGCAGCTGAGTTTGATAGGCGTAGAGATTTCAGGAAGTGAAAGGGTGATATTCCACCAAAGACGTTAAGTAAGGAGTACCTAAAAGGTCTTTAAAAAGTAAGAACTGTGTTTTAAAAAAAAAAAAAAAAAAGCCTTAAATCAAAGTCTAAAGAACAGTGGAAAACTATTCAATTTGGGGCCTGGCCCTCCATGCCTGGAGCCCAAGATGGGGCATGGAGCTCAGGGTCCTGGGTTGTCCGTGCAGACTGCAAGGGCCAGGGCAAGGTATCTGAAACTAGCAGGGACGGATAAGCTGCAAACTAGAAAAGCAAGCAAGTGACACTAGCATCATGCAGTACAAAGAACAAGGGCTTTGGCGTCAGTTGAGTTTAAATCTTGCTCTCCCACTCATTATATGCTTGATCTTCGGTAGTCACTTAACATCACTCAAATTCAGTCTTCTGATTTGCAAAATGTACCGACTTAACCATAGACTTTGTGATTCACTCCCCCAAATTCTCTTCACCTCAGCTGATCTGTCCAAGCCAATCATGAGAATTTCATTCTCTGTGCTAATGGTTGGGCCACGGATGGCTGAAGAGATACAAAGAAGGACGCTATAGACTGATTTGTGTCCCCACAAAATTCATATGTTGAAGCCCTAATCCTCAATGTTACGGTGTTTGTATTTGGAGGTGAGGCTTTTGGAAGGTAATTAGAGTTTGATGAGATCATGAAGGTGGGGCCTCAAGATGGTATTAGTGCCCTTATTAAGAAAGACAGCAGACAGCCGGCACCTTGTGCTAGCTCTTTCTTTCTCTCTTTCTCGTTCTCTTGCCCTTTCTCTCCCTGCCATGTGAGGACACAGAGAGAACTTGTCCACAAGCCAGGAAGAATGTGTTCACCAGAACGTGACGATAGTGACACTCTGATCTTGGAATTCCAGCCTCCGGGCTGTGAGAAATACATTTCTTCTGTTTAAGCCATTCGGTCTGTGGTATTTAGTTACGGCAGCCCACTCTGGCTAATACAAAGGACTTAATAAAGGCTCCTGGGAAAGAGTTTCCTTACTCTGCCAGCAGAATGACAGGAAGTCTCTTTCTCACTTCATATATCAAAAAGCACACAAATGGCCCCAAATGCCACCAGCACCCACACCACCAGGGAAATCAGCTTCAGAACACAGCTGACATATAGAACTGAGCAGAATTGTAGGGAAATGGAGCCAAAACCCTGAGGAAACCTTGCCCGAAGCCCGAACAGATTGTTCTTCCTGTTCTGTGAGCCAGTACAATTTCCTACTGTTTGAGGAGCCTTTAGTCCAGTGCCTGTTCCTTGCAGATTACAGTACCCTAGGGTTATCGTGAGGATAAAATCAAATAATGAAAGTAAAGACCTTACTCCAGTGCATAGTACACACAAATCGTAGCCATTATTATTTCAGGCAGACAACAGATATGTAAGTCACTCAACATAGAGATCTTGACTGGGTGATCTATCTGGAAAGAAATTTCCTATCAGCGAGTAAGGGTTATGATGAGCAAAAAGAAAGACGACTGGAATAAGAGGTAGAGAGCTGACCTGGGATTTGCCCCTGGCAAACCAGATTAGATTCTGGTTGACAGCGAGGAAACTAGCAGAATAGATTAAGTAGAACTGACATAAATGTTGAGGACTGCAGTCTCCTCACTAATTTCCGTTTTTCAGCTAATTGTCCTGTGGTCCTAGCATATCAAACAGCAGATCTGCTTTAGAATCTTCCTCAAGTCCTTCCTTTGCCCTCATTCGAGCTCCCATTTGTTAATTTCTCTGGAATGTGCTCTGACGTAAACTCTACTTCTGTTTAAATCCTTATACTACTTAAACAGGTTAAAATATCAAATTTAAGGCACTCATTTAGTTCTTATTTTATTGTACTCTTCTTTAGATTCAAATGGCTTAATTACATTTTTAAAGAAAACAATAAAAACATCTGAAAATTGCTCCAAAACCACATTGTTTACTTGATGGTAAGCAGTTTCTAAATAAAACCAGTGTAGCCAGGAGGATAGCTGTGCTAGGCCACTGGACAGCTCTTCCTTGAATTGTTGTAGCTGGTAATTAAGCTGGTATACATGGTATAATTGTTTGCTTTCTTTTTTTTTTTTTCCCCGAGTTTTCTATTTTTAGCCATTGCTCTTCTAAATTCTGAATACTCTTCAGTCCTTGAACTACTTATGAAATCACTTCCTTGTTTTTAGGAAGCATGTAAATCATCAAATTAGCTATTATGATCCTGAAGGAAAAATTAAGGAAATTAAGGAAAAGTTTTGACTTGCAAGGATGTTCACTGCAGCATTATTTATAAGAGTAAAAAACAAAATAACCAAATGTCCAGTAATTGGGGATTTGTTAAATCAATTATGGTACAATGCATAAAATACCATTAAAATACATGGTAAATTACACAAATTTTGATGTGTACAAATAAATAACAATATGAGTCAACCCAAATACTCTATATAATTCTATTTGTTAATAGAGAAGGATACTCCTTTTCAGTAGTAGAAACCAACAGAGACAGTGGTGCCTCTCAAAATTGTAGGAGTACCAGGCAAACAACCCCGTGTTAGGCAAAGAATCAGGACAGCCCTGCGAGGGTCTGCAGCAGCACCCAGCTAAATGTGATGCAATCTGATGAAGGAGTTACTGTAAAGCAGTGACAGCGCCCAGTGGGAAAGGACTCTTTTGCAAGCGTACGTGCGGTACTTTGTGATAATTCCCAGAAATACTGTGGTCAAACTAGAAGAAAGTGAAAGTCCTGCATCAGTGACTGTGGGGCTGAGACTCACTGACATTAAAATGATGATGGTTAATATAGTTCCATGCGTTTTATAAACGGATAAAGCCTTGGAAAACTGGCTGTCTTTTTTCCTATAAAGAATAGTTCTCACTACATAAATATAGATGACATATTTATACACCTCCAGCAAATTATTTTCAATTACTTTCAAATAATTTAGAAGACTTCGCTTGCTTGTAAAGTTATGTTGACATTAATATTAATAATTCAATTTCTCAAGAACTCCCTACACTCCTGCGTTTTATGCTAGGCATACAGATAGATGAGAGGAGTGCAAGTTTCACTCCAAGCAGAGCTCATTTTTAAATTATCACTAAATGTGGAGTAACTGTGAGTGACTAGTGACGAGGAATTCCACTTGGCATTTAACAAACCTTCATCCTGTTCCTACCAAGTTTAAGACCTTATGCTAGATGTTAGGTCTGTAAGGTTGAATGAGATCCCTAATTGGAGAGGCAGACTTGATTACTGCATTTTTAGTTAACCCTTGACATTAGTGATTTCAAAACCAGAGCATCTAATGTAAAATAAAGAATGAACCACCATTATGATAGCAATGTGAGTAAGGTCAAAGGAATTAATTTGCTCATTGTTCTTCTCTGTTGCTAGCATAATCCCCTGTTAAGTTTTACCTCAACTATATTCTAGAATAATCATCTCCCTTAAGCAGTTCTTTTAGACTAAAAGGTTAAAATTAGAGTTTGGAATTCTTGAGCGTGACCAGAGAAGACTGGCCTGAAGACTTTGCAAAATTTGTTAGTGCTTATGGAGAACAGTTATGGGGGTTCCTTAAAAGACTAAAAATAGAGTTACCATATGATCTAGCAACCCCACTCCTGGACATATATCTGGAAAAGATGAAAACTCTAATTCAAAAAGATATATGTACCCCAGTGTTCATAGCAGCGCTATTTACAACAGCAAGGATATGGAAGTAACCTAAATGTATGAATGGATAAAGAAGATGTGGTATATATAGAATAGTACTCAGCCATAGAAAAGAATGAAATAATGCTATTTGCAACAACATGGATGGACCTAGAGATGATCATACCTAGTGAAGTAAATCAGACAGAGGAAGACTGCCAGCGTGGTTAACCAGGGACCTCACCCCTCTGCATGGCACAGAGAGCTGGCTATTCCTGTCCAACAGGATGAGATAGGTGTTTGGAACTGTATGTTGTTGCCCAGCCTCCCATTTTCCAACTCTTTAATCAGTTATCTTGGTCTCTGAGTATTTCACAGGGTATCGAGGGTGATTTATTATGCAGACATAGACCCCCTGAGGAGCCATAGTTAGAATAAATAAAGATGATAGTGTAATGCCCAGATTGCTGAACTTGGTGCTAATGCCACAATTGGATGTCTTTCGGTTGACTCCTGAGTGAATGCATCTCACATAAGTGGGGTCACGTATGAAGAGGTACGTACTGGTTGCCACAGTGCACCACCCAGAACTCCCCTCCATGACCCAGGCATTCTTTCCCCACCAGCTGCCACGAGTGATGTCTGCTAGTGCCTCATGGCCAAGTCCCAGCCTAGAAATTGTCCTACCTCCGGATTAGACCTGTCCACAGGGGATGCCTACATCCAGTACTCTTCACAGGGAGGCAGGATGTGGAATAAGGTGGGTACAAAGGCCTCAGTGAAGGACAACTCCCTGCCCACCTCCCTCCATGGGCTCTGTTATGACGGCATCACAGTCCAACTTCTTCTTTTGCCCAGTCCTAATCTCACTCACAATGGTTGATCCCAAAGTACTACCTAATAACTTTCCTGCATCTAAATTCCTATCTCAGAGTCTGCTTCCTTGGAATTCAACTTAAGATAATAAACGGTAACAATAATAATGTTAGGAAATACTGAGAGAGGACTTATTATGAACCAGCCACTCTTCAAAGTGCTTCACATGTATCAGCTCGCTTAATTCTCACAACCCTATGTGGTAGGTGCCATTACTGACCTTGTTTTGTAGATGAAGTAAATGAAGCACAGAGAGGTTAAGCAAGCTATCCAAGGTCACACAGCTGTTGAGTGCCAGAGCTGGGATCTAAGCCTAGCTATTCTGTTTTGAGAGTTCTGCACTCTCAACTGTGCTGCCTCTTAAACACCTGGGATAGTGCTTACTATGTGCTAACCACTTCCACATCCAGTACCACTGCTGAGAAATTCAGGGCCAAGAAAAACATCAAGTTGCCACAAGAAGCAGCTGCAGGCCAAAGTTTGGCAGTGGGCTCAGCTTGCCGACACCAAAAGGATCACCCACTCTTGGAGATTCCCAGCTCATCCCTGGCCTCCGTAGTTGTGTCAGCAGGAGCAGTAATCAGCCATATCGAGGTCACCAGAGAGCAAAGTCTCCTCAGTGCGAATGAAAGACTCCAGTGCCTTCTTTAAGCAAAGAACATAACAGGGCCAGTGGCTGCTGAGGACAAGGAAAAGACTCCGAGGGAAGCCAAGAATCTCAAAAATCTCAGGCAACCTGGCTCCACAGCCAGTCCTCCTGTTCATACTGGACCCACTGCTTCTCAGCAAGGAGGAAGAAGTGGCACCTGTAAGGATGCTAGCAGGTCCAAACGGGGCACTAGAGCAGACTCCATCATCTGTTCTACCCCCACCCTGGAGAGGCATCTTTGTTCTTCAAGAAAGTGACCCTGATGAATCTCCATCCTGTTTTCCAGTTGTTAGTTCCTGATCTCGGGCCTCACCTCAGCACATAACATTGCCCTGGCCACAAGAATTGTAGCAAGAATTAATGTGAAATGAGTTCGGGACATTAGGAAAGTTTCTTTGAACTCACAGGCAGTTATCTCACTACCTGCCTAAGAAGGAGATGGGCGTGGAGGAGGCAAGATGAAAGGAAATGAAGCTGATGCCCCCCGATTGGCAGCCCAGAAGCCTGCATTTCCTCTTGGTTTGTAGCTGCAGAAGCCAGTACGTTCACACTCCTGTATGTAAAATAGATAAACAACAAGGACCTACTGCAGAGCACAGGGAACTACACTGAATATCTTTCAATAACCTATACCTGAAAAGAATCTGAGAAAGAATATATATGTGTAACTGAGTCACTTTGCTGTACACCTGAAACATTGTAAATCAACTATACTTCAATTTAAAAAAGAAGGAAGAAGAAGCAGCCAGTAAGTCATCCTTGCTCGTTAAGTCAGTTGCATTGTCTTTGACTGCAGCAGATGGCAGGGTCATCTCGAGACTAAACTCACATCCCCTCCCCTCCAGACCTATCGATGTTGTTATCAGACAGACAACTGGGAAACTGCTTAAAGCACTTTTTTTCCCCATAAAGTATTAGTTCAGACTCTTTTGGTTGCAACAACAAGAGCCAACTTTAGCTATCTTACTCAAAACAAAGAACTTTTTGGAAAATTGGGACATTTCACAGAATCCAAGGACAGAATTCCCACCAGAAGGCAAGAATAAACCAAAGACTGAAACACCAGAGAGAATCCAAGGTCTTCCTCTTTCTCCATCTCTCTCCAGTGTTTCTGCCTTTTTCTTACTGCTAACAGCTCTATTCTGCAGTCCACAAGGAGGAAACATAATGACAGGTAGCTTCAGAATTTTACACGTTACAACCAACATAGACAGAAACTGACTCATTTTCTCTCCCTCCCTCCCTTTCTCTAAATTTTGAAATCTCTCTGCCTGAATTTCAAAATGCCTGACTTCTCAGCCCAGCTTGGATCAGGTAGCCAGCCTTGAACTGTAATAAACAGTAGTGGGTGGCTGGGGGCAGGGTATTGGGTGCAAGGTCACTTCTAGGAGAGCAGTTACTCTTGCTGAACCAAAAGGATAGAGTGGTTGGAGGAAACAATAAACGGAAAAGAAGTTCCCAGCCATACCCATGTGAACAATGAAAGGGAATACAAGGAAATGAAAGTAGTTTTATCAGGGCTGTGGGATTATTTATGAAGTTATTCTTCTAAATTTCATACTTCAGAACAGAAAATACAGATCAGCAGTTAAAACTGAAACTTCATTGTCTCGCAGACCCGTGTTCCAGCTCCACCACTTACAAGCTGCATGACCTTGTGCCCGTTATTTAACTTCAGATGACGGTCATAACCCTTGCCCAAGAGTTAAGGATGAAAAGAGTTAAGCTATGTGATGCACTTTCCTGACACATAGTAGGTGCCTTATAAGTAGTAGCTAATGTTATTGATGAATTTTCTTTAACTGATTAAAATGCCTTTCCAACACAAAGGAAAATTGGAAAAGGGAGGAAATTTCTGTTGTTTGTCTGAACCAAGTCATAAATCATTGGTACTGTGAGGAACTCTTTGCTAAGGCCTGGGGATGAGACCATGCTGGCGGCTTCCTCTACCAGGGAGGTCAGCGGGTCATGAGATACGAAGTCTGCAACGGGGCACTGCTCTATTGATTGACTCTGAAGGAATTTTTCCACAGGGGATTTGACAGTAGCAGAGGTAATTGCAGCATCTCCTTGAGAGCCATCTGGCATTGATTTTTCCTCTGTTTCCTGAAGGAGGAATCTCCAGAGCCTTAAAGTGAAGAACACAATGATCCTTCTCTTACCTCTGCAACTGTTGACCTGGAATCACCTGATTTTTGCATATTTACTTTAACACAGAGACAAGCTAGAAAGAGGCCGCTACTCTGCTAGAGAAAAGGCTGTGATTTCCAAGCTGGGCCTTACATATATATGCCAGGGGCACAGTGGTTCAGTTTACAATTTGTGTTTAGTTTTTATTCCTATAAGTTTTATGTTTCAGGTAGAATTAACCCATGGTCAATGTTAATTTTATATTATTCTAACATAAAAATTGTTCCAGTTAAGGTTTGCTTGTTCTTTATATTATTACTATTCTACAGATCGCTGTTGATAACTCAAGTTTTGTTTTGTTCTTAATTAAAATATAGTTGATTCACAACGTGGTGTTAGAGAACTTCAGTTTTTGACCAACCTTTTGGCTGTTCACTCTCATTTGGCCACGGAGTTCCAGATGATTCTCTGAAGCAAATCTAATGAAGCAGTATTATCGTTAAATCTTTTGAGTGTGTTAGTTTATATGTTATGGTTAGCAACTGTAAACACAAAGGTTAAATATAAGACAAACACAGAACTGCTTATTTTCCTTTGAGTGGAATCATCTTTGATTGGACTCATATGTAAATTTAAAAATCAATAGCTTCAAATTTGATGGACTATGTTGATGTGTTTCTGATCACAAAATTGCTCACTAGACCCACGTTGGCATTTTAACAGTAACTGGTTTAATATATTGGAAGGGAAGCCTGTTTTATATTGGGACCAATAAAAGAAGAACAAAAGGATGATACAATTCATTAGAGGTATAAACATACACTACAAAAGAGCTGTGGCACCTTCTTAGCAGGCTGGATGCCCAGTGCCTTGATGAAGGATTTACGGAGTTAAGCTCTCTTCTCTTTGTATGATTTTCATATAAAGCTTGGATATTGTGCTTCTAATAAACTTTCATTTCACACTGCACTGAAGTTGGAGAAATGCTAGACTTTTAATAATGCCAGCTGAAGTCTTAAAATTAAGAAATTTACTAGTCCAGTGTCCGTTGACCCACAACATCTCTTCCTTCAACATCAGTTGCTGATTGTAAAGGGACACAGAGCGTAAAGGGCCAGGCAGCAGCTGTGACAAGGCTTTGTCTATCTAGTATGGCATCTGGAGAGTTGCTTCACAGCATGTCATCATGCTGGCCCAGGGGCATGCACCTACGTTTGTCCACGGCCCGTAATTTCCACGTGGACCATGTCTCTCCACCCTGTCCCACTTTTCCTGTTGCTTGTACAAAGGATCATAAGACCAAATACCAACAGCGGAGGGAAAAGAGGAACACAAACACTGCCCCAAGCCTATTCGCTCTAGCCCTTTCTTACAGGCACTAGTTAGTTGTTTACTTCAACAACTGAGGACACCACAGCTCTTTCACGCGGTGCAACTGACATAGATTTGGATAAAATGTCAAAAAATGACCCCCCAACTCTTACCGCTATGCTATTTTTTTTTTAAGAGGAGAGGTTCTTTTAGTTTGAGGCACAGAACAGTAACTCTTACCACTAATTTTCCCAGCAATGTCTGCATAAAATCCATATAGTATCTGCTGTTGCTACTCCAGATCACTGGAATTTCACCTCCGCCGTAATTTCTGTGTGTCCGTTTCTCAATGATATACCTTTCACATTGTGAGGGCATCGGCTAGAAAGAAATGATGCGTTAGACCTATTTATGTGCTGGAAACTTCCATCTGTGAAATGGGAATAATAATGTTTACATCTGATTTATTCTAGGGATATCTTTTAATTCCAGAAGGTATTTTCAGTTACCTGTGTTGTGCCTTAAAAAAAAAAAATCGTCTGCCTGTTTTCACTACATAGTATGTTATTTTGGGGGTTTGGGAACCCAGAGTGTTAAACTTTTGACATAAAGGAAACAAGCAGCATAAACAGAACAGACTCAGTCCTACTTAGATATCTGATGGTATATTGGAAAAGATTGGTACTGTGGACATGTATGCTTGCATAGTGGCCAGAAACATGGACTTAAGAGGCTGAAATATGTGGCATCAAACTCTGGCTACACCACATGGGGAGTGTTCAAATTTGGGCACGTTACTCTCTTAGCCTAAATTTTGAAAAGGGAATAAGAAAGGAACAAGTATCAGGGGAAGATATAGCTCAGTTGTAGAGTGTGTGCTTAGCATGCACAAGGTCCTGGGTTCAATCCCCAGGACTTCTACTTCTAAGTAAATAAATAGACCTAATTACCTTCCTCCCCACATGCAAGAAAATGTTTTTAAAGAAACAAGTGCCATTGTAAACATTAAAATATACACTCACGTATATAAATGCACATGTGTATATACGAATATAAACACAACTTAACTGTTTAATACTGACACATATATACAACCGTATATGTGTTTGACATTAAACATTGTGCATGATCTGTAGCAATCAATCAAAATAGTGTCTGTTGTTTTTTTTAAATTATTATCTGCTAGCTTAAGGAAGACTTTCATAATGGGAACATATATACATATACTCATATGTACCAATAAAGTAAATCTTCACTTTCCCCAGGTGAAAAAAACATAATTTATCTATATTGTTTGCTTATAATGGCAGCACAGAAAGCAATCCCATTTTTGGAATTAAAACCTGAAACATTCACATTTTACTCTGTGATAAAAGATGGCTAGTTGTGTAGGTAGTAGCAGGACATCCAGCTATTTATATAATTGTTGGTGTTGTGCAAAATCACAAAAAGATCGTATATTTGTATGCAGTTAATCATGGACTGCTTTGTAATGTTGCTTCTAATTTTGTTTTAAACTACTGTTTAAATCATTTATTGTTACTTACCTTTTCATCATTTGTGACCTTGCCTCCCCAAATAGATTATAATTCTTAAAATAGGCCAATACTTTCCAAATATTTAAACTTAATTTTTCTTTCAAATGTGTCCATTTGAAATGCTGAAGGATGCAACGTGAATGCTTTCACCTCCCTGGCAGTTTACTAATCTGCCAAATGAGAGCAGTGGGTCAGATGCCCTCTGTGATCCTTCCCCATTCTAACCATGCCATGGTTTCCTGTTCATTGAAGGAGAACACACTAAATGTGAATTTGGTTCAAACGTTGGCCAGTTGCGCTGCCCACTTCAAGCTACAGAAATATTTCACTGAGTTATTCCTGGAGTCAGACAGCATGTTTTGAGATTTGCTATAACACGACTGTCCATGGTTGCAGAAAACTGCAATGGCCAGAATGGCACAGGGACAGCTGTCCCTAGCTAAATGCCAGCTGGGAAATCTAGCAACAAACAGCACTGAGATTGGTTAGCATGAAAACGAGGACAGTATTCAAGTGTGAAAAACCAATTATGCAGAAACCAGAACAGAAGATCCAGGTCCTTACTTGGGGTGAGGGAGTGGGGAGGGGGGAGCTCGTAAGTCTTGCATTCAGCAGAACTTCATCTATGATGTTGCTCTTCTTTCTTTAAGGAGAGGCTAGTGCCTCATTTTATCATCAAATAATACCTCAGACTGATGAGGTGTGCTAACACTATTCAGATCACATCTCAGGTGCTTGTTTTCTGTAGAACACTATGCACCTTTATTACTCTCCATAGGTTTATAGATAGGAATTTTTAAAAATTATCTTTGTTAATATAGAGCTATGTTTCTTTTTTATTTTTTATTTTATTTTTTACTGAAGTCTAGTTGACTTACGATGTTGTATTAGTTTCTGGGGTACAGCATAGTGATTCAGTTACACAAAAATATATATATATTTTTTCCTAATAGGATATTACAAGATATTGACTATAGTTCCCTGTGCTCTCCAGTAGGACCTCATTGTTTATCTATTTTGTAAATAGTATCTGCTATTTTATAAATAGTTGTCTGCTAATCCCAAACTCCCAGTTTATCCCTCCTCCTCCTTCCCCCTTTGGTAACCAACCATAAGTTTGTTTTCTGTGTCTGTGAGTCTATCTGTTTTATAAATAAGTTCATTTGTATCTTTTTTAAAAAATTCCATATATGCATGATATCGTATATTTGTCTTTGTCTGACTTACTTCACTTAGTACGATAATCTCTAAGTCCATCCATATTGCTGAAAATAGTATTATTTCATTCTTTTTTACAGCTGAGTAATATTCCATTTATATATACACCACATCTTCTTTATCCATTCATACATTTAGGTTGCTTCCATGTCCTTGCTATTGTAAATAGTGTTGCTATGAACATTGGGGTGCATTATCTTTTCAAATTAGAGTTTTCTCTGGATATGTGCCAAGGAGTAGGATTGCTGGATCATATGATAACTCTAGTTTTTTAAGGAAGCTCCAGACTGTTTCCATAGTGGCTGCACCAATTTATACTCCCACCAACAGTGTAGGAGGGTTCCCTTTTCTTCACACCCTCTCCAGAATTTATTGTTTATGGACTTTTTAATGATGGCCATTCTGACCAGTATGGGTGATACCTCACTGTAGGTTTGATTTGCATTTCTCTGATAATTAACAATGTTGAGCATTTTTCATATGACTGTTGGCCATCTGTATGTCTTCTTTGGAGGAACGTCTATTTAGGTCTTCTGCCTGTTTTTTGATTGGGTTGTTTGGTTTTTTGTCATTGAGTTGTATGAGCTACTTGTGTATTTTGGAAATTAAGCCCTTTTCAGTTGCATCATTTGCAAATCTTTTCTCCCATTCCATAGGTTGTCTTTTCATCTTTTATGTATGTTTTTTCATTTTTTTATGGCAAAGTTTCCTTTGCCATGCAAAAGTGTCTAAGTTTGATCAGGTCCCATCTGTTCTATTTTTGCTTTTATTTTTATTGCCTTGATAGACTGACCTAGGAGAACACTGCTACAATTTATGTCAGAGAATGTTTTGCCTATGTTCCCTTTGAGGAGTTTTATGGTGTCCTTCCTTATGTTTAAGTCTTTAGGCCATTTTGAGTTTATTTTTGTGTATAGTGTGAGGAAGAGATATGTATGTTTCAGTGCCAGGGTATTTACTGGCATAACGTCTTCCAGTATTGAGGAGGCACGGTCAAGATGGTGGACAGATTACAGTAGGAATGCATGTGAGTAACTCTCTTCTGGCACCTGACATCTCTGCTGTTGTCAAAGTAACCTGAAGGATCTGCTGCTCCATCACATGGAAACACATTTCTCAAGGAATGGTCCCTTGACTCCTGCATCAGAATGCACTGGTGGACTATTAAAAATGCAGCTTCCATAGCTCACTCCTGGCTCCCTGAATTGAAATATCTTAAAAGGAGGTCATTTTAATAAGCTCCTCAGGTGATTCTGATGCTAGATAAACTCTGAGAGCCCTTGACCTGAATGATGACTTGTCAAAGTTGCAGTATGGCCATGTCACTCCTCTACCTAAACTCTTAATTGGCTCCGCAAAGCCACAGAAGCAAGTTGAAAACCTTTCACCTGTCAAATACAGCTTCCATGATCTTGCCTCTGCCTAGACCTTCAGTTTTTACTCTTCTTACCACCTGTTGGGTGCTTAAAATTACAGGAGCAAAGAACTGCTTGTAGACTCTCAGAACAGAGCATGTTGCTTCTTGCCCTCTTATCTGTACTCACCAGGTCCCTTCTATCCGGAATGTTCTTTCTTTCTCTTACCCTTCATTACATTCCACCCGGGCTAAGAAGCAACAATAACACTCTTTCTCTGTATAGATCTCCATCATTGGTCTCATATTGAATTATAAAAGGTAATGCTGTATTTCTGTCTATCTTACCTACCAGGCCATTGAAAGGCCTTGAGAACACAGGATAAATTGTGAGTGAGTTCGGTTGCTAGCAACAGAATTCAACTCTGAATACAATAATCAAGAACAAAAGGAAGTTGGTAAGATACTGCATAGCTAGGAGATAAAAAAGGAACTATATCAGCCAAGACATGGAAACAACCCAAATGTCCTTTAACAGATGACTGGATAAAGAAGGTGTGTTTATATATATATATATATATATATATATATGGTGAAATACTACTCAGCCATAAAAAGGAATAAAATAATGCCATTTGCAGCAATATGGGTGGACCTGGAGATCGTCATTCTAAGTGATGTGGGCCAGAAAGAGAAAGAAAAATGCCATATGGTATCACTTATATGTGGAATCCTAAAAAAAAAAAAAGACACAAATGAACTGCTTATTATTTATAATTTAGATGATTGATTTCTTGAGTATGTGTAAGCACATTTGACTGTCCCTTATGATTAGATTACCACATTCTGTTGATTCTTATTTTGTGGTTGGCTTTATTCCTTTGATAAATATGTAAGTTTAAAAAGCTAAAGCTCTAAGCTATTCTTAGAAATAATGATCAGTACATATATGTAAACTAAAAAAAATGTTCAGTATATTGTATATATGTATTATATGCAATGTACGGTATACGGGCAGTCAAATTGTAACAATTCTACATAATAAAACTGAAAAAATGAAGAAAAAAAAGGAAGTGTATCAACTATACTTAGGAAGGACAGACACCAGGAAAACGGCAGATCCCAGCATTAGGAACTCCTCCTCAGGCCAGGGGGGGTCAGTGAGGGGTTAAAAATAGACACATGATTGGCAGCCCCACCAAGGTCACATGAGATGAAGAAAGGACAATTCCCCCAAAGGAAGAGTATGCGGTGCTATTGCTGGAAAAGGTGAGATGCTTGGCAGACAAAAACAACAGCTGTCCACTCCATTGAGTCTTGCTCCAGATTGCGTCCCCAGTGTCTAGTGAGGAGCTTGACACGTGGTAAGCTCTCATTGGATGTTTGCCGAATAAACAAAGCCAGAGAGAACTAACATTTATTTAACACTGTCAGGCAATGAGCAAGGGTTTCAATGTTATTGCATTCAACCACTCACAACAGTTCTACGAGTAAACATTATCTGTGTTTTCCAAATGAGGAAACAAAAACCAAAGAAGTAACTTACCAAGTTCACTCAGCAAGAGAAAGAGCTAGAATCTTGAACATGTACTGCACTGTACTTCCCTCAGTGAGACATATACAAAGCTTTTTCTCCATAAGAAGTAACTTCCCCTTTTTCAGTAACATCCCTGTTTAGTTAGCAGTGTCTTAGAGAGATCACCATGTTATCACAGGGAAGACCAGTATTGAACAATGGTTAAGTTCACAGGTATTGAGAGAGAGATTTCCTAGGTTGGACTCTAAGCTCTGCTTTGGCATAAATGTGATCCGAGGCAAGTTTTTACCCTATTTGCACCTCTCTGGAAAATCAAGATGACAAAATTAGTTACCTATGTCATAGGGTTAATATGAAGATTAAATTAGGTAACACATATAAAGCACTTAGACTAATACTTGATACATAGTTAAATGATAAGAGATGTTGCTTGTTTCTTTTTATTACTGCATTGTCTTCCACAGAATGTATGTTCCATAATAGATTCTATCATTCCCCATGGAAATTTTGTTGGTTGCAGTATTTTTGGTACTACAGACAGTGTTTCAAAGGACATTCCTGTTTGTGCCTCCTTGTGCAAGTTTGTCCACACGTTGGTACAAGGATTTGAATTGTTGAGTTAAAGGGTATTTGTATGTTAAAATTATTAATTTTTATCTATTGCAGTGCATACACACAGTACAAAGGTCAAAGTATGCAAAAGGTCATTCAGTAAAATTCCTCCCACTCTTGTTCCCCAGCAACTAGTTCCCTTCCCTCGAGGCAACCACATTATTCATTCCTTGTGTATATTTTTAAGGATACTAATATGTATATGCCAGGTACATATATGTGTGTGTGTAAGCATACAGGCTTTTAAAAATATACATGAAAGTATTCAATACATACACTTGTGCTCCGAAAACCTTTTTCACACAGTAATATATGTTGGAGAGCTTCCCTTGAGGAGAGTTATAGAGTTGCCTTTCTTTTTAATGACTACATAGTATTCCCTACTAAAACTGTACTGTAATGTATTTAATCAGTCCTTTATTAGGTGGCATTTAAAAAATTTCTGTATCTTGCTGTTGCAAACAATACTATAATAAACACCCATGTCATTTCACCTATGTGCATTTTTTAAGTGAAATACTGCAAATGGGCCTAAAAAAGGCAAGCTGTACATTTTTAAATGTTGCTTTATCTGTTTGTTAAGCAAATTTACCTTAGTTTACAAAAACATTTTCCTATTATGGACATTTAAGTTTCCTCTAAGTTTGGGATACTAACAATAAACTTCAAAGAATATAAAGATGTCTTTCTCTTAATTTCAACACTAACTGAAATTATAAGTTTGTTTCTTTTTTGAGTCCTACAAGGAAATAAGTAAGTAAAGTATGTTCCTTTTTTTTCCTGACAATTGTATTCTCCTTTTGGTTCACTAAGAGATTCACTAGCTTTCTTCATACTGGAGATGTTGACTATAGGGCTTTTGAACTTCTTTCATACTAATCTATACTTCTGATGTCCTTTAGCGCCTAGAGTCTAGAACATAAATTTATTCTCTGGCTAATACCATCATCATCATCATCATTGTCAATTTTATAAGTTTACTAAAAACCTTATAAATAATATCAGAAGCTTCATGTTCATCTGTCCTCCTAGGTCCCAATTTCATGCCTTCATTTACCTAATTTTGTCTTATTCTTTTCTAAGATTCTTATTGCTTCTCATTGCTACACAGGTGCCTTAGTGAGAAGCATGTGGATTTTAAAACAAAAGATCTAGAATTAAAACTTGGTCCTACCATGTATTTGCTATGTGACCTTTGCTAAGTTAAATTCTCTGAGCCTATAAAAATGGAACAAATAATAAATACCTTGTATTAGTATTAAATTACATATACAAAAATAGATAGCATGGGGGGGAGCGTATAGCTCAGCGGTAGGGCATGCGCTTAGCATGTACAAGATCCTGGGTTCGATCCTGGTACCACCTCTAAAAATAAATAAATAAAATAAATAACCCCACTACCTGTTGAAAAAAGGAAAAATAAAAGAAAATAAGAACAGAGAAAATAGACATTAAAAAATAGTTAAAAAATTTTTTTAAGATAAAAAAACAGACAACACATATCACCTCCCACACATTCATTATGTCTAACTCTTAGAGTAGCCACAGCAGGATAAATAGGATGGCAAATACAGCAGACTATGAGACGATCGAGGAGATGGTATGAGACAGATGTGGTATAGAAAGTCACCAAACAGGCTTGAAATTTGAAATACAGTTGGGAGTGGTGAGTGTTGGTAGGAAGTGTTTAAGCAGAGCGAAAAAGCAGGGTATAAAGGCCCTGCAATCAGAAGGAGCTTAGTACAGTCAAGGAATTGAAAGACGCAGAGAAATTTAGGACCATGCAGAGTAAGGGAGAGAGTGATAGCAGATGGGATCCAAAGTGGGGTTATTGTAGGAGGCCCTATTGTTGGCCGATCCAATTTCCTCACCTTCTTTCTTGATAAAAGAACCCCTAATTATATTGCTCAGATAACTGAAGTGCCAAGCTCTATGGAGTACATAATGAGTTTCAGCCAGTTAGAGCATACCCTCGTTGTCTTCTGCTAGCGACTGCATTAAGAATGGTCATGGGGCCCAGCTTGGACCAATAAGATAGAAGGGGAAGTCTGCAGAAAAAAGGCCCATGAGAAGCACTAAAAGAAAAAGGAGCTTGAAGAAGAAAATTCTGTCTTACCTGTTTTTGGAGATGGTTTTACATGTGATTATTGGGGCAGTTCTGCCATCTTTCTGCCATGAGGAAGACACTATTGACAAACGAGATAGCAAAGGGCTGAGACCTGGAGGACATCACTGAACTGCTGAGCCAACTCTGGAACTGTTTACCTCTGGACTAATTTACCATATTAGATCATGAACATCCTTGTTGATTAAGGCACTTCCAGTTGAATTTCTATTCCTGGCTGCTGAAGGTATCCTAACTTAATTATAGTTATTGGAGGACTAAGATCATGCAGTGCTTCATAGATCACGCTAAGGATCTGGAATTTAATCCTGAGGATTATGGAGAGCCATTAGAGTATTTTGAGCATGGAATGATGTAAGACATTTGCTTTTCAAAAGGTCACTCTCGTTGCCAAGTGAATAATAGATTGAACAGCGGCAACAGTGGATGTAGGTGGAGCAGATAGGAACTACTGCAACAAGTCACACAAGAGGATGCAATGACTTAAAGTAAGTGGTAGCTGGCCGTGGGAATAGAGGAAAAACTAAACAATTCAAGAACTACTGAGAGATGTATGGGAGGCAGAATTGTGATCATGATTGGGATTGATTCAACGTGAATGAAGAAGAGGAAGAAATCAAAGGTGGCTCTCAGGTGTCTGGACTGAGGTATGAGGTAGATTACAGTGCCATTTACTAAGAGGGAGATAAACAACTGGAGGTGGAACAGGTGGAAAGTTAATGAGTTCACTATTGGACATGTTGAACTGAAGGTTCCTGAAGCAACCAGGTGATTATATCAAGTAAGTGGGCATTTGAGTGACTAGAGATAAAGATAAAGACTTTGGAATCTTGATGGTAACAGAATCTATGTGATTTTTGAGATTGATAGGTAGGGAATGAGTGGCCAGGAGGGAAAAGTTCCCAAGACAATCCTACGATCTCCAGTACTTACCTTTTCCATGGAGCAGGGGAGGCCAGAGAAGGAGACTGAGAAAGAACAGTCAGGAAGAGAGGAGGAAAGCCAAACTGTATTTCACAAGGAGGGAGTGGTCAATACTGACAAATATAGTTGAGAGGTCAAGCAAGAAAAGGACTTAAAAGAGTCTATTGGATTTAGCCACATAAAGGCCACCCACCAGTGACACTGGTGATGAGGCAGTTTTTGGACAGAAGGAGGTAGAGTGGTTAGTTCAGAACCCAGGTTGGACTGCAGAAGGAGGGAATAATTAAGAAATAAAGACTTAAAAAAAAGAAATGAAGACATGAAAAGTAGAGAATCAGGTCAAGAAATTTGGCCTTAAAGAAAACATAAGGCAGGAGCTGAGGGACCTGTGGGATCAAGAGAGGGTTTCTGTTTTTCTTTTAAAAGGAGGAATAGCTGTCTTTCCTTCACTCCTATATCCAATTCATTTGCAAGCTCTTTTAGGTCTTTGTCCTAAATATACCACAAACCTGTCCATCTCTTAATACTACCCAGATAACTCCCTGATTCAGGCCATTATTATCCTCACTTGGACCAATTCTGTAGCCTCTTACTTGGCTTCTCTGCTTCTGTTCTTATTTTGTTCCTGTCTTTCCCAAACCACACAGCAGTCAGAGTAAATCAAATCATGGTACCTGGAATAAAACCCAAACCCTTGGTCCTGGCCCATAGATTGGGTATGATCAGGCCTGTCTCCTACCTCATCTCATCCCATTTACACCCCTGATCCCCTGTGCTCCGGCTCCACACCCTTCTGTTTTTTTTATGTTGTTGTTGTTCTTGCCTCACTCATTGTTCCCGCTGCTTAGCCAACTTTAACCTAGATCTTTGAATGGCTGACTCTTTTTCATTATTCATGACTCTTCTCAAATGTCATTTCATCCAAAAAGTCTTCCCTGATCTTCTTATCCTCCCCCACATCCTCACTCTCTGTTTTACCATCTTCATGGCTCTTATTGTCTGAAGTGAACTTGTTCATTTATTTATTTGTTGATTATTTACATCTTCTCATTAAAAGTAAAGTCTGGGGTAACTACTATATATAAAATAGATAAACAACAAGGTCTCACTGTGTAGCACAGGGAATTATATTCAATATCTTGTGATAACCTATAATGAAAAGAATATATATATTTGTATAACTTACTATGCTGTACACCAGAAACTAACACAACATTGTAAATCAACTATATTTCAATTAAAAAATAAAAGTAAAGTCTGGGGGAAACTGGATGAAGTTTATAGAATTATTATGTATTCTTGTGTGGATTGCATGTGCATATTAGGCATTACTGTGGATTATTTTTAATAATAAGAGTGTCAATCTATAATTATCTCCAAACAATTTTTTTTGAATAAGTTCTGTGAGAACTGGGATTTTGTTTGCCTGTTCGGAACTGTGTCCCCATCACCAGAAAGGAGTCTGGCATGCAGCAGGCACTAAAGAAGTCTTACTAACTGTGTGAATTAAATGATATATTTGGTCATAAATATTAAAAAGAGGAGGGAGAGGGGAGTACAAACAACAGCAGGAAATCCTAAAGTGAAGAAACTGGGCGGGGGGGGGGGCGGGGGAGTGTCCTAGGATTTAGCACTAGAACCCCCGTCCTAGAATTGGGATACGCATCCAGGTCTCAGAACACTTCCCACTGCGCATGCTACCTCTCCATTAATGGAGTGTTGATTAGATGACCTGAGTAGACGCGCATAGATCATCTTTGTAGCCTATTATGATTACAACAGAGCAGGACTGATAGGACCATCACCTTACAAGTGGGTGTTCTCTGATTCCCTTAAAGCACGACCACGCACGACCACGCCCGCACTTTCACATTCACTTGCTACAGTGGTTGAGAAGGAGGATGCAAGCGATAGCCAGGAAGGTTCACTGCCCGCCCAGGTCCTCAGCTCTGCAGTTGAGGTTTCAGGTTTCAATCCTCCCAGGGCCACGGGACGTCGCAGCGTGCAAGGGGCGGCGGCCGCCGGCGCCTCCACGCCTCAAGTAAGGCAGCGCCCCAAAGATCATTTCAGACGCGCGGCCGCGCGCTCGTCCCGCCCCAGACCGCGGTTGGGCGCCTCGGCGGAGGCAGCTTCTGGGCTGCGCTAGCTGGGCGCGCTGGGAGGCGGCGATCGCAGCTGGGCTGGGACTTCCTTCCTTCACCGCAGGACAACAAAACAATCCGGCAGCAGCCACCGAGCTCTTGGCCGCCGTCTGGGCGGGAGGCACAGCGATGGGCTCCCTGCTGAGCAGCGATAGCGGAAAATCCGCGCCCGCCTCGGCCACCCAGCGGGCCCTGGAGCGCAAGAGGGACCCGGAGCTGCCCGTCACGTCCTTCGACTGTTCCGTGTGCCTAGAGGTGTTGCACCACCCGGTCCGGACCCGCTGCGGCCACGTGTAAGTGCCAGGGGAGGTGGGTTTGCGTGCCCACCCCCTGGGGAGGACGATGTCGGGGGAGCCTTGGGGATGGAGGTTTCAGAAGCCAGTGTTTGAAGGAACTGCTACAGGGAGAAACCTGGACCCGTCGAGTGGGGGCCACGGGGAAAGTGCCCAGCCTGAAGGTGACACAGGATTTCAGGGGGAGAAAAGAGCATCAAGCGGGCCCGGCATCCTCGTCCGGAAGCCCAGGTGTGGCGCCCCCGGGAAGGGGATTCCGGGCGCGCGAGTCGCGGGAAGCCGGGGCTTGCCAGCTGAGGAGGGTGCGCTTGGCTGGAGAAGCAGCACCCGCCTCGGCCCAAGGCAGGGGGCTCCCGCAGAGCACAGTTATTCCACTCAGAGGTGCTTCCCTCTCCTCCCGGAAACCGGGTCGGCTTTGCTTTGCTGGCTCTGTGCACGTGTTTCCAGAACACCCGCTAAGGCCGGTCTCTTGAGCAAAGAAGGATCTGTACAAACTGTCTTTCCATCCCCAACTCCTTTTCCCAACACAGACGACCAAACCCCTCAGAGATCAAGACAAGCTGGGCCGTCCTAGTGGCTTTCTGTAGTCGTTAGAGT
The DNA here is from genome assembly GCF_009834535.1 of Camelus ferus. Taxonomy (NCBI): domain Eukaryota; kingdom Metazoa; phylum Chordata; class Mammalia; order Artiodactyla; family Camelidae; genus Camelus; species Camelus ferus. The sequence goes on from NC_045719.1 coordinate 14,866,806, forward strand.
TTGACAACTCGTCAGGGTGGGGTCTGGGGCTTGAACGTTACCCCCAAGCCCTTGAATGGAGCGGTTTAAAACCCAGCCGACCAAGTGACGGAGGTTGCAGACTACCTGCCTTACGCACCGCCTCCCCACGTGGGTAGGAAGTACAGATAAAAATAACTGTCTTAAAAACCACGTACCTACTGTTTAACTAAAACTCGCTGTTGGCGTACAGCAGTGGTGGTTTCTAGGAAGAGTTTAAAAACAAATCCCTAAATAAAATTGGCACGTCCTTAATGTGTGCCTGAGTAGCTAGTAGTGGGAGTTGGAGCTGTGAATTTGTGTTCTCTGTTTAGTTTGAAGCTTTCTTCCTGTGAGTGTTTGGGGGTGTGACTGTGGATAATTGGGGGGGGGGGGCTGGGGCCCCGGGGAAGAGGGGATTACATGGAACAAGAGTGGAAGCCCACTTAATCTCTTCTTTGGACCACCAACTAACTAGTTTGATGAGGTTCCTAATGGCTTACCAGGAAAAAAGAAGTATCATATTGTAAATTCAAGTGCACAAAACCTTGTAAAGAGGACTTAGGTGGTCCTTGACACCTATAACCTAGTAACTGAGATGCAGTTTTCAATACTGAAAAACCCAGCAATGAGCCAGGGAGAAAAATCTGCAGCCCACACAATGTGTTTTGTGGCTATATTTTCAGGGCCTGTTGTTTCAGCTTTGTATTTTAAACTCAAGGCTAATTTACCTCCTGTCTGGTTACTGATGTTGCTTCCCAGCTGCACATTGACATAATTCCCCAAGGCCAAGATGGAAGGCAAGATGTTATTGTGTAATATATGAAATCTATTGATTAGTTCAGGGCAGTAACCACCTCAGGATAACCACATTTAAATTTTGTCTATATTTGCATTAAAACTTTTAAGGTGTACCAAAGACACAACACAAAGTGGACATCAAGCCTTGAAGATTTCCTTTCGTAGAACTGAATTGGGCAGCTTTGCTATTGGAGATGGTTATCTGATTGGAGATTGTTTTCCCTGGTTTGCGTTTTGAATGCTATAACTTACTGTTTGCCGTGTTTTACTTGTGCTAAAGGATAATATAAAATGTTAAATCCGTTGTGTAATCTTTTTCTTTGTTGGAGTGAATAGGAAACCAGCAGCTGGAAAAATAGTCATGAAGTAACACAACAAGGGCTGGACAAATTGCCTTCCCTCACTTCACTGTTCTTTGTTTTGACAAATCTATGTCCATTGTTCTGGCTGTGGGCAGAATTTCCACACTCCTCCTTTTGGCAAATTTACTGGGGCCCCTTCCACTTTATGAATGTTAACTAGAGTCCCTTCTGCACTGGAGATTGGTGAGCACTCTTAATATCATTTGTACTTCCTAAATGAATTACTCTCTTCCATTGAACTTTAAATTGGAAAAATGAGGAAATGCAAATGAAACTTCTATAATATTATCCCATTTGAAACCAATTTCCAAACTTGGTGAACTCGGTTGTTTATGCTAATTTCTGTTTGTAAACCTATTTCAAAGTCAGGCGAGTATAGCAATGGCAACAATACCTTGAATGAATGTGTGTCCTGTGTTATGATGCAGTAAAACCCTGGGCTTGATAGAGAGCAGAATTTGAGATTCAGCTCTGACACTGACCACCTGTATAACCACCCCATTGCTTAAACTTTTTGACTCTCAGTTTTTTCATTTGTATTAGGGTGAGTCATGGAATTTTTATGACTATTTAAAATGTAAAAGTAGCCCATAATAAAGCTCAAAACATGGTTTCTAGTTCCTTGAGTTATTCCATAAAGCAAACAAAAACCTGTGAACGGGTGTTATTTCTGATCTCTGTATTCCTTTCAGAATAAAACTGGGCCACAAAAGATAGATCTGTGACATTTCCAAGATGTCCCGGATAGCCTTACCCTTAGCTTAGTTCTTTTTTCCTTTGGTGAACTTTAAGAAGTTCCATTCTAATGTTCTGTCCTTTTGAACTGATGTTATTCATAACGTATCAATTGTAAAAATAGATTTGGGGGAAAGGTTTCCTACCTCTGCCTTATCTTCTGTTATCAGTGAGCTGGGGAAAGAGGGAGTAGATGAGTTGAAACTGTAAGTGAAACTAAAAAGGAATCTGATTTGCAGTCAAAAGAAATATTCAAAGAAATATGGTGTCCAATTGGCTATGGTAGATACAGAGGGAGGAAAAAGTGGAGGACAGAGATAAAGGGAGGCAGAGTTTAGCTCAGGAAGGAAGTTAATGAACTCATCATTAGGCCTGTTGAATGTCTGATAGGAAGATATCTAAATTGAAATATCCAAAAGATACTGGGAAAGAGGGTTAGGGGAAAGAGGGAGGAGCTGGAGCTAAGGGACTTACTGGAAAGGGGCAAGAGGTTGAGAACAGGCCTAAGAGATGTCTGTACAAACTGGAGCAGACCACGCGGTACAAAGAACCACATCGCCGTTGAACTGAGTTGGGATGAGCTGCTCCACGTCGCAGAATTTGCCTAATTTTTTAATATGAAACTGTTGAGGATAATTCTGAAGTGCTTTCAGGTAAATGGATTAAAACATTCCATTTGTGGTCAAGTACGAGCACCAAATTAGTGGTTCTCTAAGTGGAGTCTGAGAGTTTCCTGATGCTTTTTTTTAAATTGAAGTATAGTCAGTTTACCATGTCAGTTTCTGGTGGACAGCATAATGTCCTGGTCATACATATGCATTTTATAAATCGAAGTTTATACCTTTTGGCCCCCTTCACCTGTTTCACTTGCAGTCCCCACAGTGCTTTCATTCTTACAGATGCGCGATCCCAAAGATTTCCTTTTTAACCTTAGATTAAAGCTACCTATCCTATGATTTATTATAGATCTTTATTACTTACTTATGTATTTTCTATTAGTGAGGGTTGTCCAGAGAAACAACCAATACATTATATATAAATACATGGAGAGAGAGAGAAAGAGAGATTGATTTTAGGGAGTTGATTGAGGATAATCTAATTAAAGTCAACTGATTATAAATATTAGCTCCATGTACAAAATACTTTTACAGCAACACCTAGATAAATGTTGGATTAAACAACTGAGTACTGTAGGCTGGCTAAGTTGATACATAAGGCTAACCATCACATCCATTCAACAAGTTTTTAAGGGTTGTTAAAATCTGGTTATCAAAACAAAAGTGAGATCAGTATCAGGCTGACCTGAAGACCCTTCAGAATTCTCCTGGCAGGCAGCCATGCATACCGGTACACGTTGCTCAGCAGACAGTGGGAATCCAGTTTCCTGTAGATTAAAATCATATCATTGTTCATTTAGCGTCATCATTATTGCTTTGGTCTGCTGTGGGTTGTTTGGTTAGATCTACCGTTGTATGGCGTGCATTCATTTTCTGATCCAGCCAGCCTGTCTTGTTCTGTGCTGAGCACACAGACACAAAAGCTTGTCCTCTTGGAGCTTGCATTCTTATGAGGAAGATGGACAGTAAACAAGAAAGGAGTGTTAAGTATGTAGTTTGTTACATAGTGATGGTGCCAGTGGGTTAAAAAAATAAGACAAAGAAGCGAGACAAAGGAATTATGTGGGGCAGTAGCAATTTTAGGATATTTAGAGCAATGCTTCTTAAATTATCTGTTGTAAAGAACTAGTGAGGTTGTTTTGTTTTGTTTTAGTTTCCAGCCCGTCACAGACCAATACTTTTATAAAATAAAAAATGTATTATCAAAAAATGGAATTTAAAAATACAAAAATGTATCAAATACAAGCTCTCATTTGAAAAATTATTAGATTCGACAGACATAACTGTCAGATTTCTATACAAGTTTCTAAATATTTCTCTCAATTTCTATACTTACTGAGCATGGACTACTGACAAACAGGACCTTATTTTGTGCAGTTGGTCTAAAGGAAAGCAGGAGGTGAGGAAGCTGGTTTGGAGCAAAAGTAAGTGAAGGGCAGTTTTAAGCGGTGGGGGCATTTGTAAGAAGTTTGGCTTTTTCTCTGAGTGAGGATTTTAAGCAGAGTCATGGCTTGAGCTGATTTGAAAGGATTGCTCTGGCTGCTGAGAATAGTCTGTAGTGGGAGGAACAAGATGAGAGCGTGAGTTAGGAGGCCACTGTGATGATGCAGGTGAGAGAGAACAGTGGAGGTGGTGAGAATAGAAGGATGTGAGATATTTTTGAAGGCGCAACTAGCAAGATGGGTTCAGCGCGGAGTGTGACTTCAAGGGTGGCTGCAAAGCCCTTGGCCTGAACAGAGGTTGGTGTGGCTCTTAACTGAGCTGCGAGAGACTAAGAGGACAGGATGAGAGTCAGGGTTAAGTCAGGAGTTCAGTTACGGACAAGCCACGTTTGAGACAACCAAGTGGAGATGCTGAGTGCACAGTTGGATATGTGAATCTGGAGATCAGAGGATCTGAGCTGGGCTGGAGGTAGATATAATTGGGAATCATAAATGTACACCCATTGTAAATCCCTGGGACTGGATGAGCTCATCAAGGATTAAGTATAATTAGAAAAGAATAGATGGCTGAGATGCCCACCAGTATTTAGAAGCTGAGACATGAAAACTAGAAAAGCAGCAGCTGACGGGGAAAGAAGGAAACCACATGGTGTCCCGCAGGCTGAGTGAGTGCAAGAAGTATTTTTGAGGGAAGAGGGACCCACTGAATCCAGTGCTGCTTTAAAGGTCAAGTGGGTGAAGACTGGGAATTGGCCACTGGATTTAGTGACATAGACGCCATTTGTGGCCTTGGAAAGAGAACTTTCAGTGGAACTGGGCTCCAAAGCCTAACTGGAGTGGATTCACAAGGGATCAGAGAAGCAAGTTAGAGACAGGGAGGTAGCAAGCCCTTTCATGGAGTTGGGAGGCAAAGGGAAGGAGAGAAATTGGGACCATAGCTGGAAAATGAAGTGGTATCAAGAGAATTTTCTTTTAAAAGAAGGAGAATGGAATATTTTGTATGCTGATAGCAATGAACCCATAGTAAGGGAGATTTTGATGCACAGGGGAGAAGAGAGAATTGCAGGGCTAGGATTTACAGTGGGGCCCTGGCCTTAACTAGGAGAATGGACAGTTTGTCCATTGAAGAGGATGTTGAGTGTTAAATGGGCACAGAAGCAGGTAGTTGAAGTAGTGGGAGTTTGTAGAAGTTTCCCATCTGTTTGCAGATCATCATTGATAGAATACTTGACTTGTGATTTGATTTTTTTATTGAAGTATAGTTGCTGTACAATATTATATGTTACAAGTGTACAATATGATTTACAATTTTTAAAGGTTATACTCCATTTATAGTTATTCTAAAATATTGGCTATATTCCCTGTGTTGTACAATATATTCTTGTAGCTAATTTTATACCTAACAGTTTGTATCTCTTACTCCCCTACCCTTATATTGCCCCTCCCACCTTTCCTCTCCCACTGGTAACCACTAGTTTGCTGTCTATATCTGAGTCTGCTTTTTTTTTTTGTTGTTATATTCACTAGTTTGTTGTATTTTTTAGATTCCACATATAAATGATATGATATAGTATTTGTCTCTCTCTGACTTATTTCACTTAGCATAATACCCTCCAAGTCCATCCATGTTGCTAACAAGTGTCAAAACCTCGTTCTTTTTTATGGCTGAGTAGTATTCTATTGTAGATACGTATACTGCATCTTCTTTATCCATTCATCTGTTGATGGACACTTAGGTTGCTTCCATATCTTGGTAATTGAAAATAATGCTGCTGTGAACATTGGGGTGCATATATCTTTTCAAATTAGTGTTTTTGTTTTTCTCGGATATATACCCAGAAGTGGGATTGCTGGGTCATATGGTAGTTCTATTTTTAGCTTTTTGAGAAACCTCCATACTGTTTCCACAGTGGCTGCACCAGCTTACATTCCTACCAACAGTGTACGAGGCTTCCTTTTTCTTCACATCCTCACCGATGTTTGTTGTTTGTGATCATTTTGATGATAGCCACTCTCACGAGTGGTCGGTGATACCTCATCGTAGTTTTGATTTGCATTTCCTTGATGATGTGCGAGGTTGAACATCTTTTCATGTGCCTGTTGGCCTGTGATTTGACTTTAAGATAAATTTTGCAGTTTAATTATGAGCCATTCAGGCCTCTGATGCTAAAACAAGTGTGTATAGAATGTCTCCTCCTTCCAATGTGCTTGGGTAAGCATCACTTAAAACAGGATGATTGAAGTCTTTTGTACCATCAAGGCCTCAAAACTCTTGAGCGCCTTTGCTCTAGGAAAGGAATGCTATTTTCCATGTTGCCACTCCTTTAAGATCTGGCACTTAGTAGGTGTTAAATATTTTGAATTAATGAACGACTCTAAGACAAAGTTTGGATACTTTGGTAGATACTACTCTGGGACAAGCACTTCACAGAGCCAGCCAACAGATGCTGTGTAATCTGTGCAACAGACAGGAGTTTCATGACAGGTTTTGAACTCTCTTCCTTTTACAGGGTTATTCATCTGTGCCTGTATTACTGAAAATTTCAGAAAGATGTAATTAAGCTGAAATTTGCCTCATCTGGTAGTTAAACTGCTCTGTGTTTACTTAGCAACGTTAGTGTTGACATAGGCAAATTAAATATTAGTGATCTATTCATGATGTATTTATTCTCTAACAAACAAAACCCAAATAATGTCGCAGATTGAGTTTTATCCGTGATTCTCTTTAGAACCTGACTCCTGGTCCGAGGACCAGCAGCACTGCAGAATCTCAGCCCCTGTCAGGTCTGCTGAATCAGAATCTGCATTTTAACAAGATGCCCATGGGATTTATATCCATTTTAAAGTGTGAGAAGTACAGCCTTAAGATAATCCTATTTAATTGACAGTTGTTTACAGCAAGCTGAGGACAGTGTTTGAGGGTTGTAGTCAGCCCTCTAAGATTGTAGATTAAAGGAAATAAAATTTTCCTTATGGGGATGAGTATAAAAATCAGCATGCGATGGAGGGTAGAGATATGCAGAGTCCATTTTTGGAGGCTGGATGGTCCTAGGATGGACTTTGAGTGTCACCTGATTGGAGACATAAAAGCATCGAAGGGACCATATAGGCTCAGCGCTTGGCTGGAAGGCCTGTGCTCCAAGAACAGCTGCACTTGGGCCTGTCCAGGCTGCTCCATCACTGGTGAAGAGGGAGACTGGTGCCAGAGTGTCTGTGTGTGTGTGTTTATTGCCCTATTGCCCTGTGCTGGAATATTTTAGCCTGAGACGTGCATTCTCACTTTGAATGACAATAGCAACTCCCCTTACTCTATTTCTACATTCAAGCCCCTCAGGCCAGCTCAGGATTCTCCTTCAGCTTCACGTTGGCCTCCCTAGTGAGGCCACTCAGTGTTGAGGACATGAGGCAAATGTCAGACCCAGCACATGTTGCCAAGGGCTTCTTCCAGAACCTCATGTGGGGACCACCTCTGGATACATATTTTGCCGGTCTAGCCCTAAGCCCCTCGGAGGCCCTAATGCATCCCTTTCCTCTTGAAACCTACTATACTTAGGGTGCAGGTTTCCCTCTTAAAATCATGTACATAATTTTACCCAGTGTCCTCAGCGACCCTTTCCCCATTTGCCTCCAATACCAAGCCGACCCTTTACATTATACCAATTTTATGGCGAATCACTTAATTAGAGAAACAGAAAGGGGTTAATAAAATAAACAATAGTGATGGAATAATTAAGTTTCCAGCTGGTTTCAGAGTTCTTAGACACTATCTAGTTCCTGATTGATGCTCTCTGTGCCCCACCCACTCTGTTTTTATTGTCAACAGTTTTATTCTTCTTGGGGCGTTTATCATTTGCCGCGCTGTTTGTTTACCTGTTTATTTCCTCTCTCTGCTTTCTAGAACTCTGAGGGCAGGCACTTTGGGCGCTGCCATAGTTGCATCTCGGGCATGTTGAACACTGTCTGGCAATCACAAGCTATTACTACAAATTTCGCCAGTGAATGCGTGCTGTGGAGGTGTGTGCAGATTTATGCGTTCTCTTATAAAGTCTTCATTTCAACCTTGGAATAACTGTTCTTTCTAAAAGCCATACAAATTCATTTTCTGTATTTTTCCCCCTTCAGCCTTTTTTTTTTTTAATTTTTTTTTTTTTTTTTGGTGTGGGGGAGGTAATTAGGTTTATTTATTTATTCTTAGTGGAGGTACTGGGGATCGAACCCAGGACCTTACGCATGCTAAGCATGCGCTCTACCACTAAGCTATATCCCTCCCCCCTTGAACTCTTTAAATTTATTTAAATAATCAAGAATGCAAAATAATCTTTTCTTCACACTGAATTTGGATGCTCTTCAAAATAAATTTTTTTTAAAATGTTTCTCTCTTCAAATCACATTCCGTTAAAAATTTCGGGCCTCTCATCCTCCAAACATTTCCCTTCCTAATTTTCCAAGTGAATTTTTCTCAGGAGTAAAGAAAATTTAAGTTATAGTAAGGTGATTGATTTCCCCTAATATTTTATTACGAAAAGTTTCAAACATACAGCTAAGTTACAGAACTGTCCAGTGAACACCCAAATATCCATACTTGTATTCTGCAACTGCTGATTTTGCCATATTTGCTTTTCTCCCTCACTTTATCACATACCTATCCATCCATCAATCCATTGTATTTTTTGATGCATTTCAGAGTAGGTTACAAATATCAGCATGCTCTATCCTTTTCATATCAGCATGCATAATATTAACCAGTGTTCAGTATTTGTTTATGGGCTTTTTTAATGTAAATTACACATATTATGAAATGTATACATCTAGGTATACTATTCGCTGAGTTTTGACCCTAAGCCCTATCGAGATACAGAATAGTCCCATTGCCCCTAGATGGTTCCCCCATGCCCCTTGCTACCTGGTCCGCCTCCACATACAGTCATTGTTGTTATTTTTTTCTATCATAATTGGTTTTGCCTATTCATGATCTTCATGTAAGTGGAATTATACAGGATGTACTCACTTGTGTCTGGCTTCTTTACTCACTGTGTCTTTGAGGGTCATTCACGTTATTGTTTGTATTAGTACTTCTCTCTTTTTTATTGCTGTGTAGTATTCCATCCATTGCTGCAGTTTCTTTATTCATTTGCTTCTTGATGGATTATTTCCAGCTTGGGGCAATTATGAAAACCTTCCTTGGGAATATTCTCGTACAGATGGACATATTTTTCATTTCTCTGGAGTAAATACTTGGGCTTGGCATTGCAGGCTCATGGGGCACCTCTAAGTTTTGTTTTCTAAGAAACTACCAGATCACTTATGCCAAGTGGTTGTAAGTGTTTAACTTTTTAAAAGAATCAGTTATGGTATAGGTAATACATTATGGTCACATTGTTCAAACCTAAAATTCGACAAGGAAAATACCCTTCTTCTGCCAAATACCCCTTTCTTTCCAGTTCCCACTTCTCCATCAGGGAGGTAAATGTTCTTATTTTCTTCACCCCAGGTGTTTTCGTACATCTGCAAACCTGCAAGTAGCTCACACTATATATTCACTTCTACACTTTCCTGCTTTGTAAGAGGTTTGAGTTTTGAGTCATCCTGTCTCTGTGCCCTGCTATGCATTACCTAACCCTGAAGAGCCCTGTGTGAATTCTGATTAGACAATTCATAAAACGTTGGATCGCGTGTATACTTTTCATACCAAGGTTCTGGGGTAGGGATGTTAGATGCTCCCGCTCTCATGATTTGCATTTGGTAACTACACCTTTAAGGAGAGAATGTTCACCTCAGACCTTTTGAAGGAAGCAGTTCTGCACCCCAGAAAGTGAGACTTGCGCAGCAGTAGCATCCAGTACCTTTTCACGATAACGCTTACAAAGGTTGTGGTTTTTATGTACTCATAATCAGTAAATTCAGTCTGTTCCAAAACACCTTGGTCTTGATGTGTTTTCTCAGGTTAATAATCACTTTTATTAAAAGGAGCACAGCTAGTTGACTCATCTACCAGATTTGCAGTTAATATTGTCACATAACACAGCATCACCTACATAGTGCTCACTTGAGAGGTTCATGCCACAGGCAACACCACTGTACAGACAGCACAGTCATAGTGAGGGACTGCATTTTAAAAAATGCCTTAAGTGTGTGACTTTTCATGTGTGTCTACTAGGAATTTTCATGGTCATGGTCATCAATTGTTACAAAAACCTGTGCAAGGCATTTACAAAGTAGCAACAGAAGTGTCCTAGGTAAAGCCCATGGGCTTATCCAGGTCCATCAGTGATGTCACACCTTTGCTGCTTCTGCATGTCTTGGGAGGAATTAAAAGTGTCTTGTAAAAGACTGCCAACTTTGAGCTTGTCCCCAAACTGTTTGAGGTTTATCCTCAAACACTACTGTCCTCTGGCTGTGTGACCTCAGCAAGTTGCTACACCTCTCTGAACCTCAGTGTGCCATCAGTCAGGGTAAAGGAGAAAGCGGAGCAGCACTGAGGGTTCCTGTGAGAGCTGAGAGCTACTGCGGGGCTTGGCACCAATATATTAGTCTGTTGTGTGTATTGGCATAAAATTCAAATAAATTTTGTGAGAAAAGGGGGAAGACAGACTTCTGGTTGACAAGAACACCGTGTTATCTGCTTACTCCTAAATTATATAAAGAATTCATGTCAGAACCATAGGTGTTGTATTAGAAATGATAATTGTGAGTTAAGCATTTGGATCATTGGTAATAAATACTCTTCAAAGCCTACACCCTGAGAACCAGTTCTTAGGGACTCAAAGAAATGCAAGGGCAGATTGTGCCTTAGAACTTTACAGTTAATCGCCTGAGGCAGAGAGAAGTAAATACAGACTAAGACTTAGGTCTTTTGATTCCAAAAGTAGTGTTCTTTCCAACTGGGGCAGCTGATGTTGTGGAAAGACAGGTTATTGAATCGTGAGTCAGAAAACCCCAGCTTAAGACCAACCAAGTTCAGGATTTCCTGTAGGTGTGACCTTGCAGACGTAACCTAACCTTTATGTCTCTCAGTTTCCTCATATCTAAAGGAAATAATGATCTTAGGGGTTTGTTAAGGTCAAATGAATTAAGATATGTGGAAGTGTTTTAAAATTTTGTTTAAAAAAAGCCTTGTATCAAGCTTGAAATTATATTAAAATAGAAAGTTACCAAACACCATAAATAACAAAAACACCTAGAAAGAAAAGGGCAGGAACCCAGGCAGATCTGGGGTCCTAAATAAAGAGCAGAGCCGATCTTTATGTCACTCTGTTTAGTGTTCATCTCCCAGAGAGAAGGTTTGCTTCCTCAGGCCAGCCAGCATCAGGTGCTCCGCCTTCAGCACGGGATTTGTGGGCACTTTGACTCAGGTCTCACCAGACTGTATCTAATATAATAAGAGACGCAGTTCCTGCAGAGTGAAATCATGCTATTGCAAGAAAAAGGGGAAGTGGATGCTGGGCAGGCATAAACATCAAGCAGATGCCTCAAGAACAATGCAGACGTCAGCATCCCCTGTGTGAGCGTAAGACTTTTATAACAGAGGCAGAAGAGAGTGCTTTTAAGAATCAGTAACGGCTGGTAGGCTTGAGAATCTCGTTTGTGAAATTTCATTGAACAGTATACCTGTGATATATGAACTTTTCAGTATGTATAGTATACTTAAACTTTAAAATGCTTAACTTTTGCCACAAATTAGTATTCTCAAATAGATATTATGTGCCGAGTTAAAGCTATCAGATCATGCTGATGTGGACAACCTGTCTATCTAAACGCTCACTTTTACTTCAACAGCTCCTATAAATAGGTCAAGATTTTCTGTGTATTTTGTTGATCATGGCTTTTTTTTTTTTTTTTAATCATGATCATCTTTAAGTAAACCAGAGACTGTATTTTTTGACTTGGAGGACATTCTTAATTTTGATTAGATAATTTTTACCTCCTCAACATGCTACTATTTTCTCACCTAACACACAAAACCCCACAGAGCAAAGACCTATTTCCAACCCTCCTCCCGTAAATTGTAAGGTAAAGTAGGATTAAAGAGGAGAAAAAACACATTAGATATCCTTTGAGTAATGGGTTTTTTTTTTTTATTTAAGTATAGTTGGTTTACAATGTTGTGTTTCAGGTGTACATTAAAGTCATTCAGTTATACATACCCATTATATATATTCTTTTTCAGATTTTTTTTTCCATTATAGGCTATTGCAAGATACTGAATATAGTTCCCCTGTGCTATACAGTAGGACCTTGTTATTTACCTGTTTTATATATAGTAGTGTGTATCTGTTAATCCCAAACTCTCAGTATATCCCTCCTCCCTGCCTTTCCCCTTTCGTAATCATAAATTTGTTTTCTACGTTTGTGAGTCTGTTTCTGTTTTGTAAATAAGTTCATTTGCATCATTTTTTTTGTTAAGATTCCACATGTAAGTGATATCATGGGATATTTGTCTTTGTCTGACTTAACTTTGCTTAGTATGACAATCTCTAGGTCCATCCATGTTGCTGCAAATGGCATTATTTCATTCATTTTTATCGCTAAGTAATATTTGAGTTATAGTTTTAATTCTGTTTATATGCTGTTTCTCCACCTTGTCTGCCATCTTTTGTTTAAATGGGCAGAGGTGGGCATGGGGATGGGGGAAACATGTGACCCACATGACCCCAGAGAAGTCTTACTGGGAAGGTAAGAGCCTCTCTGGCAAGCGTGGGATTCAGGCGGACCTTTCATTTGGCAGGACAGCTCTCAATGTACAAGGTGTCGTTAAAATACAGTTTCCACAAGTGAACACCTAGGGGTGGCTCCTTTGTACCTGCTAAGGAAAATGATGCATTCTTGGTCTGTCTCCTGTAGATTCTGCCGTTCCTGCATCGCTACCAGTCTGAAGAACAATAAGTGGACTTGTCCTTACTGCCGGGCGTACCTTCCCTCAGAAGGAGTTCCAGCAACTGATGTGGCCAAGAGAATGAAATCCGAGTTCCAGAACTGCACCGAGTGTGACACCCTGGTATGGGACCCTGCCTTTGCTCAGTTACTGGCTTAGACCTCTGAGGAAGTTGTGATGCATCTAATCATTTCATCTATGCCTTTGACCTCATCCTACCCCGATTTTTCAGAGTTTATTGTCTCAGCTTCCCCTCTTCTTCCCTCCACGACACTGTCCATATGTATGGACAGAGGACACCTGACCGTACCATCACCTAATTTTTCAAACAAATGCTTTCATGGACCACCTCTGCTTCCTCTCTCCCCATTACTCCTGTGATCCCCCTATTCTGTGGCCTCCTTTCCTTCTACCCTGTTGCCGCCCACCCAATGAATAGCTTTATTTTCAAATCTGGTGGCATAATTCCACCTATATTATTCTGGGCTTTGCAGTATTTCTCTCTCTCGACCACTTCCTCCTTGTCGCAGTTCTCCTCTGTTGATGCTATATTAGCCTGGTTAGATCATGTGAGGTCTTGGAGGCTGTGTAAAAGAGTCTAGATTTTATCTCAAATGCAACACTGAGTCATAGGAAAAGTGTAAGCTTTTGATCGGGTTTATATTTTTAAGATCTCACTCTAGCATGTGTGTGGAAAGTGGTTTGGAGGAGGTGGAAGCGGGACTGGTGAAGCCAGTTAGTGGCCTTCAGGATAGGTGGTAAGGGAGCTGGGTTCGGGTAACAGCGTTAGGTGTGGAATAAGAGGTTGTTCCCAGGTGTATTCAGGAGAGGGGTTGCAGGAAACTGGTAACGGATGGATGTGGGGGTGAGTGAGGGTGAGGTGTCAAAAATGCCTCCCGAGTTTCTGAGACGAGTGGGTGAAAGTGCCAATACAGGGAAGCAGATTTGGAGAACAACCCAGAGTTGAGCTTTAGATATATTCAATTTGGACTGTTAAGGGGGAGATATTTAGATATTACCCGTCTAGAGCTCAAAAGAGAGCTCGTGTACTGAAGATCTTAACTTCTTTAGAGAGCCTTTCTTGATCGTTCATCTAAATTGTAGCCTGTGTACTTCCTCTTAGCACTCTGTGCTTTCTCTTTACAGCACTTGTCACCATTTATAATTATGCTTTAGTGATTTTTTAAATTTAATATCCATTATCCCCACCAGATTCCAGGAGGGTAAGGACTGTGTCTGTTTTATTGACAACTGTGTACCCAGCACTTTGGAAAAGGACTGGTGCGTAATAAATGCTCAGTGCATTTTTTAATATTTATGTAAGACTCAAAAAAATCTATTCACGGCTGCCTGACTGCAGAGTCTTTGCAGGGTTTTTGGAGTCCGACATCCTGGGATCAAACACTCATCCTCTCACTTACTCTTTATAATTTGGTGCAAGTTATTAATCTAAGTTTTTGTTTGCCTCTTTGTAAATTGAGGGAAAAGATAATGTTAGTGTCACAGGGTGGTTATAAAGGTAAGTGATAAAACATAAGTGGCTGTTAGCACTGTGGAATGTAGTACATCCTTGAAATCAATGGCTTCTTTCATTCTTAATAATAATTGTTGCTTATTTTTACTTTGATATTTTGTCATCATGTAAAATTCAACATGCACAAAATCAAACTTGGATATTATTCTGTCATCTAGTTCTTTATCCCAGCTTTGGTGTCTGACAGAAACAAGAAAATCCTCTCTGTTATCCTGGGTGGAGGTCCCCTGCCTTTTTTCACCAACCCCCCATTTCTTTTTTTTTTTGATTGAAGTATAGTTGATTTATGATGTTGTATTAGTTTCTGGTGTACAGCAAAATGATTCAGTTATACAAATATATATATTCTTTTTCATTATAGGTTATTACAAGGCATTGAATATAGTTCCCTGTGCTGTACAGTAGGTCCTTGTTGTTTATCTATTTTATATATAATAGTGTGTATCTGCTAATCTCAAACTCCTAATTTATCCCTCTCCTGCCTTCCCTTTTGTGGTTTGTTTTCTATGTCTGATGAGCCTGTTTCTGTTTTGTAAATAAGCTCATTTGTATCACATTTTGTAGATTGCACATGTAAGTGCTATTATATGATATTTATCTTTCTTTGTCTGACTTACTTCACTAGGTGATAATCTCTAGGTCTTCTCTAGCCGTTTTCAACTCTGCTTATGCTTTCGAGTCCAGGCCTGATCTCTACTCCATGAAGCCTGGCTTTAGTATTCCAGTCCCCAATATCAAACCGTTTCCTGTCTACTTGTCTACACATCTCCGGTTTGTCTCTTTTTCCTCCACTGGATTATAAGCACCTTTAGAGCAAGCACAGTGGTTTATGTTCCTTCTGCCACCGCTGACAATGGTTTACATAGCTTTGTGTCTAGACTAGACGCTCTATGAATTTATCAATTCATTTGTCAGGATATAGTCCTCAAATTGATGACTTATATGAGGACTGCAGTCTCTTCGTTGATCAAGGAATACAAAGAGGAAGAAACCTTAAGCCCAAGAACTGAAGAGTTGAGAGAGTGCTGCTGTGCAAAGTTGGATGTTAAAGGTTGTAAGACAGTCTGTTTTAAGACAGCTGACTAGATCTTGGTCCTAGTTTTTACATCTTTCTAGATGGATATGTATAAAGCAAGGGTTTGTTCTTACTTTTGCATTTGCTTTTATTTTTGTCTTTCGTGAAGCAATTATAACTGCTCATCTTGATGTGGTAGATGGTTGAGGTTCAGCATCCGTAGCTTGGGCAGAAAGAAGCAGGGTGTGTCGGCCACCTTGCCACAGCTGTACCGCTTCCTTTAGCACCAGATCTTATCAGAGTTTCTAATGATACATTTAGTAGAACATGTGTTATTTAGCAACAGACCCCTCATGGTTAGGATCCCTGGATGTATATCTGGAAGAACAAGGGCTCTTTATTCTTCTGCCTTCATAAAAATGGACTGCGAGAGCTGTCTTTTATGTTTGCTCTTAATGGGGCCATTAA